>NW_027511135.1:4526524-4835152 GCF_048772815.1 Callospermophilus lateralis | reverse complement strand
GAGCAAAAGTTAGCTATCTTTTCCCCATTTTCTTCCTCTTCTCTCCCCAGGGGCAATTGCTATCACAAATTGGGTGCCTTATAAGTTAATATTTCACTGTTTGAGGAAGATGAGAAATGAGGTAATTGGGTTTGAAGGTCATGAGGTTAAAACACCATGGTGGATCAGAGGTCGTAGCAGTGTGGATTCAAACAGTAGAGAGACAAACATAATAAATTTCTTTTTAAAACAGATACAACATTTTTATACCTTTATTTTTATTTATTCATTTTTTTTTATTGTGGTGCCAAGGATTGAACCCAGTGACTCCCACAAGCTAGGCAAGCGCTCTACCACTGAGCCACAACCCCAGGCTGACAACATGATAATTTGAAGGAGGAAATTTTAATGAAAATAATTGCTTAATAAAGAAGAAATGGAGATAATGATTCACTGGCAAATAAGAATTAAAAATAATTCTCAAGAGCATAAAGGTAGTGGGGACAAGAAGCAGGTACCACCCAGGGTGGAGAGAGAGCACCCACTGAGAGCACCCTGTGCACCCCATCACAGGAGGCTGAGACCCAGTCCTTCCTTGTTGGAGGGGGCAGCTATGGCTCAATGAATGGCAATCAGTACCACTCCAGTGCACACCTGCTCTACTGCATGGTCAAAGAATGGCAGGGTTTGCAGAACTTGCTGAAACCCGCCTTCTGGAATTTGCCAGACATTGTTCCACTAGGGCCATGATAAAACCTGTTCCCAGGACTGTGTCTCCATGGAGATGCTCCAGCAAAAGCAACAATACAGGAAGGGTGGGAGGGGGGAGGCTTCTGGGCCTGGATGCTGCTTAATGCTGTGGTTTCCAGTTGTGGGGCACTAGAGAACCTTCCTAGGCTGCAAGAGCTGGATGAACCTCCAGGACCAGGAAACAAAGCCCTGGTATCCGCAGCCTCTCTCCTGCATCCTCTACTGACGAGTTTTGATCCTGTGCCCCCTGGCAAAGAAAAAAAATAATTAAAGGGCCCAGATGTAGACAGCAGATGAAAGGATGGATTTGGATCTGAAAGGCAATGGATCCACAAGTGATGCAAGGTTGGAGATCCAATCCTGGCTTCGGTACCAGATGTTCTTTTGTGTTGTTTAATGTCACTGGATGCAGCTCAACGTTCCGAAATGAAACAGTTGAGCCCAACAAAATGAGGTGCCCCTCTCTAACTTATTAGGCTTACAAGGGAATCTGCAGCGAGGAGCGGTCCCCTTGCCTCTGAGGGAAGGAGCTGTAGACGATGCTCCCAGAAGGATTGGAGAAAAGGCAGGTAGAGAGACAGCACTGGGTACCAGCTGGGACCGCTCCAGTGCCCACCCTGCTCCACTGCATAATTTGTGATACGTGGTTCTGTCCCTTCCACAATCCTGGAACCTGGAATCCAGAATCCAGCCACACATGGGACGAATGAATTAATCAATGAATGAATCCGTGGTCAAATGGAGTCATTTGCATCTCAGTATTTCCCACCTAGAATTATTTTTTTTTCTTTTTAATATTTTTATTGGTGTATTATAATTCTACGTGATGGTGGGGTTTTTTAGGATACATTCACATGGGCACATAACAAAACAGTATCATTTGATTGATTTCATTCACCAGGACCTCCCTTCCTGGCCTGTGATCCCCTTCCTTTATTCTACTGGTCTCTCTTCTATTTTTTTTTAATTTGTTCTAATTCTTCAACTCAGATGATTATAGGTAGGATGAAACATGGATGGAGGGGAAGGATGATCTCACCTAGAATCATTTGAGGTGAAGCATGACCAGCATCGTGTTCTAAAGTCCTGCAGGAAGAGGAGCAAGGTTGGGGCTTCTCCCCCTCCATCACCTAAACTGCTCCTCCTCGCTCCAAAACGACAGATTACAAAAATTCTTTATTGAATTTGTCCACCCAGCTGGACTGGGTGAGAAAATAAACCGTTAATACTCCTGCAAGCGCTGAGGCCTTTTCTTGAGCTCCTGAGAATGATAGAAAAATATTGAAGCTCCATCAAATACATATTTGGCCAAATGCTGAAAGGCCAGAAGATAAAAATCAATGTTGAACTAAGGCCGAGTTCTAAAATAAATACCAGCCTCCTAGCGTGGAGTTCCAGGTTATGAAGTGAAATCCTACATTTATAAAAATGTGTTCATTAGTAGAACGTATAATTAATCTGCTTGGCAGTCCAATTGGATGACAGAAGGAAATGTTCTTGGGGGCCCAGGCTCACTGACCATGTAGTCTTGAACAGTAGGGTGCAGGCCTGTTGAAGGCGCCTGTGTGTTTGGAACACTGTGCTGGGGCTGGTAACTGAGGATGGTGAGTCCCATTAGCAGCTCCCCATCTAAATACAAAGGACTTATCACAGGAGAGTGAGGTCAAGGCTAATATTTCTGCCTTTGAACATGGGATCCGCAGTAAAGCTGAAACCCCATTAAAGCAACCCACACACCTAACACTTTCTACTGCCTGAAGAAGGTGCTTTGAGCCTGTTTTTAGAAGTTGACTCAAGATGCTCTCTTTGCTGTTTTTATTGGTCATGTTCCTTCTAGTACTTGCCAGTTTGCTTAATCCCATGAGATGATTTCCTCCTTATACCTTTTATCTAGAAATCTGGCAAGACAGAAATACTGTTTTCCTGGAAAATAAGTTTATGTCTAGAAGTGTTTGCATACTGCTTAGATACCAATTTCAGCATCTTCCCGGGAGTCCATGAAAAGAGGATTTAGAGCAGGTGGTCTCCAGAAGTACAGCAGCAGCAGATCACTGAATGCACAGGGGTCCAGAGGACATTCATGATGCTGAGGTAGGCACCCGGCCTTGCTCCTTAAAGGGCCAGTACTCAGCACTCTCAGGTATGTTCATATGGGCTGTCCAAAGACTCTAGGCAGGGGGCTGAGAAGCACAGAACTTCACTGAATTCCATGTCCTCTGAGACCGGTACTTTCTTACTCTTCTAGTCAAGCTGAATCAAGTTAGTCTTTTCTAAGGCTAACCCATCATCTTTTCACCCAAATTTAGTGAATATATGAAGTATCATTTTGCTTTTTTTCCCCACAAAAGCACACAGACTTTAAAAAAAAATTTATGTATTTTCATTAGGTATATATAATAGCAGAATGCATTTTGTATATATATAACTGCAGCACAACTTTTCATTTCTCTGGTTATATACAATGTAGCATCACACCATATGTGCAGTCATACATGTACTTAAGGTAATGATGTCCATCTCATTCCATCATCTTTCCTGCCCCCATATCCCCTCCCCTCCCCTTTACCCAATCAAAGTTCCTCCATAATTCCCATGCTCCCTCACCCCATTATGAGTCAGCATCCACTTATCAGAGAGAATATTCATCCTTTGGTTTTGGGGGATTAGCTTACTTTGCTTAGCATGATGTTCTCCAACTCCATCCATTTACCTGCAAATGCCATAATTTTATTCTCTTTTAATTCTGAGTAATTTTCCATTGTGTATATGTACCACAGTTTCTTTATCCATTCATCTATTGAAGGGCATCTAGGTTGCTTCCACAGTTTAGCTACTGTGAATTGTGCTGCTATAAACATTGATGTGGCTGTGTCCCTGTAGTATACTGATTTTAAGTCCTTTGGGTATAGACTGAGGAGTGAGATAGCTGGGTCAAATGGTGGTTCCATTCCAAGTTTTCTAAGGAATCTCCACACTGCTTTTCATATTGGTTGCACCAATTTGCAGTCCCACTAGCAATGTATGAGTGTGCCTTTTCCCCCACATCCTCACAAACACTTATTGTTGTTTGTGTTCTTAATAGCTGCCATTCTGAACAGAGTGAGATGAAATCTTAGAGTAGTTCTGATTTGCATTTCTCTAAGTGATAGAGATGTTAAACATTTTTTCAATAATTTGTTGATTGATTGTATATCTTCTTCTGAGAAGTGTCTGTTCAGTTCCTTAGCCTATTTTATTGATTGGGTTATCTCATACTAGACAAAGAAACCAAAAACATACATTGGATAAAAGACAGCCTCTTCAACAAATGATGCTGGGAAAACTGGAAATCCATATGCAGCAAAATGAAACTAAACCCCTATCTCTCACCATGCACAAAACAACTCAACTCAAAGTGGATCAAGGACCTAGGAATTAGACCAGAGACCCTGAGCCTAATAGAGGAAAACGTAGGCCCAAATCTTCAGCAGGTCAGATTAGGCCCTGACTTCCTTAATAAGACTCCTAACATGCAAGAAATAAAACCAAGAATTAATAAATTGGATGGAGTCAAACAAAAAGCTTCTTCTCAGGAAAAGAAACAATCATTAGGTGAAGAGAGAACCCACATTTGGGGAGTAAATTTTTCCCCCACACACGTTAGATAGAGCACTCATCTCCAGGATTGATAAAAACCTCAAAAAACTGAACACCAAAGTACACAGACTAAAACCCAATTAAACCTTTTCATTTGTTTCAGAGTCTCCCCAACCCCACGACTGTGTTTTCTCTCTCCATTTTTCATGCCATGCCTCCGTTATGTGGTTTACAGTTCTCATTTCTCAATACTTTTCTTTACTCTATAATTTGGTTCCTGTATTTGCCATACAGTGGAAAGGGCACCTCAACAACATCTCAATTCCTTGGAGCCACTTTTCTTTAACACCAGACTTATGAGCAGGGGAGATAATCCTTAGTAAGCCATGACATTATTTTTGCTTTAACTGGATACTTCATACCAGGTTCATGTGGGGCACCACAGCCAGAGGATTCTCTCTCTCCCCAACCTATAGGCTTGATCTCTTTTGATTATTAGCCTGCTTCCATTAACACATAATATATACCCTTAGGAGAGCCTTAGAGAAAACATTATCTGAACTAATCATTTATCTATTTTATTGTCTTTTGAAAATCTCAGGTAAAAATATGGCATTTAATTTAGGGGGAAAATGCCAAAACAAATGTTTTTAAAAATTGAGTGCTAAATCTTAATGGAATAGAGAAGCAAATTTTTTATATATATACACACACACAGAGGGGTTTGAAATATCAGTTTGAAAGTCAGTTTGGGCCTCTCTCGCTCTCCTGAGACTCTGGAAGAAAATGCCAGACATTGGAAAATTCTGCCTGGTTCAAATCTGTGCTCTCTGAAAGACGTTAAGGAAGTGTTGTCCCCCTGGGATAGCCTCCCTGTAAAAGGCACTGCAATAGCTGTCCCAAGCCTGTGTCTCCCTGCTCAATACTGAGCACAGGAGTATCACTGTCAATAGGATAGGTGTTGACAGCTAGGGTCAGGTGTGCTGAGGTCTCACGGGGGAGCTCAGCTGGAGCAGTACCATCAGGGGATGCATGAAAAATAATAAAGGAGAGACCCTAGAGGGTCCTGACTGGGGGCATCAATTTGCTCCCCTTTAAGGAACCAGAGAATGGTCTCCAAGCCTGATGTCCTTGAGGCTGTAGGAAAGGGCATGCCCAGCTTCGACATCTGTTAGCTCTGGGCTTGGCCCATTGATACTTGGGCTCCTTCAGATAAGTGAAGAAAGGATCCCTGGGGGACAGTGGAGGCTTCAACTTTAAGAAGAGGAGAATTCTAGGTGCTAAATATTCCCAAGGTAGCTGGGGATTTCACAATGACATGGAACCACAAGTATAGTAGGTGCCATGGGCAGTGACCCAAATGTACCAGAAGAAGAATGCATGTTACATGTGGGTGGAAAAAATTTCATTAACAGGAAAACAATGAGGTGATCCAGTTACTAGAATCATCGGAACAAAATTTCTTGCAGACTGAGTTGAGCTAGACAGACCATGTGAATTCCAGCAGGTTGACTGCAAAACTGAGGCTTGGATTTGGTTCTCCTTCTCCATGCTGCTAGGCACATACTGAAATATTCACTTGATTTATGCATTTGCACATCTTAAAATAAGAAGGAAGAAGCTTCTACTCTCAACTTGGTTTTTGTTTAGAAAAATAATTACTTCTTAAAAGGGGAAAGTGATAGAATCTTGCAGAAAGCTAGATGGAAATGTCTGTCAAGTCCTCAAAGTGTTTGTCACAGTCTACATTACTGAAGATTCACTGAGTCCCTGCGGCATAGAAGACATGGTGTTTATGAGATACTAGCCCTTGATGGGTGACTGTCATGTGCCAATCACTAATCCACGTCCTTTACCATGAAGTTTCTCCTTCATTTCCAACACAATCATATGAAGTAAGAATAACTCTCTCCTCATTATCCAGAGGAGGAGATTGAGGCTTAGCAAAGGTGCACAATTTGCTCAAGGTCACAGAGTTTATATGTGGGAAACAGTGATTCCATCCAGATATTTTTGCATCTATGAAGAAGGACTCTAGCTGTGCCCCCCCCAGATGCACTGAAATACTTGGCGTGGGCTCTCTCTGTGGCACATGCCTGTAGTCTCAGCAGCTCAAGAGTCTGAGCCCGGAGGATCGAGAGTTCAAAGCCAGCCTCAGCAAAAGTGAGGTGCTAAACAACTCAGTGAAACCTTTCTCTTAATAAAGTACAAAATAGGGCTGGGGAGGTGGCTCAGTGGTTGAGTGCCCCTGGGTTCAATCCCAAGTACCAAAAAAAAAAAAAAGAATAAGGAGAAGGAGAAGGGCTCTAACTGTAGACAAAACCAACACAGCACTAACTTTGTAGCTTGTATCATCTGTGGGCGTGGAAGAGGGTCCTGACCCAGGTGTAGGTGACTACATTTTAGAGACTGCATGCTGAGCTCAGAATTGCAAGGTAAAGAAAGTTTGCCAGAGGACATGGCAGTTAATTAGATACTAGAAAGGTGATAAGAAGCTCAAGAATTGAAGGGAGACCTTAGGGATGTTTCAGAAAGAAAGAACAAAAAAAAGTACACACAGCAAGGTTTGGAGGAAAATATGTTGATGGATAGAGGTAACAGATGAGAGAGGAGAGGCCCACAGCCAAGGTCCAAGCGGACCTTGCTACACGTTAAAAAATGCTCCTCATTGTGAAAGGGAAAGTGTGGAATGAATTACTCACTCTCTAGAGAACCTTAACCTCCTGGTCCATCTGGGCTCCATCTCAGGGTCTGAATACAGTCGAAGATGAGAGGATTTTGAAATATTTTAGCAGTCTTTGAGAGATAATGGGAAATAAAAGAGTTACCCTAAATCTAAAGCTCAGTAAATTCACCGTGTAAAAAAGAGATCAGATATGCCCCCCAGATGCACTGAAATACCTGTCGTGGGGTAACTCTGTGCCAAGCACAGAGAGAAAGCACATACCCATGGACCACCTGAATGGAACAAAACTCTACAACAGATAATTTATGTTTTTGTGGACACCTCAATAAGGAATGAGATAAGGAACGCTATGAATTTTTTAAAAAATTGTAATTAATATCTATTACTTGCAAGGTACTCTGCTGGATTTGGAGGAGAAGAATACACAAGGCCAAAATAATAGCAACGACTTGTTTACTTCTAGATGGTTGGCAGTCTTCCAAACCTTTATCCATTCATATAAGTCTCAAAATGCCATGAAATGAAATCCTGGGATGTTCATGGTGCAAACTGACACACGCAGTGTAAATTCTCCAAGGTCATGTGCCTAACAAATACCTGGGGTGGATTTTTTTTTTTTTTTGGTGGGGTCAAGATGGCACACCTAATACTTTGGCAGAGGCTGAGAATCATGTTCTACCAAATCCTGTTTCCTTATGGGGTTTCAGGATAGAGTTTTGTGATTGGTGACAGTGACGTGAGATCTGGGAGGTGGAGGTAAAAGCCACTTTTTGCAGGAGGGTAGGTCAGTCCGATTTTGTGGCTTCCTCCAGGAAGGTGACTTCACAGAGCCCAGGTGTCCACACATGAACCCACTTTGGACTAGCTGTGGGGCGTGGTGGCTGCTTCACCTTCCCCGTGAACTCAGGTCTCTCTAGGCACTGCACTGCTTCAGGCCAGTATGTTTCTCTGGGTTCTCATGGTGGGTTCCGGGTTTTCTTCCATTCATATACAACTTCAAACAAAACTATTTTATTTAGCTCTCCATTCTTTAGGGACAGCTCAGTGGTTCATCCCAATCCTGAGCAGATGGGCTTATCATTCCTGGGCTCCCTCACACATGTGTGGTCAGATAGTGGCCTGACTGTTAGCTGGATGGTCTGTTGATGATTGGCAGTTGACTCTCTACCAGGGTGTTGAGGTTCTCTCCCATGGCTTGTCATTCCACAGTGGAGTGGCTCAGGGTCCTGCACAAGACTGCTGCAGATCGGGTTGCAAATAGCAGCTAAAGAGGAAATATTCCAGTGTCCAAGAACCCTTGAAAGATCTTCTTGCAGCCTATTTGATGTTGTAACAATGACCAAGTGCTACGGCCAAGCCCATTCTCACTAGGGGACGTGTATCCAAGGATGTGGCATATTGATGAGAAGACTTTGTGGCCATTTCTGTAACTGGTACAAGTCCTGATTCCCACATGACATCCGTTATTCTCAAACAATTTAGTGAATTTGTTTTCCCTGTGAATCCAGACTATTATAGAATAAATAGTTGAATCCAGCCAGACTAACTCTGGAATTGGCACAAGTTTAATCATAATTATTCCCTCTCTAAAAACGTGCTATCAAAGGGCGTATACTCTAGAAGCATCCGCATTTCTGATCATTCAAGGGGTTAGAATGAAATTAGAGAGAATTAAATCATTAAATGTACAAGCCCACTTAGTGTAAATTCAGAGGAAGAACAAATACATGGGTATATATTTCTCTTTTTTTGTTGTTATTGTGCTGGGAATTGAACCCAGGACCTTGCACATGCTAGGCATGTGCTCTGCTGCTGAGCTACATCCCCAGCCCATGAATAATTTTGATGGGAGGTGAGTTGGTTAAGAATACATAATGATAGAAATATTGACCTATTTCCTAAGCCTGTAACTCATCTTGCCATCAGACTGCCTGTTGGAAAGCTGCACGTGGATTTCTCTCTGATATTTTATAACGAAGTTTAAGAAAAGCCGAATCTCCAAGAGGGGTCCCATTGGACCCTATTCTATGTTCCTGGAGGAACCACAGACTGATTGTGACAGCTGGGTCTGTTTTTGTTTTGAGTGCTGAGATGAACAGTCTCCACAATGTCTCATTTCCTAATGAACCAAAGAACTGCAAACAAGGAAGGATGAACTAGGCAAATAGCAAGCCTTCAGGAGTGGGCTGGGCTGCATTCCTCATGGGCCTAAGCCTCTGGAGTTAGAACCTCCTCTCAGTAGGTGAGTTCCCTGGGCTTCTTCACAGCAGAATTAAATTTTACACAAAGACTGTGACTCCCTGGTTTACAAACTGCCTTTTATTTTTTTTTTTATTAAAGCCTTTATTTTTTTTCTTGAACTATTTCTTATTTAACTTGGATTGGCCTTATGTACCTGTTTAAAAGAAAAGTCATTATCTTCCCATGGTCAAATCTTCTTGTCACAAATTCCTTATTTTGATTTGCTCAGAGATGCACTCAATATGATTCATTGACTGAGGGACTTCTAGTTAAAAATATAATTTCTGAACTGTGGAAACAAAGAAACAGACATTCATTGTAGTATAAGCACCTTTAGGGAATAAAGGCACTTATACTACGAGGAATGAATGAAAAACTTAAAGAGTAAGGACACATAATATAAGAGAATGTTGAATCAAGATAAATATTAATAAGTTAGTAATTATTCTTAATACTAGTTCTAATTATAAGTTAGTAATAATTGGCTCTTAATATCAAGAACTAATATTAAGCTAGTGAAATCTACTAGTAGGAAGTAAAAATTTAGCCACCTAAATCCACAGAGACAAATTACTTTTTCATTTGAATATTCATATATCCTGTGACCCAGAAATTCTTTTGAGAAGTATGGGCACAAGAGAAATGCTTTCCTATGTACCAAAACATATAAGCAAGACTGTTAAAATTACCATGATCTATAATAGCAAATATCCAGGAAGAAACCTCCCTCAGGTTTGTTCCTAGAAAAATTATTTCATGTATGTATTTTTATATACATGAATATACACATATTCTATAAACATATGTTTACAAATATATGTATTCATATACACATTTCTATAAATATATACATGAATATGTCTCTATAAACATATTCGCAGAGAGCGTCCAATGCCCTGTAGCACTTACTGCCTAGAAACAACTTTGATCTGCGCAGTTCCTCAGCCTCTTGCCCTCCTCCAGTGATTAGCACAGGCTCTACGGGGGAATATGTTTCTACAAGCATATTAATGTATATATTTATAGAAATATGAATATATATGTGCATACATATATTTGCACATATTTTATATGTACTAGATAAATTTTTATATAATAAAAATAATTTTATATATATTCTTTCAGATTATCTTTGTTCATATTAGTGAAATGTTGAAAAATGTGTTAAGAACAGAAAGAAGGACCAGTGAATAAAATATATTTACTCAACAAAATTTCTTTTTTGGCGGGGGGTACCAGGGATTGAACTGAAGGGCACTTGACCACTTGACCACTGAGCCCCATCCCCAGCCCTATTTTATTTTTTATTTAGCTTTTGCTGAGGCTGGCTTTGAACTGGCCATCCTCCTGTCTCAGCCTCCTGAATCTCTGGGATTACAGGCATGGGCCACCATGCCTGGCTCAACAGAATATTACACAGCAGTGAATAAATAGATATTGGCAAATCTTGAATATAAAAATATTTTGACTTCACTTTCAGTGATGAGAGATTGCTATGTAAAAGGCCAGAAGAGTTAACGTAAAGAAAACAAAACAAAATATGAAGGATCAGTGAGCTGTGGAAGCTCTGAGGAGCTGAGAGGCCAAGATACTAGAGAGAGCTCCAGTTCACTGAGGTGAGCACAGCATCATTCAGGCTCTTTCCTCCCGTAGAGCCTGCGCTAATCACTGGAGGAGGACGGGAGGCTGAGGAACTGGGCAGATCAAAGTTATTTCTAGGCAGTAAGTGCTACAGGGCATTGGATGCTCTCCGTGTTCTGGGGAGGCAGTCATGTCTGCCAAGCAGTCAGCCAGAGAGGTCAAGATTCTGCAAGCAGAGAAGAAGTGAGCCGAGTGAAGCCAGTACTACTGTGATCCTCAGGGTACTTCTTGAATAGTAGCCAAACGGGGAAAGGCAAGCTAAGCCCAGACTTGCTGAAAAGCAAAGTGGTTGTCAGAAATTTAACACTGCTAAGGAGAAAAAAAAATAGTCCATGAGATACCAAAGAGGAGAAATCCTACTCTAGCTCTTGTTTGTAATCCTAAAATTTCACTCCAAAACTAGGAATAAATCAGTGGCAGACAGTACCTTCTAAAGATGGCCTTTCAGACCAGGATTAGCTCTTTTCCTGGTTATGAAGCCAGAATTAGACAGGCAGTCCATATAGATGGGTAAATCAAGTCAGGTTGGATCAAGGAGGCCAATCTGATGGGTCCAGGAAGTTGGAGACTGCACCCTGCACCCCGCCCCCCCCCCAGGGACTGAAATGCCTTCAGAGCCCTTCCTCCACCCTATCAAGATAACCTGCCCCTGCTGCAACCTGTCACTAAGGTCACCTGTCCCAGGAGTTGCCCCTCCCTACAGGAAGCTATGAAGTTGTTCATTAATGTGTCCTGGGCTGCTCCATTCTGCCCTTCCTCCATCCATCTGCTCTCACCTTTTGGCCACCCCTTGGGCATCTCCTGGGAGATGAGGTAAGGGGAAGAGGGCAGGAGAACAAAGGAATCCTAGGACATATAAAAAGGGCAGAACACCTCGCTTCTGGGGATACCAGGACACCAGCTAGGGCAGATTTAGATTTAGATATCCTTCCCCCTCTGTGTGTCAAAGAATAGTTAATCCTTTATAGAGGAAAATTACATCACCCAGAATGTCTACAGTAGTTCATATTCACTACACGCCATTCAACTGTCACTCATCCCAAATGTATTGGTCTGTATACCCAAAGTTATGCTGCGTAACAGACAACCTTAAACGCCCAGGAGCTTACAATGTACATTTCTGGGCATCCTGGACACCTAGAAGTTGTCTGGGTTGGTTCTGCCTGTGTCTCTGACTCTGCAGGCCAGCTGGGGTGCTGCTTTGGATTATGTCTGAACATGAGCAAGGGGGGTCTCCCGGGTTTTGTTCTACAGTCCAGGCTGAACAGGCAACCGTCACTCCACCCACATTTCTACTTTGATAATGACAGACTCACTATGAAGCATCTACATGTAGGCAGGCACAAGGCAAGTTTTCCCTCCATATCACTTGGAATAAACACACATTCACAAAAGACACTGGGCAAAGTCCAAGGTGAAGAGACTTTGGCAAATCTTCTCTGTCATCGATGAAGCTAGATGAAGGTATGGGAACTCTATGGAAAATTAATACTACTTCGTGGCAGGGAAGGAGAGAGGGAAGAAGGGGATAGGGACTCCACCCGGTTCATTCTCTTGGTCCTAATGATGTATATCTCTCCCACAGTCAGAACTGAACAGACGCTTCTCAGAGGAGGATATGCAATCAATCAATAAATATATGAAAAAAATGTTCACGGTCACTAGGAATTAGAGAAATGCACATCAAAGCTATTCTAGATATCATCTCACTCCAGTCAGAAGGGCAGCTATTATGAAGACAAACAACAGTAAGTGTCGGTGAGGACGTGGGGAAAAAGGTACACTCACACACTGCTAGTAGGACTACAAATTGGTGCAGCCAATATGGAAAGCAATATGAAGATTTCTTGGAAAATTGGGAATAAAATCACCATTTGACCCAACTATCCTTCTCCTCAGTCTATACCCAAAGGACTTAAAAACATCATACTACAGGGACAGCCACGTCAATGTTTATAGCAGCACAATTCACAATAGCTAAACTGTGGAACCAACTTAGATGCCCTTCAATAGATGAATGGATTAAAAATGTGGCATATATACACAATGGAATGTTACTCAGCAATAAAAGAGAATGAAATCATGGCATTTGCAGGTAAATGGGTAGAATTAGAGAAGATAATGCTAAGTGAAGTTAGACAATCCCAAAAAAACAAATGCCGAATATTTTCTCTGATATAAGGAGGCTGACTCACTCATGGGGGGTAGGGAGGGGGAGCATGGGAGGAATAGATGAACTCTAGATAGGGCAGAGGGGTGGGAGGGGAAGGGAGGGTGCAATGGGTTAGAAATGACGGTGGAATGTCATTGACATTATTATCCAAAGTACATGTAGGAAGACATAAATTGGTGTGAATATACTTTGTATACAACCAGAGATATGAAAAATCGCGCTCTATAGTGTAATAAGAATTGTAATGCATTCCACTGCCACATATAAATTTTTTAAAAAAATTCTCATGTGCACATACAGGCTCAGAAACCTCATCTTGCCATCTCCTATAGGTAAATCTAGATGCATTTATCTCAGGAAAACAAGGATTTATATCACTTGTAAAAAAATCAACAGATCTCATTTGTTACATTAACAAAATAGTGGAGAAAGAAATATGATCTTTTCAAAGGATGTGAAATACCAGTCACCAGACTGATATATATTTATGATAAAAATCATAGTGAAGTGGGAACAGAAGGGAATTTCCTAAGTTTGATAAAAGGTAGTTACAAAAACACTGCTGTGGACATCATATCAACAAGTGATATTTTCGAAGCTCTTCCTTTGAGAGTATAACAGAGACAAAGTTGTTCATTATTTTATTTCATTCATCATTGTCCTGGTGATCCAGGCCAGTGGGTTAAATTAAGGGGAAAAAAACCCCTGATGTATGGGGGTAGATAGGAAAGAAGCAAAATTATCATTATCCACACATTATATGCTGGTGCATATACAATAATTAGAATGGGTAAAGTTAGGGAGTTTGCTAACCATTTGATCAATTCTAAGTAATTATTATATTCTGTAGAGCCTACAATAAAAGTTGATAAATAAATGAAAGAAAGATATCTTGTCAATAATATTAAGGACTCTAAATATAAAGAGACAAAGATGTTTAAATCTCCGCACAGATGTTATTGAGAGGAATTAAAGACCTAAATAAAGAAATGCATGATGTTTGTAGATTGGACAACTGAGTGTTGTTAAGATGTTAATTCTCCCCAAATTGATCTATAGATTTGAAATCATTTTAGTTAGACTATAGCAGCCCATGTGTATGTATATAAATTAGCCCATGGGTTCTGCAATTACATGAAAATGAAAATAGTCAAAAACAGCCAACTCCATCATAAAAGAACAAATCTGGAAGACATATGTTTGTTAAAAATGGAAAGCCAGTGCCCTTGCATTAATGTGCCCCGCTCTTTCCAGCAGAGGAGGTGAGGCACAGTGCACCTGAATACTGTAATCTCCTGGTTCTAGCAAGTACTACACTACTCAAGAGCCACCTGCCCGATGAACATGGAATAACTCTTTAAGGGGCAATTGAGATAACAACAAGAAATGATTCCATGTGAGCATGGGACATCATTCTCCAGGATGAAGAATGCCTCCTAAATAAACTAAAACAATATGTCGCCCTGTCCCCAGTAGGAAGTGCTATGGTTTGAATGATGGCTTATCCTCACTAAAGCTCATGTTGAGACTTCACCCCAATGTAATTCTACTGAGCGGTGCTGAGACCATTAAGAGCTAATGAGGTCACTACCATTGTGAATGGTTTAATGTAGTTCTAGAGGGTATGGACTGGTTATTCCTAGAGCTGGCCAGCTCTTTGTACCCTTCTTCACTTCCTTTCTCGCCATGTGACCTCCCTAGGCTCACTTGCCTTTCCATTTTGAGCTCCTCCCCCAATGCCAAGCAGATGCTGGCGTCAAGTTCTCAGACCTGCAAGACCTCCAGTCCAAATGAATTCTTTTTAAATAAGTTATCCATTTAGTTCCCTATTTTTGTTGTTACTGTTATTGTTTAGGAACTAAGAAAGGTAAAGTCTCTGGGTTTGGTTTCTAAGGGGTAAAAGTATGTTTGACTCCACTTACTCCATTCTCAGTAACCTACTTAGCAAAGGTGTTTCATTATTTCAGCAATTCTAGGCTCTGTGGTCTAAAGGGTATGGCCAAATTTCCATTGAACTTGGTCACGGTCATGTTTGGTCACTTTATGCTATTGTGCCAAAAGATTCAGAGGCCAGGAAGGGGGTCAACCCATTGGCAGGAACCCTGATCATATCTTTAATCTGCTGCCAGATTAAAGATCCAGGGAGGAGTGTTTGGCAGTTGAGATTCACTGGGACACTGATGCATCTCCCTGCTGAATTCAACATATCAGTACACAAGCCAGGTGTTGTAGCCCGAGGAGGACATGCTGAATGGGCGTTCACATTTGAGTCCCAGACCACCAGGGGTGGGGAAGTCACAGTTCCTCCTATTAACTTTCCTCTTGTAAATTTCACCAGGAAAAGAGACCAACTGGTTGGAGAAGCTGGTCACAGACAGGCTGAAGATACCATAAGTAGTAGTTACCATATGTATGTAGCAAGAATTGTCCAAGATGGTGTCAGACAGAGAACCACCCAGACTTGGCCTTTTGCACAAGCTATGCCTACCACCACATCCCAGAAAAGCAAGCTGCTGTGAGCTTATGGCTGAAACTTCTCTGGACTTTGCCCCCAGGAAAGGAGCTGGCACACCCATGGTGAAGACCCTGTCCAGGACATGGTCCTTCACCCCCCATTTGGACCACACAGAAAGGATTTCCTGTGTTGAGCCTGTGAGATCAGTGGTGTTTCATTTTTCCCAATCCTGATTTCTTTGTTTCCCAGTTAAGTTTGTTCCAAATTACACTGTCCAACAAGCCTGTCCATCTGTGTCATCTTCTATAGTTGTGGTCCTAGGACAGTTTTCATCTTTACAGCACACATAGCTGAGGTCCAAAGGTCAGGGAGGTGAAGACGGAAGAATCCCCTTTCCTGCTGCATTTCTGGGCAATTGCTCACACTCGACTTAAGAATATTCAGTACATCAAGAATTTTCCTTCCCAACACACTGCCGACCTTCTGACAGCACAGGTACAATTAAAGACTCTTTATATTCCTACATTTTCTATAATAACCATTCAGAGGAGACTTTAAATAAAGGTGCTCTGTTCTTTAAAAGAAAGAATCAACTCTTCCCTAACAAAAGCAAAGTTCATCTATTCATGCACATTGAGAAGTGCTGATTCTTTTGCCTGGTGGTATCTGCTCCTCCTTACAATGGTCTCCCCAGGAGCATGGATGGGGGAGGAGTCACTCCATGGGGTTGGTCACTCTCTCTTTTAAGTGGTTTTGACATTGACGCAAAGAGATTGAAGGATGAGTGATGAGAGATGTCAATTGTTGGACTCGACTTTTGGGTGACGAGAGATGTCGAGTGTTAGATAACTTTTCAGAAGCAATACAGATAAGAGTGGAAAGTGGCTGTCATGATAGTCAACCCTGAGTCCAAGGTTCTAAGCTTGTGGCGTACTTTGTGGCAAAATAAATAAGGTCAGTCTGCAGGAGGGGAACATCAGGGAGCCCTGATTCTATCAACTAGCATCACCTGGTGTTCTGCTCTCCAATACAACATATTTTCCATGTAGTAATAAATGCCAGAGCACATTTCATTGATTCGTGATTTCCCCTAAACAGCAATATGTTTAGCTGCAGATCTGTGTGTGACTTTAGCAAAGAAATGGAAGTCAGGGAAGAACAAGGGAACAAACCACTGGCTGATCTTCCAGGAAAGCAACTCTCTGCTGCCAGATGCTCTGGACCCAATCTGCCGCAATTAGCTCAGTCAAAGGCCTGCCCTTCCGTGGGTCCCGGATTCCCATGGGAAATTCTTCTGGGAACAGAGGTTAAGCCAGACCCTGCTGCGTTTTGCTGGCCAGCTGTGATTTCTCTCTGGAGGTGCGGTGCAGTCAATAGGTCTCAACCTAAGTCGGGGGACTTGAAATTCCAGTCACTGCCCTGGAAACAGCTTGCAATATGTCTTGGTGCTGGCTGCTCCTGCTTGTGGTGTTCCAGCAGTTTCTCAGCTGGAGCTTGTGCGAAAGGACAGGAGCATCTCACGACGACCCTTCAGAGGATGAATATTGGCAGAACACTTGTATGTCTGCTGATGCACAGCGAGGGAGACTTGTAGAAACTCAGCCGAGTAGAACATTTCCATTTGCAGTTACCTATGCAATGAACACAGGTCTCCCACAGCTATTAAGTCTGGAGGAATTAGTCCAAGGCCAAGGGAGACATGGAATGGTGATTTTATTATTATTGGCTGCCATGAAATATGTACTTACATTCCAATGCTATGCGCTCACTCGGAAGTGAGACCCACATATTTAGATGTTTCCCTTCAGTGCCCACATGCATGAGGGGCTAACGCCATATGTAAGGAAATTAAAGGCTGTCCTGGAAGATTTAGCACTACATAAAAATAAGTTCCTCTTCGCCAGACAGCTCTCATTTGCCCTTCAAAATCCATTTTTCTGCCATTCTCTGCCTCTTTTCCCATGAGGCTAACCTGTGCCTACAATCTCGAATCCTCTGCCTTCCTCTCAGCTCACACAAGTGAGAGGGAGAGGGAAGAGAGGGAAGGAAAATGGAAAAGGGGAAGTGAGCCTTCGGGATTTTAATCACCATGACATCTGTCTATAAAGTATCCTCTGAGCAAGTTGTGACTCTTGATTGGCGATAGCTCCTCTTAATGATGTAGCCACATTTAGAAAACAAGGGAAATTAATTGGAGTAGTCCATTGAATTTAACCCAATATATCCAGATGCTAAACTCATCACACACATGGTCTCATGTGATTGTAAAGTTGCTCTGTGAGCTTTACACTAATCTCTTCTAGGATTCAGAGAGGTTCATTCCTTGATTTGTTAGCTCATCCATAAGTATTTACTGGGTGCTTCTGTGTATGAGGCAATGTTCTATGGTTGTTTTAGTCAAATTTTGTGTCTTCATGATCAAAAGACTTAACAAAAAACAACTTAGAGGAGGAAAATTTTATTTTGACTCAGGTCTTCAGAGATTCAGTCCATAGTCAGCCAACTCCATGGCGTTGGGCCCAAGGTGAGTCCCAGCATCATGGCAGAAGGGCCTGGAGGAGGAAAGCAGCTCAGGACACAGCAACCAGGAAGCAGAGAGAGCTCTGCTCACCGAGGACAAAATATAAACATCTAAAATACACCCCCGTGAACTACTTCCTCCATCTACACTGTACCTGTCAATAGTTACTCCCAGGTAATCCATATCAGTGGGTTAATCCACTGATTAGGTCCGACGTCTCAAAATCTAATCATTTCACCTCCGAACATTTTGCCTTCTCTCACACGTAAGGTTTGGTTGCACACCTCCTATCTAAGCCATAACCAGGGTCCAGGACACTCAATGAGCAAACAACTCCATTTATGGTTTTGCAATCCAGTGAGGGGGCAGGACGGATAGGGAACACACTCAAGAACCAGATCAGATTGACTATTAGAGAGGAGAAAATACTTCCAGCAAAAATAAAATAAAATAAATAAAGAAATCCCAGTGGGGATGGAAAGAGTACAGTACAAGTGACAATGTTATACATGTTGGTGGGGTCACAGTCCACCCACTCTGTAGGAGACTTTCGAGAGAGTGGTCCTGAAAGCACCAGTCATGTTAATGATTAGAAGTAAAATAACTCAGGTAGATAAAGCACAGGGGCAAAGACCCCAAGAGGGGTGTTCTTGAAGTGGTCAGGGAACAGCTACAAGCCAGGGTGGTTGGAATTTGCAGAGTCGGCTCAGGGTGGCAAAGCAGAGGGTCCCATGAAAGACATCATCAGGAAGCTGGGGCCGTGTGAACATTGCATATGGCTCTTCAGCTCATAGTAAGTTTTTAGTTTACTTGGAGTGAATTGGGAAGTTGTTCATAAATTTTGAGCAGAGATACAGTGGAATCTGTTTTCATTTTTTGAAAGAAAATCACCTTTGTGTCTGAAGAGAAGATGGAAAGTGGCAGAGGAAAAGGCAAAGGTCTCCTCAGGAGGTGCAGCAGCAATTTAGCCAACTTATTGGGGAGGACGGGGTTGGACTTCAGGGTGACTGTGGAGGGCATGTTGAGAGCTGGAATATGAATTTACTTAAATGTGTCCAAGATTAGAACAAGAAGAATCTAAGTCCAGATTTGCCTGAGCCCAAAGCCCAAGCTCTTAAATTTCATTCATAAGTCCTTGGTTTTCTATTCACCTGCAGATGCCTCTAAAACATAAATTCCAATGTTTTCATGACCATTTATGAAGGTTCTACAAACTATAGAAGCTAAATTCTAAGATTAAAAGATTGTGAACTCTAGCTTTAAGTACCTACCCAAGTGCTAGGTAAGTTTCTGACAACTTGGAATGGAACCACCATTGGACCCAGCTATCCCACTCCTCAGTATATACCAAAGGACTTAAAATCAGTATACCACATTGCCACAGTCACTTCAATGTTTACAGCAGCTCAATTCACAATAGCCAAGCTATAGAAACAACCTAGATACCCTTCAACAGATGAATGGATAAAAAAATATGGTAGACATACACAATGGAATTATTACTCAGCCATAAAGAAGAATGAAATTATGGTATTTGCTGGTAAACAGATGGAACTAGAGACTAAACCACTTCCCCCAAAGTAAAAGCTGAATAGTCTCTCTGATATGCAGAGGCTAACTTACAACAACACAGGGGAAGATTAGAAGTTTATTGGACTAGACAAAGGGGAATAAAGGGAATGGAGGGGGAATGGAAATAGAAGAGACTGTAGAATAAATTGGACATCACTTTCCTATCCTTATATATGAATACCTGACCAATGTAACTCTATGTTCTATAAAACCACAATAATGGGGTCCAAGTTGGAAAAAGTTATACTTATTCTATGCATCAATATGTCAAAATATGCTCTACTGTCATGTATATCTAGAAAGAACAAATAATTTTTTTTAGAAAAGGATAGAATCAGAAGTCAGAAGATCTTCATTTTATTCCCAGTTCTCACCTCATGACGTCCTCAGTCAACTTATGTAGACCTTTGCTCCTTACATTTCTCTATCTAGAGATGAATGCATTTTCGTAAGTGTAAGATTTTTAAAAATTATTTAAATTCAGATGTTAGAAAAAATCATGAAAATCTTGGATTACCCAGTCTCCAAAAGAAGGGATGTTAGAGTCTCTCAGCTTTGGACCACAGCTTATTGGAATAAAGATCTATTAGTAGGATAGCCTGATTTTTCAAGAGTAGATAGGCAGTGGGGTGATGGATATGGTATTTGTTATCACTCAGTGCCTACTTGTGTCAGAACATCACAACTTACACTAAAATAACAATGATTTTTCTTGTTAGTGAATTTTTTTATTTAATTAAGAAGATAGGATGGAAATCTGTTTATGTGAGACTCTTGTGAAGGTTTCAGTCTTTTCCAATTTGGGCAACTTATTCAATTCCAGTTTTGGGTTTTAAAGATGTGAAAGATAGCAGTATATGACTGCCATCTTCTTCCCTTAATATCAGAACATTAAATTCCAGGAAGTGAACTAATGATCACTTAGCAATTTTATGTTAACCAGATAAATTTATAGTTCTTTTTTTGAAGGGCTAGGGATACTGAGGATTGAACTCAGGGGCTCTTGACCACTGAGCCACATCCCCAGTCCTATTTTGTATTTTCTTTAGAGACAGGATCTCACTGAGTTGCTTAGCACCTTGCTAAGTTGCTGAGGCTAGCTTTGAACACAGATCCTCCTGCCTCAGTCTCCCAAGCCTCTGTGATTCCAGGCAGGCACCACCACATCTAGCAGTACCATCCATTCTTGTGTGATTGAAATAGAAGATGCTTCAAATTGAACATTGGTCCAAATTAGCATCATAGAGAAAAGCAGATGATTTATGGGCATGTGAAATTTTGAGTAGATTATCTATGCTCAACGAATTTTGTCTTTGCATAAAAGATAAACTAGTTACTAGATATGTCAAACCCTGTTAATAAAAATATTTCAATTACTACTCAGTGTATAGATGCAATTATTGTAGACAAATAATAACATGCCTGTCATTAACTGAAATGGTGATTTTAGAATCACGTTAATGCAGTGTCAAATTTTTATGTGTTATTATGGAAAATTTTATTCAGCAAAGAGAAATAAAAAGGTGTTGGTGGTGATAAACATTTTGCAATTAAAAATACATAAACAGGCAATTTATGTTTGAACTACTATGAGCAGGCTTTTAAAAATAAGTAGTATTGTCAACAGTAGGTCTTTGCTGTCCAAGGGCTAGTGTTTTTTGTTTTTGTTTTTTTTAAATTGTAAGGTGTTACATTGATATAGAAATGGAGCTTTCCAAAAATGTGTGCATTGCTTTATGACATCAACTTTGATCTGATTTCTCAGATGAGGTAGCTATTTTAACTGGTTGACAGCTGAATTAGTCCATCAAATCCAAAAAGCCTATTAATATTTAGCCAGAAATGGACGTGCCCTGGGTTGGTGTGAGGGCAGAGAGTACTTCCAAGCTTTAATGAGTGGTTGGTCTGTTAGCTGTCACTGGTGGGAGAAGACTGACATAGAGGAAGGGGAAGGGGATACCCAGGGCACCATGAAGGTCATGCGTGATGCCTTGTGCAGATAACACAGATCACCTATGACAGAGTCAGAGGCACACAAGGAAATGGATTATTTTACCCGGACGAGGACTCTTTTCCCCAGCCACATATCGCCATCACCAAAGAGTGACTTCCAAAACTGCAGAATGTTGGTGTTTAGATACTGTAATAGGAACCAAAGGAGTGGGTTCAAAGGGAGGCTGAGAACCTTTTCCTGGAAATCTCACTGATGAAATGGCAAATGAACAGCCCTATTTAAAAAAAAAATATGACGGATCTATTCATTTATTCCATTTTTTTTAGAATTTATCATATGATACATATCACATTAATTCTAAAATCCCAAGCCTCATTTTGTTCAGGGATATGTATTTTAAAATCCTTCATCTAAAGACAGCAGAATGAATTGGACATAAGTGTCCTATGTTCACATATGAATACAGGAGCAGTGTAACTCCATATCACGTTCAACCACAAGAGTTGGATCCTAATTTGAATAAGCTATACTCCATGTATGTATAATATGTGAAAATACACTCTACTGCCACGTGTACCTAAAAAGCACAAATTAGAAAGCACTTCACAACCACTAAAAAGATCAATTAAATATTGAATCTACAAATATTTATAATAATCTATTCAGTGTATGGGATGATTTGATATATGTACACATTGTGTGATGATTCTCACAATCAAATCAACTAAAATGACATCCATTACATCCTATCCTGTATATCAGATCCCTAGACATTATTAATCTTATCATTGAAAGTTGGTACCCTTCACCCAGCGTCTGACAGTTCTTAATTTAATAATTTCTATTCAAGCAGACAGAGACTTCTTTAAAGCATTGAACTGAAATTGTATAATTATATGTTATACATTTAATTTATTAGGATTTTTAAAGCAGTAAGACACAAAGCAAACACATTTAGGAAAGTGCTAGCTGGCTTTAGTTTTTCCAATTATGATTTCCTTCAGATATCAGTACTTAGAAATGTGAATTAGAACTATCAGGCGAGTCTACTGTGCATCGCTGCGATGAATAAAATCAAAAGACTGAAAATATGGAGACTCACAAATTATTTGGAGCAACTGGAACTCGCATGCAGTCGAGTAGAAGGATAAACAGGTGAAGCCACTTTAGAGAACCATTTGTCAAAATCAACTTGTCAAAATGAAAAAACCTGCGCTTTATGAGTTGCGCAAAATTGCATGCATGTGTCTGTCGAAACTGCATACACAAAATGGTCCACAGCACTCTTGCCATTATCCCCCATGGAAAGGACACAAATGCAGGTGACTGTGGAGTGGATACATGGATTGGGACATGTTCAAAGAGAATGACAGCAGAGATCCAACTCCAACATGCATCTACCTGATCCTCTCGTAAACAGAATATTAACTAAAAGGAGCCAGATACAGAAGGCTCATTCTGAAGGGTTTCACCGGAATGTACTAGAACAGGAAATTGCAAACTGTGCTGCTAGAGGTCAGGCAGGGCTGTCTGTCAAGGGAGCTCATAATCAGGAAAGGAGCACAGGGATCCTTATGGGTCCCTGAAAATTTTCTAGATCTTGGATCTGGTGAGTGTCTGTATAAAACCATCATCCCATGCATTTCCTGCATCAATTTCTTCCTGCAGGTAAGATACATGAAGAAGAAATATAAAATTCACGAAAAAAAAAAAAACACTCAGAAAAGATTGTATGGCACTGTCGTTTTGGAATGGCTAAGGTGTTTCCATTCCCAGCAGATACTTTCTATAATAGTTTACAGTTGTGAAACCTATTATGGAGTCAATCATGCATCTACAGGGCTGGAAGGAAACTCTGAGATTGTCCAATGCACCTCTTTCCTGTTACAGAGGAGGAAGCCGGAGCTTAGAGAGGAAAGTCTTGTGCATGAGGTTACCATGCTAGACAGTGGCTGAGTGAGGTCTCACAATATGATGCTTTCCACTGGGAATGTCTTTCACCACCTGCTGCTTCAATCCAGTCTTCACAGGGGCTTTGCAAGGAGGCCCAGAGAGGTTCCCTGAGGACCATTCCGCACCTGACCATCCAGGTCTCAGTCCCACTGTCCTGTACAGGCTGCAAACTATTCTCCCTGTCTCCGTGACTCCTCCCCTCCCCTTTCAGCCTGCTTCCCAGGGCTGGCTGTCCCCTGCCCTCCTGAACACTAGGTGCCACCTGCCTTGGGGCTCCCAGCACCTGTCACCTGGGATCACCTCCAAAGGGAGCAATCCTTATTGCCTTCCCTCTGTGGCCCTTGAGAACACACACTTCAGAGTTCCTTTAGAGCCTGTGGTTTTGACACTTAGAAAAATGAATAAAAAGAAACAAACCATTTTCTTGAATCTCACCAAGTAATATCTGAAGGAGTCTCAGTAGCCTCTTTTGGGGTAGAGGCAAATGCAAAAAAGAAAGTCCACAGGAGTAGAAAGCAAGTCATTCATCTTCAAATAATTATCAATATTTAAAAGTAATGCAAGTTTAAGATAATTTATGAGCTTCCTTTAAAACGCCACGATCCAGCGGCAGGTCTAATAATTACCACAGTTACAGTACTTACAAATAATATTTGATATATGTGTCACATTTGTAATGTGGAATGCAAATGTCTGATTTCTATTGGTGATAACCTCAAGATCAATATTGTTTGTACTTCTGTATGTGTTTTTGCTTCATTCCTAATGGAAATAAATGATAACCTATGAAAACAGGCATTTAAAAAAATTAAGAATTTTCTGAACTAAGTAAAGAACGCTCCTGGAATTATTGGCTTTGAAAGATGATTCCTATTTATAGACAAAATGGCCTGAAGAGATACTTAAAGGGAACAGATATATGACATTGAATCAGCCTTTATGGTAATAAAAACTCCAGGATCTACAGAAGGGCTGATTCTTTTCCCCCACCTATACCCATGCACTCCAGATTCCTGTACATGCCTTTGGAAGGACTCATGGGGGAACAGCAGGTGCCCGTAAGCAATGAGGGAAACGGGCCAATACACAGGAGAAGGAGCAGTCTGTTAATAAGGAGGTGTAAGAAGGTGAGAAGAGGTGTTCTCTGTTTACAAAGAGTTTGCAGTTGGGAAGCAAATCTTATTATCCATGGAGAGATAATTACCAAGTAATTAAGAACAAAACTACATAGACTGTGCTATAATATAAAATAATGTGAAAAATGAATTTTCATTAATAGGTAGAAGTAAAAGTACATTGGATTTTGTGATATTCCTCTGGAGTTATGAAAATTTACCAGGATTTATTTCGATTATTATCGTGATGCATAAACCTCCAAACTCTAGGGAAGGTCATCTTTGACACAGAACTCCCAGGTTCTTGGGATTTGTGGTCTCTTCTCCAAAATACTTCTCCAAAGCTGAAAAATTCAGGTTTCTAAAGGCAGGAGGATGACTCGTTACTTTGATGTGGCTTATTAAGGTCACTAATTTTATTATATCAAATAGTGACCAGGAAACGTTTACAGAGGGTTTGATGGAAGGGGTCAAAATGGGCTGTTTCCCATTTTGTGAAATTTTCAATAATGGAAGTCAATTAAACTTTGGGGATAAAAATTAAAAAGTGTTTTATGTATGGAATATACTCCAAGTAATTTAAGTAGGATATTCTGTGATAGCAGAAATAAGATTGATGAAAAATGTTTATTTTTTTTCCTGGCTTTTTTTATTTGGGTTCTATGGCATGTTAAAAGGAAAATTTCAGTTGGCTTTTGAGTATATATTTTCAGACTGAGTGCTTTAATTTTTCTCCTGGAGAGCAACTCCTTTGTCTATATCAAATATTCTATTTTGGTAAAGTTAAATTCACTAAAAAAAGTTTTAAAAATAAACAATGTATTGTTGAAGAAATATAGAATGTGATTTTTTTCATATTTTTTGGTGCATTATAGTTTACTTAATGGTAGGATTTGTTGTTACGTATTCTTACACACACCCAGTTTAACTGTATAATTTTATAATATCATTCCTCAATATTTTGACTTTTCCTAGAATGGGATTTTTTTCTCTTTATTTTTAATTAAAATTAGTTATGGCATTTATACACAATGGAATATTACTAAGAATTAAAAAAAAACAAAATCATGGCATTTGCAGGTAAAAGGATGGTGTTGGAGAAGATAATGCTAAGTGAAGTTAGTCAATCCCCAAAAAACAAATGCTAAATGCTTTCTCTGATATGAAGGGGTGACTCATAGTGGGGTAGGGAGGGGGAGCATGGGAGGATTAGATTAATTCTAGATAGGGAAGAGGGGTGGGAGGGAAAGGGAGAGGGAAGGGGATTAGCAAGGATGGTGGAATGTGATGGTCATCATTATCCAAAGTACAGGTATGAAGACACGAATTGGGTGTCAACATACCTTATATACAAGCAGAGATATGAAAAATTGTGGTATATATGTGTACTAAGAATTATAATGCAAAAAAGTACATGAATTTCTTGTAAGATGATTTCTCTCACAATAAATATGATAGTTTTTCTCCATTAAAAAATTAGTTATGCATGACAGTAAAATGCATTTTGACACACTGTGCACAAGGGAACTCAACTTCTCATTCCTCTAGCTCTATATGGTACAGAATCACATCAGTAGTGAAATTATACATGTATATCAGGTAAATTTAGAATGGAATTTTTTTACTTTTTTGTGGGGGTGGTGCTGGCGATTGAACCCAGGGCCTTGTGCATGCAAGGCAAGTACTCTTCCAACTGAGCTGTCTCTAGCCCCTAGCATGGGATTTTTAAACCAACTTTAGTGTTCCTTGTTTTGGTGCGTTCACCCTCAGACATGCCAACAATGGCCACTAGAGGTGTCTCCAATCTGAGTTATTTCTCAAATGAGATTGTATTTATTAAATGTTCAATCCCTTGCCTGTTTCTGAAAGCTGCTGAGACTTTACTGCATCTGACATGATAGTTTGTCATGACCTCCACAGAGAAGAGGGGCACACACTTCCAAACAGCTAGGCTGTGATTCCGCTTTATTTACATACAAGAACCCTAGTTTCAGGCCTTGCTCTACACAGTTAATTTGACAAGTTTTCACACTTCTGAGTGAGAATGGAAACATGAAAGCCCTTTATAGATAGTGACCACATGCTGGTACGGTTTCTGCAGCTTGCGGAAAACCCTGGTTAGCCTATCGACTGGAAATAATTATTATGATAGGCAATTTTAGCTCTGCTCTTATCAAATCACAGAACATGTAGAAAGGTTTCCATTCAAAGGAATCTTAGGCAGACTCTGGAGACAACTTTTTGATCTTCTGATACATTTATTCATTATGCCAAATAAATTTCAGACAGCTTGCCTCCTGTGCAGGATGCATAGAGAGATTTGTCACAGTGTGTAATTTTAACATAATGAATCGTGTGCCTATGTGGGTGGAGATAAAGAAATTACGAGACTGCTTCTAGTAAACATAAATTGCTCTTTATGATAGAAGTGTTAAAACAAGCAAAACTTTAATTTTGATTGAATGTCAGCAAGCTTTAGTCATTTAAAACCTTCTCCACAACCCTTAAGGCCACACTCTATTTCAAATGACGATAGAGTGACTAACCAATGGACAGGGTTTTCTATTAACCAATAGAAAGGGGTTTCCTTCCAAGAAAAGTCAACAGTAGAATGAGCTGAGGCCACTGCCCCTGTATAAGATGTAATTAATCAACTTATGATCCAATCCTTGGAAGTTAGATTAATTCTCTGATTTGGCCCAAAGAAAACTGTCAGCCAAATAAAGAAAGAAAGAAAAAAAAAACTTCTGAGTTTTTTTATTCCTGAGTCAGCTTTCCTTAGAAATAAACATCTGGGGACACAAACACCTGGATGTCTCCACCACGATGGATGCAGGAATCCTAAGTACCTGGTGTTTTGTTGCTATATTAAGGTAGCAATAACATAGGCCCAAAGGAGAGTACAACTAATTTCCCAGAATATTTTAAGCAGAAATGAAATGGTTTGCGAACTATTTCTCATGATGACCAAAGTCACCAGAAGTCTCTTTCAAGATGGAAGTGGAGTGAGATTAACAGTTGAAACAGCCAAGACACCCTCCAAGCTGAAAAATTCTGTTTGCTCATCAAGCAGACAAGAAAGTTTGGATGACCTGCTCACAACCTAATACCACATCATCTAGGCACAACCCAAACATTCACAGCTGGAGATCCTTAGCTTCTTTATTCTGCAGAAATAATTGGAAGTCTACACATAGATGTTCACCATAGTGTTGCATGTAACCACAAAGCAAGAACTAACTGAGTGCTCAACAGAAGGGGATTCACTGATGAAATGTTCAGGAAGAATTCAAAATGACTCTGGATGACATTATTGGTTTAAAAGGGAGTGATTTCACAATAAATATGAAAAGGAGATAGGCTGTAGTAGTGATTCAGGTATTTTTGCTGTCAATAAGAATGAAACCTGCCATTTTATATGAATAATCTTCAATCATTCAAAAAAGAAATCACTTCACACCGTGACTCCAAACACATCTGTGCATGTGTGTGCACATGTATGTACAACTGAAAAAAGATTCCCCTTTGTTCCATTTATTCTCTTACTTTATGTTCCAGTTAAATTAATTATTTTAATACTACTTATTACCCACGGAATTGATTTTCTAACCCACTAATTGGTCGTAAGTCACAGTTTGAAAATCCTTGAATGGAAGAATAATGTAGAGTGGGAATCAATTTTTGTAAACACATAAATTCGCATGAGAAAAGTCACAAACATCACACATTGAAATATAAACAGCCTTTGTGGCTGGATAATGGAGATTGTGACTTTTTTTCCCCTCTTTCTGTCTTACCTTTTGTTAGCTTATCTTCCCTTTGGAAATAATATTTCTTGGGTAATTGGTGAAATGAATTGTTTCCCATCACAGAAACATTTTAGACTCTTTCAAATTATCTCAATGTTCTCATTTCTAATATATAATTGCGTTCTCTCCCTCAATGAGATTATCCAGTACAGTTTTTACCAGCAAGCATAACCATGTCCCCATTGTGACACTGAAATTCAGAACTCCTTAAAAAGGAGGAGAGAAAGAACTGGAGGAGGGAAGAAGTGAGATGAGAAGATGAGAGGAGTCTTACGAGTCTACTCCAAGCCTCTCCAGTGTATTTGTGTGTGTGTATGTATGTGCCGGCTTGGGGGCTAGCACTTATTTTTCTGTATTCCTAGAGACTAGCACTGGATTTGAACAACAACAAAAAAAAAACCTTGAGACACTCACTTTATTAACCCCATGCAGAAGTTAAAATACCCACATTGTGCTTTTCTGCCCCTCAGTTTTCCTATTTGAAAATAAATGAGCTCAGATGCCTACGTCCAAGAGTTATGGCCCAGAGTTACATTGGCTCCGAGGAGTCACCCAGTTAGCTACCTTGTGTTCCACTGGCAGATGATATAGTTTTGGATTATTGGTCACTCAAATTCATACTTCTTGCCTTACACCACATTCTGGCATTCAGAAAATGTTGAAAATGACTGCACTTCTTATGCATTAGATTTAGCTCAGTGGCTAAAGCAGATGGATGCTCCTTTCTACCAAACTATGGATAACATTACATTTACTATCTAGAGGGATGTAACCGCTTCAACTTAGAAGTCCATAAAAATGAAAGGAAAACCTACTGACATGGAGATAACAATGTCCCCCTGCTCCCACAGGGATGCATTTATTTGAGCAGTCCACATACCCTTTAGAGAACGGCTCATGGAATTTTTGGTGTCAAAGGTATAAGTTATCTCTAATGAGAAGTCACTCAAAGGGCTCTCAATACACTTTGGAATGCTGAAGCTGCTCCCCATGATCAACAGCTGCCATTCAAAGATGTCACTACTAACATCTAGAGTAGGTTCAAGGCAAAGATTCTCTCCGGGAACAGATTTCAGGATCTCTTTCAGTGGAAAGAGGAGTGGTAGACCATTCTGAGTATAATCAGAATTTTTAATACTCAGGCGGTTGGTTGTAGGTGTTGGGAATTGGCAGTGGGTGTGCTGAATCCACATTCAAGACATTTTTTTGGGCCTTTGGGTGTTTCATATTTTTTAAAAATTCTAGTTACCAATATTTCAAATGAGAGCTTCTGTGTAACATGGGAGTATTCCTGACCAAGGACACCCCCTGGGGACCCTTTCCTGCATTCCTGCAGAGAACCTTATCTGCAACTGGTAGTGTCCACTCTAAGAGAGGCTCGGGCTTCTCACTGAAGCACAGTCCGGGCCACCCAACTTTCTGGCCAGGCCGTCTGCCTAGCCTTTCCGGGTCTGTGAACTTAAGATCTCTTCTGTAAACAAACACACTCATTATACCACCATCGTGAGTTCATAAACCAACATTTTTGATGTAACTAATTAAAAAATAAATAACACAAGCAGTGGGAAGAAACTAAAAACCCGACCATAGATGTTTAATGCAACTTTCCTCCCTCTAAACACACTCATTTTCTATCTTGCTTTTTTCAAGGCCCATTAGCCTCATCAGCTTGCATTTCCATCCGTTCACCTCTTCCCACGTGCTCCTTGCCTCTGGGAGGTATTTCTGTAAAACAGATAATAACACCTGCTCAGCCCACCATTCCGGGTTATTGTGAAGACCCAAGTGTAAAAGGGCTATATAAATGCAAAGTATGGTTACAACCGTTATTATTCATGCTCCGGAACCTGTGGGTTCTTAGTCTTAGCTGCTCCGGCTGGCTGGCCCTGTGATGTCTCAGCAGAAGGAGGCGAAGCTGGGGAAGGTGCCTTTAAATGTATTCACGGTGGTGCCCGACTCTCACAAACCTGTATTGAGGCAGCTCTTTCTCTCTGACAGCTCAACATGTCATCCAAAGATAAAACCTGAAATCTCCCTCTGATCTGTGACAGCCACTGAGGATGCCCTTTGTCTTGGCTAAGGCCCGTTCTGTCCCGGTTGAGCATGGCTGTGGCCCCAGCGTGCAGACAGGACTCAGCAGCCCCAGGCGGGCCTTCCTCACGACTGTTGGAAGCAATCCTTCAGTTGCAGGACTTGAAATCTCAGCATGGCCACTCCCTGCCAAGTTTCAGACCCTACAACTCACACCCACCGGCCCTGCCATCCCACAAAGACACGGAAGGAATTTCATCCATAGTTTTTAAAACTGCAGTTGGCCAACCATGACATCTTGGAAAGGAACAAGGAGGCTTCCTAGAGCCCTGTGAGCAGGTTATCATCTGTTTCCTCCCAGGCAGGTTTATGGGCTTCGACCCAATTCAAGAAGCATTGGCCAGGTGTTTCCAGAGTTAAACAGAACTGGGTTAAGTGGCAGACCAGGGGGTCCTACCCAAAGTACCAATCCATAACTGAAGCCAAAATATTTCCATAATAAATCTGAAACAGCCCACCTCTGAACTCAGTTTCATACACACACATTTTACATACATGACAAAATACAATTTCCTGAAAGTGAAGACCTCAGCCTGGATGAGGTCTTTTTGCAATTTAAAACAAAATCGTAACTGGCACCTGCCCCACCATGAGTGATTGCACAGAAAACATTTTTAAATGGACAATGTAAATATTTAAACATTTTAAAGGTCACAGATTAGTTTCATGCTTCTGGATCCCACATAACTTCAACTTGCCCTAAACTGGAAACAATGTGATAAACTTCCCAAAACCCAAAGAATTATGATAGTTCCTCCATGTTGCCAAAAAAGCTTCTCCATGCTATCCTCAACTTTCTCCTGGATGAATATTAATGATCTAATATCACTTTATCCCCAAAGCCACTACTTCTGGAAGGTTGAATGATCCCCTAGATACATGTTGGTTGCTATAAGTTTCTAGTATTTCTCCTTCTTTGCATTTTTTTTTGGTACTATGGATTGAACTCAGGGGCAGTGAACCCCTGACCCACATCCCCAGCCCTATTTTGCATTTTATTTTAGAGACAGGATGTCACTGAGTTGCTTAGTGCCTCACTTTTGCTGAGGCCAGCTGTGAACTCACAATCCTCCTGTCTCAGCCTCCCAAGCTGCTGGGATTATAGGTGTGCATCACCGCACCTGGTTTCTACCTATCTATTTGAAGTGAATATATGTTATTTGTTTGCTCATATAGATATTTACCTCTGTATTTGAACATGTAATTAGTGTCTGCTTCCTATCTGAGAGGGTCAAGCACTTAACACAAGGCTTATGATCCAGATGAGCATTGCCTCTAGCACTCATCTGATGCTCAGTCATTACTTACTGAACATGTGAGGAAGTGAATGCATGAATGTGGCAGACCTTAAAGGAAGGCAAGTTCACGGCCTTGACAATTCAGAGGTATTTCCATTTTCTCCATGACGTTCTATAATGTACGGTGCACACATTTTTTTTATGAATATGATAATCATATTTCTGAGACTCCAACAGTCCACCTTTGGGTGAGTGGAGAACAGACAGGGAGGAGATGAAGGTGCCCCTGGAGTGAAAATTCATTTGACACAGAGGGTAGGCTTTCAGCCCACAGCATTCAGTTTAAAGCTTACATGCTGGTTACTGGGGGGAAAAATCAACCACATGCTTTTAAAAGCACAGGGAAATACAAAAGTCAGACTCTTTGAAAACCTTAGGAAACCTGTTTTCAATCCTGATTCTAAAGATGCACAGTCAGATACCCCCTCATTAGATCCTCACTGAGGTCCTTACAACTAGGTCCTAGGACACAGGGCTGGAGTCAGGCTCAAAATCATCAGCGAAGAGCAAGTGTGTTCCAGAGATCCTGCAAATGCTTTCTGTTTCTGCAGCAAAAGGCAGATTCTAGTGAGATCTCTTACTTGGCTATTTGTTCCCAATGAGGATGTCTCCTTGCCACTGATATTTCAGCACAAACAAGAAAGATACACCTGCCCCCTAACAAAAATATTTAGGCCCTGCAAGTTTATATATTACATAATAATATATTTTCTATCAAAAGACACATAGAGCCCCATAATTGGCTGTGATCAACAAGATCCAGGTTACTGATTCTAGATTCCCGTATATTGTGAAAGTAGTTTTCCAACTATTGCAAATGGTGGTGAAATGATTTGGCTGGTGATGAACAACGCAGATGCCATATACTAATAAGAAGAGATTTGTCTTCCAGGGGACACACTAAAAGAAGGGAGCTCAGAGCATAGCAAGGAAATAATACTTCCCAGCAAAAGTAAAACGGTAAACTCAAGAGTTATAGTCCTGTCAATGATCTCCACGCTCACAGTTGTCTGAAATAAATTGAAAATAAAATCAAGCAGCGTGTTTAGCTGCATATCCAGTATGCCGTTATGAATATTGCTACAAGGCAAGATGCTTACGATCTGACTGATGATATAAAATTATTCTGCATTGAAACATCCCTCCCATTTAACGGTAGTTGATGTCTTCATTGAGTCGTCTATCCAAATACGATACGGTACAAAGTAATTTTAAGATAAAATTTCAATCTGCAAAGTAATGAAAGATTTTTTTTTTTGAAGTTCATGAAAGTAATACTGGAGAATTCCTTTAAACTTAAAGGCATTTGTAAACAGTCTTAACAGAGGTAGAAAAGGTAATGCCGGAATATTTAATTATTCTTAGGACTGATGACACAATCTTCATCCCCCAAAGAAAATTATTGTAATATAAAATGACTGAAAGGAGCCTTAAGAAAATCTCAGGAAGCTCTTGAATATTTTTTTAAAACTACAGCATTCTGTATTATTTGCAGTAAAAATGAAAAAAATGAAGTGAAAAATGTTCTTTCACACTATCCAAAAATTTTCTCACAAAAAGAAAATATTCTAGAAAAAAATTTATTTTTAACTTGGTAAACTTGCTCATTCTAGGTATCAGCTCTTAGCTGCCATCACCACTAACATTTTATAAAATAAAATGTATCACAGATAAATAACTACTTAAAGTAATGCTCATATTTATGTTTACAATGTGGCAAAATGTGATGTATGTAAATAAAATGTAAGATATATTTTAAAAATAAATATTAAAACTTATAAATAGGCCTCAATCTTCAAGATAAAATGCTCCTTTGGAAGTTCTGTGACACCTTCGTACACACAGTGAGTAGATTCCCCTTCAGGAGGCTTCCTGGAGCCTGTTGTTCTAGGCAAAGCTCTCACCTCCTGCATTTCTGAATGCCTCTTCTTTCCTTTACTCCTTCTGCACCCCATACTCAAAAGTAGGGCATCTACTGGTTTTATTGTCTTGTTAAAACACACACACACACACACACACACACAACATGGATAAGTTTCATTGTTCTGTAGGGGGGCACTAATTAGCAGGCACTGGTTGTTTCACTACAGGGGTTCACTGCTGGAGTTCCAATTTGGGGGTCTCAGTTCTCCTCGCTCTTCATGCTCCTGTCCACCAGTTCACTGTCAGCTAGTCAATCAGGGACCTCTTTCCTCAATATCCCATATAGGGTTTTCATCTCTAGGTCAAAGTCTGGACATAAACAAGATGACTTCTTTACTCACTCACGGCCCATTTGACCTGCTACCTTTCGAGCGGTTTCACCATTTTGTGTGTGTGTGTGTGTGTGTGTGTGTGTGTTCATGAATTCATTTTCTTTTTATTTTCAATACTGTTGCGAATAAGACCTTGATATGTTCATCTTTACCTCCTGCCCTGAACTTCCATTGTGACTCTGTTTTCCTTGACAGGTTCTTAATGTACACACCCAAAGACGGTCTCCTCCAGCCGAGGCCAATCTCCTTAGCTGGTCATGGGGAAGGCTCTAGTCCCTATGTATTCTTCCTAACACTTTTTCCGCTTCATGCTTTATGGTAAAGCAGTAACATATCCAGGGACACAGCGACCCTTGGACAATATGAGACATAATCGACATGTACATTGTGAACATTTCTTTTGGTCTGAAAAATGATCAAGGAATGTCTCGATTCTAATACAGTTCAGACCCCCATGACAGGTGAACAGTAAGGACCCTACCACACTGAAGGTGTGTGGCCTGGGGACATGGCTGTGGATCTTGGAGAGCCCCCAATCCCAATGAGGCATATCATGGTCACTGCAGTGGTTGGTTAATTTTCTAGGCACAGTTCCACATATATAAAACAGGACTAATGATTTCAACCACATAAGGCTGATTATAAAAATTCAATGAGAAAGTTTCCATCAAGTTCTGGTGAAGTCTTTCCATCACTGGTAGTTTAACATCGATGCTACTGAGAACGAAGGTGAAGCCAATGATACATCCCCAAGTTTCTCACTTCTCACTTCTGTTTGTTATTCTCTCTGCTGAAAAAGATTCTCCCGTTTTACCAAAGTCTTCATTATTATTCAAGGTATTGCTCAGACTTCATCTACTACACAAAACCTTTCCCCACTTGCCCCAAACCAAGATAACTGCTCCATCATTTTATGTCTCTGGATATCTTTCTTCAAGAGAAAGTACAGTATTACATTAAAATGATTCATAAGACTCTTGTCCCCATTTAGAATCTATGTTCTCCAAGATCAAGTACTTTGAAACCTCGGTTCTCTGTTCAGTCCTCGGCACATACATTTAAAGGGGTCCCAGGGAGTTGGGGGCTGATAAGCAAAAAATGATGTCTGCTGGCACATTTGCTATTCACCAAATCTTGTTGGGCAGTAACAGAGCCACATGAGAAGGGAGGTCTTTCATAGAAAAAGACAGTAAGACAGTCCCAAGGCTATGTGAATGCATGCATGTATGTGTGTATGTGTATGTGTGTGTGTATATGGGCATAGATGTGGTAATTAGTAGCACTGTGAGGAATCTTTTATATTAGAGAGCTTCCAAGAGCACTTTGGGGTGTTCTAAATACAGGATTGCATTTTACCAGGGGTCAGGTAAAGTTTCATGGGAGATGCAAAGCAGGTAGGCCCTAAGTGACTAAAGAATCATATTTGAACTACTTTAAAAAGTCATCGCAAGTGGGAACATTTGAGTTTGGTGTCAGCTGGCTTTTACTCAGCCTACAATGGCCTGGAAGCCAATATATAGAAGCCGGTTTGGGTTTGTTTATATGAAGACAGTGAGTTAGTTCTCTGTAACTGTGAACCTTACATGAAGTCACTAACGACAATTTTGCTGGATTATCAGAAGTGCCCAAGGGAATATCACATTTGAACTAGTGCCAAATTCAGATTCTAGAGGTAAAGAACTAATTTACTTTCTTCCTTTCTCCCCTTTTTTTTCTATCATAAACAGGACCTTGTCACTGTTAAATATCTGAATTTCAGACAGATTCTTGGATTGATGGTTCATATGCGTCAGTGTAGATCATTCCTTATTAGCACCTGCCTCATCCCCAGAATGACGACCTTCACCATGAGGCTTCATGGGCTCCCAGTTCAAACATGGGCTTCGTTGGTACTTTTGCTATTCTAATGAAGACACCCTGGAAGAAGGAAATACATTGGCAAACTTTTTTGCATCTTTCCTGATGCTGTCTGGTATCAATTCACTGACCTCTTTTTTTTATGTCATTTGTATGCATCTCTTGGGACATGACTGCTGTTATCTTTTTCTGAATGGGGTGGACATGGGGAAGAGTATGGGCAGTCTTCTGTACTTGTCAGTTTCATTTAAACAACAACACAGAACCAGCAGAGCAAATAACCATCAGCTCTACCAATGCCATCCAATGCCAAAACGCGTTTCAATCACAGGGTACCATGTTTTTGATCATGGAGTACATTGTTTCATAAGTAAGATCCATGCCATGGAACTTACTCAGGCAGCATTTACCCTCAATATCTTCTGTAGTTAGCTTGAATTTCCTAAATATAATTTTGTTATTTTTCAGGTCAGCAAGGCTTACTTCAAACCCACGACCTTTGAGGACATCAGATGCAATTTTGGTTCCCTATGTCCTTAGGACTAGCATCCAGTATTTCTGATATTGAACATATGAGGTGTTTTTTACTTCATACCAATCTTCTTTCTTCTTGGCTACCATTTTGCTTCCTATGGAAAAATGTTCTTGCTAAGCACCATGGTACTGCCCAGAGAGCCAAGAGGACAGAAGTGCAGTTCACTCAGGAACTTAGACAAAAAGGGCCCTTGTGTTTCTTAAACATGTCCATTGATCTATTCTGCTTCAGAATTCAGGGCATAAAGAGATCTCTCTGGTGGCTGGAGGGGTATCATGACTGGTCTTTTTTATTTCTACAGCAAGCATAACATCTGGTGTGTATGATACACTCAAAAAAAATCCTCTGACTGGAGTGAATTAAAATTCCAAATACTTACAAAATGCATCCTTTAAATACAATAATCAAAATGGAAAACATCTTTTTTTTTAAGGTTTAAACATTATTGTCTTGAAGAATAAAGCTCCAATCCAATCCATTTGGAGCTATTTGTTTAGATTTACGAAAACAAGCTATGTGGGTATTTTTGTAGGTGTAAACTATTGAATACAAGTTTTATAGATAAGAAATGTCAAATAATGCAGACAAGTCCACTTAATGGAAAGAAAAACAATGCCTGAAGAATCATTTTATGCATAGGACTTCCTGCTTTACCTCTGCAAGGCCACAAATGATAAGGATGATAAGAAGTAGGATTGAACAGATGGTTAGAAAGATGAATAGATGATTGATTAGATAGATAGATAGATAGTAGATAGATAGATAGATAGATAGATATTGCACATTGCTATCTGCTAAAGAAACTTCTTGACACACATCATTTTATTTTAGAATTACCCTTAGTGGATGTGTTTGCTATTATTATATTTTAAATATGGGAAACTGGGGCTTAAGAAAGTTATTTACAAATGACAACTGAGCTCCTACATGGTGTTTGAATGCAGGTTCTCTGACTTCAACATCTGTGTGGCCAGTTACTAAACAAACACATGACATGCTGGTAAAGGTAGGTTTCAATTTTAACTCTTCTATAGATTCTGTCCCTAAAAGAATCCTAAGATGTTTCCATGTTGGTCTTTGAGCTTGCCTGCTAGAAATACCCTTTTATTTTTCAAAAGTAACTTCAAACACTCTGAAAATACAATAAAATCAATGAAGAATTGTATTCATGTTCCGGATCAACATATTCTAGAGGAAAACAAATGAAAATCACCAGAACGCTCTGCTTATGTATGCACTAATTGATTTATATAGCGCCCACTCACTGTTCAATTAGTCTAATTATGGTCAACATCAGTCAGGATGACAGAAGAATATGATTCTGCCCCTTTTTTGGAGCCAGTGTTGTCCAATGAATAACCAATAGGCTCTGTGTATAACACGGGTCATTTTCATGCACCTTGTAGGCTACTGTACAATTAAAATGATCGAAATTATCATTTTTGCATAAATCTCTTTTGAATATTTATTCCCTGTGGTCATTTACATATGAACCTCCATTGTTGGCTGAATGTGGTATGATTTTATGAGATTTTTTATGTCTTCGTTCAATGAAAATAAAATCAAGAAATTCTTATAGTTCGGGTCTGAACTCAAGCCATCTTGAATACCCATCCCTTAACATGGCTAAAATTAATCAGATGATGGAATCTCAATTTTTTTTTAATCTGGCTCCATTAAGGGAAATGTTCAAGCTCCAAATGAAGTTCATGCCCCATGTGCATGAATACCTGCATTTGAATATGCATGTGTGTGTGTGTGTGTGTCTGTGTGTGCGAGCACATGCGCACGTGTGCGTGTGCTCATGGGTATTTCAAGTATAGCCGGAGAACTTAGCAGTAAAAGTTGTAAAACCTGGCACTTTAAAATTAGGTAGCAGCCAGGAATTGACTTCTAGCACTTCAAGGTCTCCCCGAGGAGCAAACAATCTAAATTTTCTGCAACTTATGCAAATGTTTGTGGTTTACATACTTAGAGGTTCATAAGATAAACTGGAGCATAAGACACTATTTCCTTTCTTTGGGTGGTGCTGGGTATTGAACCCAAGGACTTGTGCATGCGAGGTAAGCACTCTACCAACTGAGCTATACCTCCAGCCTAAGACAGTAATTTCTAGCAAAATCACTAGGAGTTATGGGCCAGGAAGTGCTAGACAGGGTAAGAAATTATGTTATTCCAGTTCTGCAGGAGCCCTGCCAAGCAGGGCAGTGGAGAGGAGGCCAATGAGCACTCTCCTCTTAAAAGATGTCTCTGAGAAATAGCACAGCAGGAGTTGATGTACACATTTGGTCCCAGAAATATCTTCCTTGGTCTCCATGATAATCTGATGAAAAATTTTGAACAATGTTCCAAAATCAAGATATTTCACATAAAGTCATATAATTCCAATTTCCTTTTTTCTTTGTTCTTTTTAGATATACATGACAGTAGAGTGTATTGTAACATATTATACATACATGGAGTATCACTTATCCTAATTAGGATCCCATTCTTGTGGTTGTACATGATGCAGAGTTACCCTGGTAGGGTATTCATATATGAACACAGGAGAGTGATGTCCAATTCATTCTACTATTCCAATTTCTCTTGATAAATTCAATAGATCAGCACTGGGAACCCTGTTCCCACAGGGAATTATGTCCTGAACTGGAGTGAATGCTGTCACTTTAGATGTACCATGTGCTTTTCTGAGGCCAGAGCCCTGGCTGTCTGTCAACTAGAGTCAGTAATCTTATCTCTGCGATTTGGTGGGGAGGCAGAAATGCAACTTTGAGGTCCTAAGGCTAAAGGATGGGGAGAATAATAAAAATGCAAACACTCTACTCAAATTTGAACTTCAGTTTGCTGCACAGACACAGAAAATCTGGGTGATCCTTTTGTGTCCTCAGAGTCCACCGTCTTATCTGACATTTAAGTTGAAATTTGTTAAGCAGACAATGGTTTCACAAAGGTCATCAATAAGTAATGAGTTGAACTGGGAATAAAATCTTATCAGATTCAAATGTAGCAACTGTATTTTGAGGGCTTTCTGAAGTAAATCATTCAGTTAGTATTTCATCAAATTAACTGGTTGTTCAACTGAACCAAAGCAACATCCTTGTTTGATTTATTAAAAATATATTCCTAATGCTTTCTTCTCCTAAGACATGAGCAATAATCCATATAATGACTTTCACAAAAATATTCCCTGAACTAGGAGTTAGTTACAAGTTTCTTGGCAAATCCAACAAAAATAATATGAAGAGAACCAAAAAAACTTCCTAAAATACAAAAGAATGACTCCAAAAAATAAAGAATGTGAAAGAATAACTCCTGTTAAGAATTGTATTATTTCTCGTGCATGTGGATGTAATTGAGCATGTATTTTATATTTTGTGAGAGCATTTGTTATGGTTTAGATATGAGGTTCCCCTGAAAGCTCATATGTGTGTGAGACTACAAAAGAAAATTTAGAGGTGAAATGATTGGGTTATGGGAGTTTCAACTTAATCAGTGCATTCATTAATCTGCTGATAGGGATTAATTGGTTGTTAACTGTAGGCAGATAAGTTGTGGGTGGAGGAGACAGGTCATTGGGGTGTGCTTTTTTATTTTGTCCCTGATAAATGAGAGGTCTCTGAGATCTCTCTCTCTCTCTCTCTCTCTCTCTCTCTCTCTCTCTCTCTCTCCTGATTTGCCATATCCTGAGACACTTTGCTGAACCACACACTTCTGCCATATGTTCTGCCTCAACTCAGGCCCCAAGGAATGGAGTCAGCCATCTATGGACTGAGACCTCTGAAACCATGGGCCCCAAATAAACTCCTTAAAACTGTTCTTGTCTAGTCTTTGGGTCACAGAGGTGAAAAAGCAGACTTAAACAGTATTTTCTATATAAACTGAATCTTAATTGGCCACCACTTTAAGTAAAAGCTAAAATACTGAAAAAAAATTAGGGAAAACATATCTATGTTCACATCTTAATGTTAGACTTGTCAATAAAGAACTCCATCAGAATTGCAAAGAAGTACATAGATAATTAAAAATAAGGGAAATATATGAGGCTTTTGGTTTTAAGAGAGCAAAATGATTGTATCATCAAGTGAGATGATGATTATTGGAAAAATGGGTCAAAATACCTGTGTAATGGTAAACATCTCTATACATTTCCCACAAAGAATGAAGCTCCCCATTCACAGATCTCTGTCCTTTGGAAAAACTGCTATGGATGTCCTTAGTTAATGCTGCAGCTGATTCTGTTATCATGATTGCCTCAGGATATTTATTTATTTATTTGTGATCCTATGGATTGAACGTGTGTGCTGGGATACATGCTCTACCACTGAGCTGCACTCCCAGCTTTTTTATTTTATTTTGAAACAGGGTCTTTCTAAGTCTCCCAGGCTGACCTTGAATTTACAATCCTCCTGCCTCAGCCTCCTGAATAGCTAGGATTGCAGGCCTGCACCACTGTACCTGGCAGTCCTAGGATATTTAGGTGAAGTTAAACAGAAGCAAAGAAAGCCAAAAAAAAACATATATATATATATATATATATATATATATATATATATATATATATATATATATGAATGAAATCTCAGTTTTGAACCGGTGGAAAATATAAAATAAGGTTCCTCCTATTTAAAAAAGTTATATATTAATATTCAGTTGCCTTCACTTGAATAAAACCAGCCATTGTCAACTGGAAACTTCTAGGTTAACATTTGCAGTGTTCAATGCCTACACCCACAAATGAGAATTAAGCATACAAGAAATGGAAAGAAATGCTTCTCTCTGCTCACCACCATTTTGGCCATTGTGGCTTTACTGAAGGACATTCTGCTGTCTCAGGTTTCTTATCTAACCCATATAAATTTGCAAAATTATTAAAATAGGGCTGATTCATAAAACAAACACTAAGCCTCATTTATCATTTTCAGGATATTCTCCCATGCTTTTTTGATTAATACTTTTATTAGAGGCAATCAATATAGATAATGCAAAATTAAATGCATTTTGCCAGAATGCATTATAGCCATTAAAATAAATCAGACTATTAAATGGAAGGAAAAAGTAAAAATCTGAAAAAGAAATATAATTCCATATAACTTATGACAGAGGGCATTAATCACCTAACTACAATTTTAGAACTTTTCTGTGGAAAGGAACAGAGGTCCATTTAGTAGTTCATCACGATTGTCACATTCTCTGAAGAAAAGGACCATGTACCCAAGACTGGTCTGCATCAGAATGTGGAGATGAAACTTTTCTTGCTTCTTCCAACTTTGCTCAATGCAACTGCACCATGTAACCTTCTAGAGACAACGTGTGAGGTACAGGCCAGCAGGAACCCTAACCTTTCACCTACTGTTGGAAATAAGTCATCTGAGAAGAGCTCTTCTGTCACCTGCTCCCTTAACTTCTGTGTTCTGTCCCTGAATGCTTCTCTCCAATGATCCCTGTCACAAAACTGCCTGCAATTTCCAATTACTTTAATAGCAAGATAAAACATTAACTTGACTTTTACTATTGAGCTTCAGAAGTTTTGTGGCTTTCAAAATTTCCCTTTAAATAATAAAAAAAAGAGGACAGGGTGAACTTATTTGTTCAAGTATAATTGTGCATCTGAAATGAATTCATAGGATAATGATTAAGTTCACTTTTACCAAATACCAAGTGTCTGCTATGAAGCCTTTTTAAATATGGTCTGTGTTTTATGCCATTTCTGGAATTTATTACTTATTGACATAATAGATTTTTAGGTGTCAGTTGGTTTAGGAGATTCAAGGAATAATTGAAAAACTTTTCCTCTAATACTGCTGGATGACAAGCTTAATCAATCACCAAGTTCTACTTCTGACTATGTGGTTACACCTAGGAGGCTTTGAATGGGGCCAGGACGGTAAAAAGGGGGGAAAAAGGTCTTCTCCCTCAGAGACCTTACAGGGTAGTAGGGAAGACAAGCATAATCTAATAAAAATGTTTACAAAATAACCAGACATCATTAGACTTTGGATGCCACAAAAGAAGAGGTCAAGTTCAATTTTGATGAAGACTGAGCAGGACGAAAGTTTGTTGGGTAGTTTTAAGATTTCATGAGGATAAAACTTGAACCCAAGAGCAAATATGTTAGAGTCTGTAAACAAGTCTGGATGGCGCCTGGCATTTTGCCAGAGGGAGTGGTTTGTGAAGTAATGCCAGCGAGCCATTAAGTGTGGAGATTCCTTATTGGTTGACTGCTGTATCTAGTTTATGTTGATTAAGATAAGCTGTGTATAATGTATATATACCCCTCCTGTCCTACAATAAATGGCTCCCACTCCTGCTGTATCAATGTACACAAGTTGTTCATCACCCCCCGGTTATTTTGCTGCAGCCGGATTGCGGCACAAATAGGAATGGCAAGAGGTGTGGTCAGGAGGAAGACCACCACGATGATGTGGTGGAAATGACAAGTGCCATGAGATGGATGTCAAGAAGACCAAATGGCAATAGGAAGGTGTTTGACATACCCTAGATTTAGCTTGCTTTTGACCATAAACTATACCATATGCAAGCAGCCTTATGGAGGCAGATGTCATGATGGTTAAAGAGAGGATCAGAAACTTCTCAAAAGAAGAAACACAATGAACCAGCAAATAACTACATTTAAAAAATGTTCACTCTCTCTAGCAGTCAGGGAAATGTAAATAAGAAGTACAGTAAGATTTCATCTCACTCCAGTTAGAATGGCAATGATCAAGAACATGAATCATAATAAATGCTGGGGAGGATGTGGGGACAAGGTGAACGTGTGTATTGTTGGTGGGACTGCAGATTAGTATAACCACTCTGCAAAGCAGGAAACTAGGAATGGAACCACCATATGATCCAGTTAGCCCACTCCCCTGTATTTATCCCATAAAAGCCCAAATCAGCATACTGTAAGGATACAGCCACCTTCATGTTGGTAGCAGCACATTTCACAATGTTCGAGTGATGGAACCCACCCAGGTGCCCATCAATAGAGGAACGGATCAAGAAAATGTATACCTACAGGGTGGAGTTTTACTCAGCCCCAGGGAAGAGTGGAATAATGGTATTTGCTAGTAAATGGATGGAAATGGAGAAATTGATGCTAAGTGAAATACGCCAAACTCAGAAAATGAAGGGTTCAGTGTTCTCTCTCACATGTGGAAGCAAGAGTAAAATAAAGAAAAGAAGGTGTTCGGAGAGGGGATAGGATATCCCCAAGACATAGGGAAGATCATTGGGGTAGAAGGAGAAGGATGAGAGGGAGGAAGGAGGGAGGAATAGAAAGGGGGGGAAATTAGGGAATGAATTTAACAAAATCATGTTATGTTCATATATAAATGTACCAAAGGGAACCTCAGCATTATGTATATGTAGAAAGTACCAATCAAAAATGAATTTACAAGGGCTCAGGCTATAGCTCAGTGGTAGAGCACACCACAAAAAAAAAAGTAAATAAGTAAAAAAAAAAGGCATTGTGTCCATATACAACTAAAAGTAATCATTTAAAAAAATGAATTAACAAAGATGTGAAAGGAATTTCAGTAAAAGAGGGAGAGTCGGGGGGGGAGAAGGAGGGGCGTGAGGATTGAAAACAAATTACTTGTAGTATGATCTAGTCAAAATGAGCTCTAATACTAGTAGAATTACAATGCAATAATGAAAAATTTGAAAACAAACAAAGAAAATGAAAAGACATGGGTGTTGGTTTTGGACTGCCCTGTGCCCTAGGTATTATGTTGGCCAAGCAACCTTTACCACGTAGCTGCCTTCAACCCTTGAAGAACGTGACTTTTCCCACATCCCCCAATCCCCTTCTTTTCATATATCTTATAGGTTTTGACGTCTTCATAGACGTTTCAGATGCCTCCATCCCTCCAGAGCCTTCTCTGACCTCCATAGCCCCCGCGGTCCAGTCTGTCGCCCACTGCCATGTTTATTAGCAAACAAATACATCTCCTCATTAATCCCACAACCACCATTCTCTTCAAAAACCCACCTGACTTTCCCTCTCACCCTTCCAGTATCCTGGCCCCCCTACAACCGTGACTCCCAACTTAGGATCTGTTCATTGGTTGACTTTCCCACACTCCTGTGTATTCCTTTACTTTTCTAATTTAACTCAAGTTACATGGTCAGCCGCTGCGATCACTCCCTTGAGCTTACTCTCAACCCCCTCAGCCTTTCTCCTTCCATAATCCTTTTAGTAAAAAAAATACCAAATTTGGTTAGTCCAAGACTTTGTCTACTCAGGGGACAGATCCAAACAGCTGAAGATTGCAGCACTCCGCTTCTCGTGTCCAGTTGTTATTAAAGTAGAAGAAGCTGCTGAACTCTAAAGGCTGTTGATCCTTCTCCCTTCCTTTCTATAGCACCACACTTTGTCTTCTAGCAGAGGTCAGCAAATCATAGATCATGGGCTCCATACGGCTGGATGCCCAAGGTAAAGAAAGTTCCCACGTTTTTAAATAGTTGGAAAAAAAATAAATGAAGAATAATATTTTATGATGTGAAAATTACATGAGATTCAAAAAATTAAAGTGTAGGTGGAGAGTTTCACGAGAGCACAGCTTGCCTATTTACCTGTAGCCTTTGGCTGCTCTTATGTCACAGTAGTAGAGATGACCAATCGCGGCAGAGACCACAGGGTCAGGGTAGCTCCAAGTCTTTGCTCTCTGGCCCTACAGAGCATGACATTTATGGCCCCAGTTCTCTAAAATCATTCACTTATATTCTATGATCACTTACATGTTAAAAACAAAAGCCATCCATTCTACTCCACGTCCCTCTCCAGGTGCACAATAATAAGGTCAAGGTTCTCCTGCACAGCAGACAACCTCAGAATAAGGCTCAGTAAATGCAGTTTTAAAACTAGTTGTCCTGTTGAAACTATTCCCTGTAAAACCACTTCAGAGGTCATTCTCATGCATCTGTGCTTCCACGGTCATCACACTCTGCAAGGTAAGGACTCTGATGTCTGCTTCATCCTCTCCTACTCCACCACTTGGCCACATGGGACAGGGATCATTTTCTGACCCTTCCATATGACCCAGTTAGCTCATGTCCTTTCTGACTCTTCACCTTCTCTCTTTTATTTTTTTTTTAATTTTTTAATTACATTTTTTACACAAATGGAGCACAACTTTTAATTTCTCTGGTTGTAGAAGACGTAGAGTCACACCATTCGTGCAATCATAATCATACATAGGGTATAAAGTCCATCTCAGTCCCTCATCTCCCCCCTCACACGCCCCTTCTCTCCTGCCTCCCCTCTACGCAATCCAAAGTTCTTCCATTATGGATCAGCATCCACCTACCACAGAAAACATTTGGCCTTTGGTATTTGGGGGATTGGCTTACTTCGCTTAGCATGATATTCTCCAACTCCATCCATTTACCTGGCAAATACTATAATTTGATTATTCTTTAAGAGTGAGTAATATTCCATTATGAATTGCTTTGCACCTCACTGTTACTGAGGGTGGCTTTGAATTCTTGATCCCCTCCTGCCTCAGCCTCCCAAGGTGCTGGGATTACACTCAGCCAGTTTGTTGTCTTTTTAATGGGTCTCTGCCATTTATATTCAGACACTAGTGGCTCTTTGCTTTTTTTTTCACCTCTAATACTCAAATATGAATAGATGTACCTTTAAAACAAACCAAAAATTTAACCACTTTTAACATCTCCATTCATATGACCCACATCCAGAGTTTCACCTTAGGTGTAGACTATAGCAACAGTTTCCTATTTTGTCTCTTAACTTCTGCCTTTGGTGCCTCAAATAATCTCTGTCAAATAAAAGTGAAACTCTGAAAGTTCCCTTCAAGTGATTTCCCAATGCACAAAAACAGCAATGGAAATGTGTAACCATGATTTGCTTGGCCTCGGATCATGTCACCCCTGTGTACTCTGACTTCATGTCATTCCGTGCATCTGAGTCCTCTTCCTCCTTTCTGCATCACACTGGTCCCATTTCTGCAGCTCACAACCTCTAAGCTCTGTTACTGCTGCTGTTATTTTGGCTTAAAAATTCTCTTCCTCCCCACTAACCACATACTGTCACCTCACAATGCAATCAAATATTTCCTGCTTACAGTTTTTCCTGGCCACCCAAACCCTCCTTTCCTTCTGCTTCTTCTACTTGTCCTTTAACTATGCTATTCATTTCCCCCATAGCTCTTATCTCTATCAGATGGCATTAATTCACGTTCCATTGCTGTAGTAAAATACCTGAGGCTGGGTGACATTACAACAAAAGAGGTTCATTGGTCTCACAGTTCTAGAGGTTCAAGGGCATGGCACAGGCATGAGATCTGCTCTGGTGAGGACCTCATGACAGAGAGCATCGTAATGGTGGAGCACATGCAAAAGGGAAATATCACAGGGTGAGACAGGAAGCCACAGGGGCCCCCATGAGACCACTGTTAAGCCCTTCTAAGATCACACCTTCAGTGACCTAAAACCATCTCTTAAAGCTCCCTGGGACCAAGCTGCCAACATATAAACTCTATGGAGACACACTCAAACCAGATCAAGAAATCACAGCACAGATACTATTCCACTGAGTATTTTTATTACCCTATTAGCACACAAGCCGCACAAAAGCAGGTCCCTTATTCTTATTTAATCTCCACACTATCACATAAGTCAGGAAAAAATGCCATTCATATAACATCTGTTGAATCAATGAATGAGTTAAATAAATAATTTTTTAAAAAATCTTTCCTTGCTTGGTACAAAGAAAACCTTGAATAAAAGGAGGCTGGTAATGAAACATTAAAAAAAATCAGTGTATATATAAGATGAAAATAAAATAAGAGTACACAACAAAAGTCAAAGATAAGCAATATTGTTCATTTAAAGAGAGCACATAGGAAGAGAGGCATACCAAACGTTCTAGACAGCAACGTGAGAGAGTTAACCCGTAAAAACACCTAAATTTCACATAGGTGTTTCTATATGGGGATGGTCTAGTTATCTTGCCTGCTGGCTCTATTTTATTTTCTCAGGAACTATTACACACACACACACACACACACACACACACACACACACACGGGTGGGAAGAACAGCCTACAGAAATCAGCCCAGGCAACCATGGGGAAGAACTGAACTTTCTTTCTATTGAAGAAAGCAAATGAAGTTTTGGCCATTCCAAACTTCTTTCAGCTTCAATTTGTGGTAAGTCTGATCTCTTCTAAGTCCTGAATAGAACATGAAGCTACCTACTGCGCTGGCAGAATCTTTGCTCACTCCTGTGAACCTTTGACTCTGCCCTGGGTGACCATCTTCACACAGCTGACTTTGATCTCTTCCTTCCGGGTGGTGCATGAGATATTTGCAACAAAATGTGTTCGGCTGCAAATGATCTGTTTATATTCAAAACACAGAAATTTCTTTAGGATTTTTTGGGGAAAAAACAGCCAAATACTGAATATCTGCTTTCTCTGAAATTATAAAGTTCTTGCAATTTTATCGAGCGTATTTGGTTTGTTTCACCCAAGTGCAGTTCATTAACAAGGGACGAACGTAGGCAATGTTGAAATAACAATGTGTTGGCCACTTTCGAGGACACCAAAGAAGTCAGGTGTGGAAAATGGGTTCTATCTCCCAAGCAATTCCGGTTCATTTATTATAGTTGCTCCAAGGCTATTTTTAGAGGATTGTGAAGCCCTGATTGGCATGAAGGGGGAAATGATGTAATCCATGAGTGATATCTGACAGAAGGCTGAATTGTTGCACAAATATTGACTGTTTGCCATGTTATAATTTGATAGTCATTGCTCTTAGATAGTTAGAGTTCACTAAACAAGATCAATTCACATGGATATATGGCAGGCTTATGCTCATAATTCAATGCAGAAATGATTCTCTTTTTATTTTCTGTAATACACTTAGCAGTAAAAAAAAAAAAAAAAAAAAAAAAAAAAAAACATTAAATGGACATTCCCTTTTCTCTGCTCAGAAAAAAAATGCTAACCAGGCTGTATTCCCTCTGGAAATTCAGGAGTCCCTAGTCTCTGAGAAAAAGTGAGCATTTTTGGATTTTTTAAACTGTGTTTGTCCCTAGGCTCTCTGATCAAGTGCATTTCTGCCACTGACCTTTTATCCAGACCCGATTATCCATGAAGGATATACACATAGCAACTGATAACCACAAGGAAAAAAACATCGATTGATCACAGGATATGTTTGGATTTTTTCATCTGAAAGGGCAAAGGATTGAATGCTTATACCCTCTCAAAATTCTTATGTTGAAATTGCTAAGCCATAGTGTGATGACATGAGGAGGTAAATAATTACCTTTGAAAGGTAATTAGGTCACGAGGATGGAGCCCTCCTGAATGGGATTGGTGCCCTTACTAAACAGAACATTGTTTCTTTCCACCATGTGAAAGTACAAGGATTAGTTGACCCTCTACAACTCAGAAGAGGAGCATCACCAGAATCCAACTACCCTTCAACTTTTATGTTCTTGAACAGTGAAAAATAAACTTATTTTGTTGATAAACCTTCTCCTTTATATAGTATTCTGTTCAGCATCCCAAACTAAGACATGGGGACAAGAACGAATAAGGAATTTTCCAGAGACCATGATCTTCAATCTGTTTCTAAAAGTCACTTTGAAAGCATGTGCAATCCAAAGTCAAATGTGAGGAGGGCAGAGGACCATGGAAAACATCCTGTGTTGAATTTTGCACTAATAGGATCGAGGACACCTGAAACCCAGATGCAATATTAGTTTGAATAATAAAGATAGATGGCATTTTTTGCAACTTAATGTTATATAACTTGTAGGAAAAAATCAGCTGTATGAAAACAGAAGCCCCAAATTGAGGCTTTTGGATATTCAAGAAAAGTAGAAATTTCTAAAAATAATCCCTTCGTAGGGAGATTACGTTGCTGAAATCTGAAGTTATTGTACAGTGATTCATTTTACATAGGCTATTTCAGGAACTTGATAAATGACATCCGGAATCCTCTGCCCTTAGGAATTTTATCAAAAACTTGGGGGAAAAATCAGCTTCTACTTAGGTCTCAGAGTCTCTATTTATTTCAAACACAGAAATATCTTGGGTCCAGTGTGGTAACCCTCTGACCCCGTGCAGTTACTCTTGCCTCTTTTAGGAAGTCACATCAAGATCAAGACAAGCCTCCCAGGGGTGGGACACCCAAGTTCAGCGACAGGCCATCCCTTATCCCGAGGCCCCTGGCAACAGGCCACAGCTGGTTCCAATCTGGAAAGGACCAGGCATTTTCTCAGCTTTGCCTAAGAAGCCATCTACTTCCTCCATCCTTTAAGTTATGCTCTTCAGAGAACATTTCCTACTCCCCACACTTAAGAGTACACCAGATTTTGGCCTTTGTCGACATCTCACATCACCTCATAAAGATTTCATAAACTTTTTTTTTTTTTTTTTTTTGCTCATTTGGTTTGACCCAACATAATCCAGTACCTAAATTATTCAGTCCCAACATGCTCCTACATGCCCCAGATTCACTAAGAAAGGTCACATGTTGGCTCAAGGGCTTACTCCTGCATCCAAATGTGTCTTTGGCTCATCAGGTAATGGATTTATATGTTTTATGACATATGAGTTTTGATGTGCTAATGTTGGAGCAGGGTGTGCTAACTCAGAAATTATTTCTGGAGGATTACATTTAGAGTGTTGGTGATGGCAGTATAAAGAAGGAACACAATGAATCTGGGAAGAAGATTTAAAGTAGAATAAGCCAATTGGCCTTCACTATCCAATTACTCAGGGCATTAGGGTCCTCCAGAGGAACAGAAAAAAATAGAATAAATATGTATATGTCATATGTATACAATTGTATAGTAATTCCATTTATTATTTACTACTAATAAATAAACTACAATCTATTAGCAGTAAATAATGGAAGTGGTCGTAGGAGATAGTAATTACCCTTGCTATGAGTTTCCAAATGCTAAGAAAAATGGTGGTGTGAGTTGGTTTTTTTTTTTTCCTTCGAGATTAAACTCCTTCACATTAAAAAAAAATGGTCACCTGAGTTAACATAGATCATGAGAGCATTTGTAGATACAATCTCAATTATTTTTAAATACCTTTGATCCAAGGTTAGTTGAGTCTGTGGATATAGAATTTGCTGATATGAAGGACTGACTGAAAACCATATTCATCTGCCAACATATAACTAAAGTGGTCTAAGGGTCCACCTGATCATCCTGACTGAGGGGCTTCCTGAGATTTAAGAGTTTCAGTTATATCAGGAACCCCCGGGAGTAAACCTGCAAGACTCAGCCTGCACCCAATAGGAGTCTCTTCTCCCATCTTCACTATTCTTCCCATACATCAAGCCGAAGACTTAAGGACCCATTACCCTGGAATATTAAATCATTCTCCACGTTTCCCCTTGCATATTTCTTTTTGATGATCATTTAAATAAAACTGGATGATTTCAGCTCAATACAATGGAAAAGGTGGTTCACTAAAGGCTATTTCCTTTTCAATTGCAAGTTACAGATGTGTGGTCCGTTTCTGCACAGAAGCACCCATTCTTACCAAATATTCAGTTTATGAACTCAAGTTTCTCTCAGTTTTGAAGCAGGAGGTAGAGAACAAAAATGTTCAGCTCACAGAATTTAGTTAAGAAGGAGAAAAAAGCAAAAAACAAAGGGTAATTAAAGAAGTTCCTAAAACATCAGTACAATGCATGTATCTGTCTATAAAATAACTGGGGGAAATACCAAAGTTATCTAAATTGCAACCTTTGCAGACTTTAGTAGTTGTATTTGCATTTGTTTTATGGACTTGTTAAGCCCTGTATGCAAAGAAACCAATTATTAAAAAGCTGTATCAGGAAGCTGGGCAACTCAGGAATCTGAGGCAGGAGAACAAGTTCAAAGTCAGTCTCAGCAACTTAGTGAGGCCCCATTTCAAAACAGAAAAATTTTAAAAAGAGGGCTGGGGTTGTGGTTCAGTCATTAAGCAACCCTGGGTTCAACCCCTGGTACCAAAATAAAAACCAAAAACAAATGCTGTATCAGGAAGAGGAATTTAGATATTTATTACAATTTCTGTTTATCAGATGGTAGGGATTTTCCTCTATGTCATAATTTCTGAGTTACTCCTTTAAATTTCTTTTGACGTTAAGTTTAATTAATGAAATCAATCACATTAAGAAGAATTAAAAATCTCCCTTGAAGAAATACCTCTAGTTTTCCCCTTCAGTGGTTCTGAAAGTAAATCTTCAACTCATGAACACAAAAAAACCAGTCAAGGGCATGTAATCAATTCTTTAATATTTCTCAGTCTCTTGTGCCTTTACTTCTTTTTTTAAAAGTCATTTTAGGTGTGAAGTGGTAATTTAGTGTGCCATGGAGTGAAACGTCAGGAGCCATGAACCAAATATGCTTTTTCTCCTAAAAAGTTGTTGATCTCTGGTGGTTTGTGACTGTGACAGAAAGCTGACCAGCCTTCTACAAGTGCTCTGGGTCCAGTGGACAGGACCTGCTCTCAAGGTGCTTATGTTTCAGAGGGGAGGGAGGATGAAAAAAAGCACAAATTTACATGAAACAGGATGATTTCAATGGCAATAAAAATAACTTAGAGTAGCTGCACACATAAAAGGCTCTGCTCCAAGGAGAATACAAACAAATGCCAAACTGATACTTTGCAGTTACATGAATGATAACATCAAACAAGATTTTATGAGCATGGAAGAGAAATTGTGGTTTGTTTTTTTTTCTCTCTCAACAACAGGATATTTTTGTAGTTGTTGTTAGAAATTTTCACCACATTTCAAACAAAAAAAATCATGTTAACATTTATTAAATAGTTGAGTCCAATACCAAAAGTCATCCCTGAACTCGGCTGATTTTAAAGTGATTTTCTTAGGTAGATTTGGACGTGTTAAAAAATGGAGCAGAAGTTTAATCCATCCTACCAGCCATCAGCCCTGATTTTGGCCGTCTGCCCTGAGCTGCTCTCTAAACACTGGCAGCTGGTGTATTCTGGAAGACTAGCAGTGATAAATGGGGTAGAGCCAGCTTAAGGTCTTTGTAAAGTTTAATGAAAGATTTATCTCTTGAGGGTAATGTTCCTCTTTCTCTTACTGAAATGAGAGTTTGATAACCTCTCATTGTGCTTTTGATAAATTACACCTCACAGTCATAACTAAAATGATTAAGTGGAATTTTTTTTTTATTATTTTAACATAGCTAAGCAAGGTCTAGTTATCACTGAATGGTTAATACTTAGAGTCCACAAAACCAAGTTTGGCATTTGAAATATTTTTAATTATTAAGATGAGAATAAGTATGATTCAGTAATTTAGGGGCAATTACTGAGAGACCCTTTAGTGTTCTCTACGCCAATTATGGCCATAGAAACGGAAGATGATGATTTAGGATTTATAGTCAAGTTATGGCTTCCTAATCTACAATCATAAAGATGTTTTCTGCCAGAGTTTGTCATTGCTGTTGTTGAAGCCATTAATATTTAATTTCAAATTTAACAGGTTTGAATGGGGTTATGTCCTTATAACCCACATGCATGAAAATTGAAAAGACAATTATCTAGCACCGTAAAAATAAAAGGAAAACTCATCTCAGATATTTAACTTCTCTCAAAGAAAACCGAATGTTTTCCCAATACCCTGAACACTGTTTTAGCATACATTAAGGACTTACATCTTAGTTTAAAATCTCAGTGTGTCCAGGGGTATCTAAGGTGTGTGGTTCAAAAGAAGAGATAATTCTTTAACTATTTATAGGGTTTAAAAATACATAAAAATCATTAGCATCTCTCAAATGGTGGGATAGAAATGGAGCTGTCATCTAGACATGGAGAGTGGCCCCTTGGAATTATGTGGAGGGGCCAACGGGGCTGGTCAGCTACTTCTACTGAGGATCTAGGTCCAGTTGGACTTGGGTAGACCTTCTTTCACCCTAGGAATACTTTTTTGATCAATGCATGAATAGTGACTATGGTCCCTTTTTTAAACCCATTCAGTAATTTAATGACAAAATCCAAACTTAATGAAAAAATAAAAATATACACAAGTCTATTGAATAAAAATGTATACACCTCCATCCCAGCCCAAGCATCTCATTCATTTCCCCAAAGTTGAGGACCTCCACTCCCACAGTCTACGGCACCCCTGTCCTCAAGAGCAACCCAATGTAAAACCCATAATAAATCTAAAACCTCTGCCTTATGTATGCATAAAAGATACTAAATTGCAAATGGGAATATTTATATTTAGATAATTAAGTGTACATGTTTAATATATTAAAGAATGGATACCTACTTAAATATATCGCTATACAATTAAATGTACATAAATGTTCTTGTGCACTTTTATATAAAACGTGTATTAAATATAGTAAGTCTGTGTAACTCTATGATATGCACTCAAGTTCATAGTTATGCATTTGCTATTTTAATTGTTTTAATTTGTTTTCCTCTACAATCCAGCCACATTATTTCCCCTGCTCTCCTTGTTGTTTCCTCACCTGGTTGCACCATAGTTTATGTTTAACTTTGCCTTTGTGGACATTGGTATAATAAATCGTCGTTTCTCATTTCTTGTTACTTGGTACCAGCAATATTTCAGGTGAGCGCATATATATCAGGGTGGATACTGCAGGTGTCCTTGGGCTGCTAACAGGGACTTTTCTGTTACAGGTGTTCATAAACTTCCATCAGAATTTGAAGTTTGAGGGCACAGGGCTGGGGATGTAACTCCATGGTAAAGCATTTGCTTAGCATGCACAAGGTCTGGGGTTTAATCCCCAGGAACACACACACACACACACACACACACACACACACACACACACACACCTTATGGGAGGGCAAGAGCCATCTTTCCTTTGTGGGGTCTTCCCACGATGTCACTAGGCTTGTCAAAGGGTCTGGTTATACAAGCCTGAACAGATACACATTCCTACGAAATGACCCACCAATTCTGCCCAGTTGTTCAATCACTTCAAATGGAATCCCACCTTTTCTTTACTCAAATGCAGACAATATAAATATGAGAAGCTTTGGTGAAAATAAGTTGCATGTGTGTTATTGAAAGTAGCTTTTCCATTTATTCTTTGAATAAGAAATTATCTGAACCTGCAGATGGAATGCTACTTTTAGATGTTAACCAATTATTCCTTAGAGAGTATCTTAAAATAATTTTAAAAATGCCTATAAAAATGGTTATAAACATTCTCATGAGATTCCCCTCTTTTCTCCTCTCTAGCTTCCACATATTAGAGAAAGCATGCAACAACCCTTGACTTTCAGAGTCTGGCTTATTTCACTTAGCATGTGGTTTTCTTTTCCCTTTCCATTCATTTTCCTGCAAATACATGCTCTCGTTTTTTTGTTTGTTTGTTTGTTTGTTTTTGTGTGTGTGTGGCTGAATAAAATTCTATTTTGTATACATAACACATTTTCTTTATTCACTCACCCATTGATGAATACCAGGCTAGTCCCATAATTTGGCTATTGTGAATGATGCTGCTATAAATGTGGAAAAGAGCAATCTCATCAAAATAAAAGAGAGACCAGTAGAAGAGCATAGGAAGGGGATTGGGGAAGTGAGGAGGGCTCTACAGATTCAATGCAATCTCCATCAAAATACCAATGACATTCTTCACAAAGCTAGAAAAAAAACAGTATCCAAATTCATTTGGAAGAATAAGAGACCCAGAATAGTCAAAGTAATCTTGAGCCAGAAGAGTGTTGCAGGAGGCATTGCAATTCTGAGCCTCAAATTATACTACAGAGGTATGGTAACAAATACAGCATGGTATGGGATCAAAATGGACCCAAAAAGCAATGTAGAAGACACAGAGCCAAATCCACACATATACTGTCATCTGATACTTAACAAAGGTGCCAAAAAACATATATTAGAGAAAAGAAATAGCCTTTTAAATAAATGGTGGTAGAGAAGAATGAAACTAGATTCTCACTTTTCACTCTGTAAAAAAGCCAACTCAAAGTGGATTGAAGATGTAGGAATTAGACCAGAAACTCCACAATGCTAGAAGAAAACACAGGGTCAACTAGCATGCCGACTTGACTTTCTTCACAACACCCCAAATCTCAAGAAATGGAACCAAGAATCAACCCTTCAGATGACCTCAAATTTAAAAAGCTTCTGCATAGCAAAGGAAACAGTAGCGTGAAGAATGAGCCTATAGAGAAGAAAAAAAATCTTTGATAGTTTCTCCTCCAACAGAGGATTAATACCCTGATTATATAAAGAACTCAAAAATTTAACACCCTCCCCCCCGCCCCCCAAAAAAAACCCAAATAACAAAATTAATAATAGGCGAAAACACTGAACAGGCACTCTCAAAAGAAGATATGCAAATGGGCAATAGATATATGAAAAAATGTTCAGTGTCCCTAATAACCAGGGAAATTCAAATTAAAAGTACACTGGAATCTCAACCCAATCCAGTTATAATGGCAATCATTAGGAAAGCAATAATCAATGCTGTCAAGGAGGTGGGAGGAAAGGTATGTTAATTAATTGTTGGTGTATAACTTGAGTGCACTTTGGAAATAATATGAAAATTCCTCCAAAAACTAGGAATGAAACCACCATATGAGCTAGCTATTCCATTCCTTGGTATTTATCCAAAAGAACTAACATCATCACACTATAGTGATAACAGCGACATCAATGTTTGTAGCAGGGCAATTCACAAGAAATAAGTTAGGGTACCAGTCCAGGTGCCTGTCAACCAATAAGCGGATAAAGAAAATGTGGCATAGATACATAGTGAACTTTACTCTGCCACAGAGGAGGACAATATTGTGTCATTTGGTGGTAAATGGATGGAATTGAAGAAAACATGTATGTGAAATCAGATGAACTCAGAAAGCCCAGGGTTGGATGTTTTTCTCTCCTAGGTGGAAGCTAGAGAGAAGTAGGAAAGTAAAAAAGGGGAAATTGCATGAAAATAGAAGAGAGATTATTGCAGAGGGTAAAGGGATTGAGGAAGTTAGGAAGCAGAGACAGGAAAAGGGAGGAACTGCAGAAGAAGGTGGACCACGTTATGCTCTGTACATATATGGATATACCACAGTGAATTCCACCTTGGGTGTATATCTATAAAGCACCAGTTAAAATAAACTATAAATAAACAGGAGGAAGGCGAGTTGAGTGGAGGAAGGGGAACAGGGAGAGGGAGGCAGGGAGGCAAAGAGGAAGCAGTGGGGACTGAAGTGGAGCAAATTATCTTCCATGCATGTAACATCCAGAGGGTCCCCAGGAATAAAACAGACCAAATTTTTTTGTGTTGAGTGCATAGGTAAATATTTCACAATGAATCTCACTATGATGTCTAACTATAATGCAACAATTAATATCATTAGAAAAGGTACGATCAGTGGTCGTAGAAACACTGACTCCTCTCGTGGCTGGCTAATCCAGGCACTTAGCAATAAGCACCTGCCCTCCTCTTTCATGGAAAGGTGTTGCACGCTTAGGGAGAGGGGAGCAGACAAAAGCCCTCCTTCTGTAGCCCACTCTAGTACTGAAGGTGAGTGCACTTCTGAAGCAGAGAACTGAATTCTTCTAATTGTCTACGGGGGCAATAAACAGGCCAGCTGTTTAGACTGAAGATGAGAAAGCAAACTACAAAAAGAATTCTTTGTCTCTGCTGTACAGTGGCTACCTGGGATTGGTTCTGGACCAATAAACTGAACTTGTTTGGTTCATAACCCTTTCTTTGCAATAGCATGGACACAGGAATATAAGAAATCCTTGCTTTCTTGGTTAGAATATTGCTGATGGCTCTTTTTTTTGGGGGCGGGGGCGACACATGATTTTAAATACTAATGTCTTCTTATCTATTTCTTTTTTTAAATTTTAATATTACAGTGGAATACATTAAAATTCTTATTACACATATAAGGAGCACAGTTTTTCATATTTCTGGTTGTACACAAAGTATATTCACACCATTTCATGTAGGTCAGAGTTCTCAGCCAGACTTGAAAAGTGCTTTGAAAATGTTCTTAGCACCTAGGTTGGTTACACAGTTTAGCTATTGTGAATTGTGCTGCTATAAACATTGATGTGGCTGCATTACTGTAATATGCTGTTTTTAAGTCCTTTGGGTATAGACCAAGGAGTGGGATATCTGGGTCAAATGGTGGTTCCATTCCCACTTTTCCAAGGATTCTCCATACTGCTTTCCACATTGGCTGCACCAATTTGCAGACCCACCAGCAATGTATGAGTGTGCCTTTTCCCCCACATCCTTGCAAACACTTACTGTTGTTTGTATTCATAATAGCTGCCCTTCTGACTGGAGTGAGATGAAATCTTAGAGTAGTTTTGATTTGCACTTCTCTAATTGCTACACACGTTGAACTTTTTTTCCCATATATTTGTTGATTGATTGTATATCATATTCTGTGCATTTGTAGGTAAATGAATTAATAAAATAAATACTCTCCAAGTATAATGCTAAGTAAAATTAGCCAACCCCCCAAAACCAAATGCTGAATGTTTTCTCTGATATAAGGAGGCTGATCCATCGTGGGGTTGGGAGGGAGAATATGGGAAGATTAGATAAACTCTATAGAAAGGGCAAAGGTGAGGGTGAGAAAGAGAGGGGTCAAGGGGGTAAAAAAGATGGTGGAATGAGACGGACATCATTACCCTAAGTACATGTATGAAGAGATGAATGGTGTGAATACACTTTGTATACAACCACAGATATGAAAAATTGTGCTCTATATGTATAATATGAATTGTAATGCATTCTGCTGCATTTATAACAAATGGGAATACAGAATACAATTTTTTTCAAAGAAGTTTTTGGCTGTCTCTAAATCATTCTTGGTGACCTTAACATACATCTCTCTGGCCAAAACTGAGATCAGAGGGTCATAAAAAATAAATAAAAGGGGCTGGGGATGTGGCTCAAGTGGTAGCGCACTCGCCTGGCATGCGTGCGGCCCGGGTTCGATCCTCAGCACCGCGTACAAACAAATATGTTGTGTCCGCCAAGTACTAAAAAAAATAAATTTTAAAAAATTCAAAAAAAAAAAAAAAAAAAAAAAAACACTTGATGGGTGGTTTTTAAGGGCAGAATAATGTACCCACAGTGAAGAACAAAGTTTTGTGAATGGCTTTCCTGAGCATCATGTGAGATGGCTTCTTAAGTGAGATGTATTGAAAGAGTCAAGCGCTGAAGGAGACTTGGTGGCTGAGTCAGATGACTGAGACTTCTGCGTGGGAAAGATCAAATAAACAGCACACCATGCATGTTACAGATGGGCTGGAATAGCAGGAATCAGAAGCAATTTTCCCAGCAAGTCTGAACCAGAGAACAACACACCTGGACTCTGTCCTTAGCCAGAATTTCTAATAGAGTAAAGGTTGCCAAAAATGAAGATAAACATTTGCTTTAAAAAAATAAAAATAAAAAGCCCTTTCTGAAAGAAATACAATCAATCAACAAACATACAAAAAAATGTTCATCATCTCTAGCAATTAGAGAAATGCAAATCAAAACTATTCTAAGATTTCATCTTACTCAATTCAGAATAACAATTATCAAGAATACAAATAACAGTAAGTGTTGGCGAGAATGTGGGGGAAAAAGGCAACCTCATACATTGCTGGTATACGAGCAAACCCTTGCTTTTTTTGTGGGACTGAAAATTGGTGCAACCACTATGGAAAGCAGTATAGAGATTCCTCAGAAAACTTGGAATGGAACCACCATTTGACCCAGTTATCCCACTCCTTGTTTTATACCCAAGGGACTTAAAATCAGCATTCTATAGTAATGCAGCCACATCAATATTTATAGTAGCTCAATTCACAGTAGCCAAGCTATAGATCCAAACTAGATGCCCTTCAATAGATGAATGGATAAAGAAACTGTGGTATATATACACAATGGAACATTACTCAGCCATACAGAAGAAATAAATTACAGCATTTGCAGGTAAATGGATGGAGCTGGAGAATATCATGCTAAGTGAAATAAGCCAAACCCACAAAATCAAAGACTGAATGTTTTCCCATATAATTGGATGCTAATCCATAATGTGTGTGGCGCAGGGAAGGATGAAGGAACTTTGGATTGTATAGAGGGGAGTGAGGGGGAGGGAAGGATATGCAGGGGTGGAAAAGATGGTGGATTGAGATGGACATTATAACCCTATATACATGCATGATTATGCTACTGGTGTGACTCCGCACCATGTACAGCCAGAGGAATGAGACAATGTGCTCTATTTGTGTACAATGTGTCAAAATGCATTCTCCTGTCATGTGTAACTAATTAGGACAAAATTTTATAAAAGAAATCATTTTATACAAAATTTAAAAAGCCCTTTCTGTTCTGGGGAAGCAACTAGACACATTGGAATGTTTTGGGGAAGACCAAGGATAGGAATGGAAATAAGGATCTTAAACAAGGACTTTCAGAACATATTTATCTTTTAGCCCATATTTACCAATTTCACCAATTGCAGTCTACCCATAGAAGTATCCCTTGTGTTCCGAGCTAAAGAGCCATAGCTCGCAAGCCAAAAGGAATCTCAGAGAAGACTCAGTCTCTCTCTCTCTCTCTCTCTCTCTCTCTCTCTCTCTCTCTCTCTCAGGTCTGGCTCAACTTTGACTAGGTTTGTAGCATTTGGTAAGTGCTACATTTGCCAGTGCAAAATTAAACCATGTTTATTATTTCTTAAGATTCTCAAGAACAGGCAACAGTAAATTGGCAGATGGACCAGGGCTTGGTCATCCCAAGCCAGAAGTCGAAATCCCCTGATTCATGTCCAGCTGGCTCAGAATGCCTTTGTCAACTCATGAAGCACCTTAGACTGGGTGGCTTAACCAACAGGTACTTATTTTCTCATAGTTCTGGAGACCCGAAGCCCAAGGTGCTGGCCAACTCAGTTCCCAGTCAGACATCCCTTCCTAACTCGCAAGAAGTCTGTTTCTTTTCTTCTATGGACATCAACCCAATCAAATTAGGATCACACCCTTATCATCTCATGTAACCCCAATTACCTTCTCAGAACTCCATCTCCAAATATAGTCACTATGGGAGTTAGGGTTTCAAAGTGGGAATTTGGCAAGATACAAAAAATTCAGTCCATAACATAATAAATGTTAAATAAATTTTTACATATGTAAATGACTGGAAAGAAATCCAGAGAATAAAATTTTGTGACACATGACAGTGATGTGCAATTTGAATTTCACTGTCCATTAGAGAGAAGTTGAATTAGGAAGACAATGGCACCTATTCAGCTGTATTATTGTGGGTGGCTGCCTCTGCACAACCAGCTGGATGTGTCAGAGACCCCACGACACACACAACTGAACTGTTAGCTCTCTCTTCCTTTGTGAATAAAAAGTTTACTGTCTGCTGATATAGATGATGCTCAATAAAGTAGTTGTTATTAAAATATCAAAATATACAAATTAAGATCCAAATACATAATTCAAGAATGCAAGAGAGATAACATCTCTGTTTCAATTTCTTATCAAATATAGGACCCAAACCAGGCAGAGAGTATAAATGAATGGCGAGAATCAGACTGGGGTTTAGCAGCGAGCCAGGGATGCGGTAATGTGCTACTGTGTCCACACAGGGTAGTTCCTACGCTACCTCAGAGACGGCTCTGCAGCAATACAGGCTGGAAGATATATTTTTATGTCAACCAAAGAAAAAAAATTTTAACTGCTATGCAACAAAATGTAGAAGAATCCAAGCACATCTATATGCCAAATGCAAAGTCAATGGTAAAACTTTTGTTAGGTTTTGTATGAAAAATAAGAAATAGCCCCCACATTGATGAGCTTATATTGCTGGTTGGCCTAGCTTCATGGCAGTGGTCAGATTTAGATTGTCTCTTTTCTTTATTATCATTTCTTTTCCTGGAGAGATTTTTTTTTCTTGCTTTATAAAGAGAAGTATACATGAAGATGCAAATTTTTCCTTTTCAACTTTTTTGAAATTTTTTATGTCTTTGATTCATCTTCTTGACTGTTTTTCTAAATCTCAAGGAACAATTGATGAGTTATCATTCTTTGTATAAGAGTATAAACTCTTAGCTGGTTGTAGTAGCAGATGCCTGTAATCCCAAGGGCTTGGGAGACTGAGGCAAAAGTATCATAAGTTCAAAGCCAGCCTCAGCAAAAGCAAGGCACTAAACAACTAAACAAGTCAGTGAGACCCTGTCTCTCAATAAAATACAAAATAGGGCTGGGGAGGTGGCTCAGTGGTTGAGTGCCCCTGATTTCAATCCCTGGTATATATATACACACACACATACACACACACACACACACACACACACACACACACCGTGCAAACTCTCTGAGCACAAGCATATAATTTGCTAACTCCCCAGTGCCTATATAGTGCTTTGCACCTGAGATCATTATAAATCTCTCTGAGCAAAAATTGAATTAATAATAATAGCTAATGCCATATTCCCTTTACCAAAATCTCTAACATAAAGAAATAAAAGATGTCAGGGCTGATATACTCTATGAGGACCATTCTTCTTAACAACCCCAAGGTAAGTGTGTATTCTTGATTACTGCAAGACACACCCTTATTGTGCCACTTCTCCGTTAAAACAGAAAGGAGAATACAGGTGCACACATACTGGGTATGTTTTTCCCCCGTGTCTAGCCCTGTAGAGTGTCTGTGTACCACAGATACATAAATGTCAGACGCTCGCTGAGAAACAGCATGGTTCAGGGAGGCATTAGTAAGAGGTATGTTTTTGTACTTCAACTTTTTATTGTAATTCACTATACAACACTACCCAATGCAGCTCTTCAAATTGCCAGGGAAAAAAGTTATATTTTTCTCTCCAAACAGAGGTTGGAGATGATACATTTGCAATCATCTGTGTATATAAAGATACTTATTCACCATAGGCATAAGATATGGGTGTACTCTTGCTTATTAAGCTTTCAAAGCCTACAGCCATCATTATGAATGCTGGGAAGCAATGGTGTGTGGGCGGGCGGAAGGAATCCTTGCCATTGACCAGTTTTTCTTTCTTTTACCACAGTCTTTGATCTTGGGTGGGATTTTTCCATCTCTGGTGAGGTTTCTTTCAAGTGCTTTCAACAAATACATATTAGCTAGACTATTCTAACATTTTTATTAAAACAAACGATAGCCTTTGCTTTTAAATGTACAAATTTTGACTTTTACAGACAGTTTTATGTTTCTGACATATACATACAGGGAAATAAATTTAGAGGTCTGTGTATAAAAGTTAATACACTCTCAAGGACTTAGGAATTCGTTGTGTTCCAAATTCCCCCATTACTATTGTAAAATGAATCCCTGTTAAAGAAAAGATGTGCATGAGGCTATGTCTAAATAAATTAATTACATTTCTAAAAAGTCTTAACATAATTATTTAATGGCCAGAAACAAATGTTGAGTGGTATTTTTTTTATTAATGTCTCAACTGATAACATAATTAGACATCCTTACAATTTGCTTAATATATGTTGCCTTGCTTTATAAATAGTGTCATTTGTTTACAGGGTAAATTTCAGTGGATAGAAGAAGGGTCTCTGCAATGTCATTTCTTAGAGCTCAGTGAGAAGCTAAAATTGTGTCCCGATAATGGTATTCTGCATCTGCATAAGACCCTTTGCTTAAGGATCTCAGAGAGCTTTACTTAATATTAAGTGATTAAATCATACAGTACCCTTGAGTGACAAGTTTAATTATACCCATTTCCAGAAAGACAGTTTGTTAAAAGAAAGCCATTAATCTACAAACGAAAGGTTATTCAGATCACCAGGATATGAAGGGCATCTTCCTGGGGCCATCCATGCCTCCCACTGTGGCCAGTTCTCATGTGGAAGTGAATTGTCCGACTTGGGTTCTTTTTCCAATTTCCTTAGCACATGTCGAAAGCTCGTCGCACTAACAGTGCTATAATCCTATGTGTGAAAGCTTATTGATACCTCTGATTCTCTGTGATTCAGCAACTCTTACAGTCTTTCAGAGAAAAATTAAGTGTCAAGCTAATGTTGTTTGTCTAAAAGCAAACACTGAAAATCACGAAAATCATCGGCACATTGGGGAAAAAATTTTAATATAGTCCTGTATGTACACTCATTTTTTTACCAAAGGACACATACAGAATGCAAACACAAACTCACAGCCATCCCTCATTCTTTAACTCATGCAATGGGTTCTACCCACAATGGCTAAGATTCCTCCCAGGATCTTGGCCCCTGCCTTTTCATGTGCTAAACACCCTGGCATGAGATGTCTGGTGCATACATGTGGGTGTCATTGTATAGCCCTAATGGACACACAGGAGGATCAATAGCCAATATAATAAAAAATGGTAAAAGAGAAAGTTAGCCACAGTCTGCAGATTGACAACCTCACTGAGCTGCCGGATCAACCCTGAACCCAAATCCCTTCCAAACTGTGATGAAGTAAATCACAAGTATCCTTGGAATCTATTCACATTTTTTATAAGTTCCAGGTGAACACATTCTAAAGAGGTAAACATTTTTGCCTTGTTCCCTTCTGTCATTGACTTCACACACATTCTCTATCAGGGTATCTGTATTTTATCCGTAAAACTGTTTGCTGATTTACTGCGTCTCTGTGCACTATAGCATGGCCTGAGCAAGAGAAAGAATTCTTTTTGTCTATTCATGGCTGTATCCACACAGCCTCTGTGCTCTGTACATTGAAGTCTGCAATAAATACCTTTAATTGTAATAAATACTTTTAAATACTTTTAAATATGCGTGATGAATGAATGGGTCAACATCGTATTTGTGTCTAGTTACTCAAACACCATAAACTTAGGTGAGAAGCCAGCTATTGCATTGTAACAAATTCAGTTGATTTTCATAATAATCTATAAGATGAGATTTATATAATTTTTTGTTAAAAACATTGACATTGGCATATCTGCTCCCTCTTTTTGTTAATTTTACATTTTATTTATTAAATTATTTATTTATTCTAATTTGTTGTACATGATGGAAGAATGTAATTAATTTCATATTACTCATATAGGACACAATTTTTCAAGTCACTGGTTGTACACAAAGTATTTGCAGACCATTCGTGTCTTCATACATGTACTTAGGGTAATGATGACTAACCATCATTCCAACCCCATTGCCCCCTCCCTTCCCCTCCCTCCCCTTTGCCCTATCTGAAGTTTCTCCATTTCTCCCATGCCCCCCCCAACCAATCGCCATTGTGAGTCAGCATCCTCATATCAAAAAAAACATTTGGCCTTTGGTTTTTGGGGATTGGCTTGCTTTCCTTAGCATTATATTCTCCAACTCCATCCATTTATCTGCAAATGCCATGATTTTATTCTCTTAATGCTGTGTAATGTTCCATTGTGTATATATACCACAGTTTCCCTATCCATTCATCTACTGAAGGGCATCTGAATTGGTTCCACAGTTTAGCTACTGTGAATTGAGCTGCTATGAACATTGATGTGGCTGTGTCCCTGTAGTGTGCTGATTTTAAGTCCTTTGGTATAAACCAAGGAGTGGAATAGCTGGGTCAAATGGGGGCTCCATTCCCAGTTTTCCAAGGAATCTCCATACTACTTTCCAGATTGGCTGCACCAATTTGCAGTCCCAACAGCAATGTATAAGTGTGCCTTTTCCCCCACATCCTCACCAACAATTATTGTTGTTTGTGTTCTTGATAGCAGTCATTCTGACTGGAGTAAATCTGCTGCCTCTGTCTTAATTTCAGCTTTTGTCACACAGAGCAAGGTTTAGAGAGCTGTGTCAAACACTAGGGACAGCTACTGTTGGTGCTGGGGTGCACGGCTCTCCCCGAGACAATACCACTGAACAGAATGAAGCAGGAAAAAACAAACCCCTTCTACCCCTCCAGCCTGCCTGTCTCCCTTCCTGGACCAGCAAACCTAATGAAGGAATCATACAGAAAAGTAGAGATACAGTTTATAGCATTCCAAGCCCAGCATGACAAAGGACATACAGAGTACGTCTCTAGGTCTAAGAATCAAAAGAGACCAACATGGGCAAGACATCATCAGCACTGCATCTTGTAGAGTCTTGTGTGTGTCCATAATCTATGAAACACAAACCTGTTCAGGTCCCCTTCTGCTGGGTATCTTTCAGAGGCTGTATCTTTCAACATACTTATTATCACATGCCCGGCCTTTTGTGTTCTGGCTCATGGCTGCTCACGACCCTCATCTCCTAGTGCCCCTGATTTCTAATCTTAAAACAGTGTTATTTGTTTCCTCTAAAGGACAGATTTTCTCAAACCTCAGTGTCTTTGTACAGTCCCAACATAGATACTTTATTCCATCCCCCTTCTTCCACTTGACCAGTCCTTACTCATAGTCGGGGAAGTCTTTGAACTAAATTCTCACTTTCTACAACTGCCAATGGGGATATAAATAGATTCCACCTGATAAGTGTATTGTTAGTAAAAATACAAGAAAAAAACATTATCAACTTGACAAGAATGATTTAGAAGAGAGGAAGCTTATTTTGGCTCAAAATTTCAGAGCCTTGGACCATGGTGGGCCAACTCCATTGCTCTGGGACCCAGATGAGTCAGAACATCATGGTGGAAGGGCATAGTGGATGGAAGCTCTCAGCTCATGGCAGCTGGAAAGCAGAGAGAAGGGAAGGTGGAAGGGACCATAAGGAAGATACATCCTTCCAGGGCACCCTCTAGGGACCCACCTCCTCCAACCAAGCCCCACCTGCCTAAAGTTACCACCCAGCCAGTCCATTCTAGTTAGAATAGACTGATGAGTTATAGCTCTCATCATCTGATCTTTTTCACTTCTGAATATTCCTGCATTAATCCAGGAACTTTGGGGAGATGGCTCATACTCAAACCAGAACACCTATCAACACACAGTACACTCAAATTGTTTGGTCTGATGATTGTAGCCTTTCACGACTCTACCAAACTATCCCTTACCAATGCCCACGTGTGTGTTTCCTTAGTGATACCAAAACATCTCATACCCTTATGAGAATAATTTTCTCACTTTATTAGAATTTCTAGCTTATTGGCTATTACCTCCATTCAATAATAAAATTATCAAAGGTGAGACAATGTCTTTTACATCATTTACTTCTGTGTTTAACATAGAATACAGCAGATGGTAATAGATATCATTTCAATAAAAATCTACACCCATAGTAATTTACCTCAGTAGCTTTACTGATGACTTTGCATAAAAGACAAGACACACACACACACACACACACACACACACACACACACACATCAATATATTAACTTGTATTTAGATAACTGCCATAGCAACTGATTTCAACACCCAGAGTAAATCCATCCTCTAGAGTTTCTACCCATAAATCATCTATCAAAATGGTCAGAGTCTTTGACATTTAAAATACTTTAGTGAATGCAAAACTTATTCATTATGAGCTGCTAATTAACATGAGTCCCACTGTCATCTCCTTAAAATTGGAGCGAAAGGCAAGGGCTTGTGTAAAGATCATTTGTTGTCGGAAGTGATCTCAAAAACAGGAGTGGGGATATGGAAAAAGTGAAACCAGTACAATGTGACATCTCTGAGTTGCTATGTACAACCTGTGCTCAATGGGGTCATCCCCATATGTCATATAAAGTGTGCCTCACAGTCATCTATGCTAGGGACAGAAAAAGATGGTACTTGTCCATTGGCTGCCATTCCCCACTGGTCAATGGTCATCCTGGGGAATGTCAGCTATCTCACACTCCCTGACTTTGAATGCTTCAGAATGATTGATTGGTTTCTTGTAGACATCACTGTAAGGACAGACAGAAAGCTCCCAGGGAAGAAAGCAAGAGAAATGCCAGTTACAGCTAGAGTGTCCTTAGGTTTTGCATGTGTGTAGCTGGTTGCCACAGCAACGGTGAGAGTTAAAAAAAAATTGACTGAGAAAATCATTCAGGTTCTAATGGATGTGGAATATATGTCCCCTTTACAGTTGCTCTATTCACATTAATATCAGGAACTGCCTAATCACACCCCTTAAAGTGCTTATAAATAACCAGTTCTCATGGAGCAACTTGGAAGCATTTTAAAAGTAGTTATTCTTTTAATTTCTAATTAAATGATATCTTCATAATGTAAGGAGAACAAAATCATAGAGAATGTTCTGATAAGATGGAAACCCTTTATAAGGAAATGTGAGATCACCCCAGCTGATGTTCAGTTTTAAAAGAGGATTGAAAGCTTTTGGACTTCTTTAAAAAGTATCTCTTAATGTCAAAAGCTCAAATGAATATTCTGTATGTATCATTTCTGAAGAAATCAAAGTTGGAGGGGATGCAAAGAGATGTCACTCAGAGTGAGCACAAAGGTGGTTTCAGATAGGTTAAAAGTTTTGGTTCTTCAGTGATATGATGGGTTTAAAAAAGTTAATTTTTTGCTTTATGACATTATAAAGTGATGCACAATTTGCATTTGAATAGAATATTGTGTAATAAAAGTAAAACTGAATAATCCAACGTCATATTAATGAAAATACATTCTAGACATTGTCTTAAAAGATAAGCACCTTCTGAGCACAGAAGGCATCAAAACAAAAGATGGAAATGTATTCAATGTACATAAAAAAGAAATGAAACAAAAATAGGAAAAAGTAAGGGAGGAAGGAGAGAGGAAGTCATAGAGGGAGGAGGGGTAAGGGAAGGAGGAAGAGAAAGCAAATAGCCCAGCTGTTCAAAAGCGAAGGTATAATTTGCCCATCTCACCACGCTGTGAGAAGATAAATACTGCCCCTCAAAACCTGCCACAGTTGAGAGTCCTCAGGGTTGGAGTGGTACCCAACAATCTTGAATCAGTGAAATCCTTATTCAGTCAAGGTGATCTGCCTGAACTCTAACTGCCTGAAAATTGAAACCAAACCAAATGATGGGCCCGTCAGAGTGCCTAAAGTATGTGTGCCTTCACGTCCCAGGCATGGGAAACCTACCATCACCTCTCACTGAAGACAAGCTCGCAGACAAAGAATCACCATGCACAGGAAATCCAATTAACTGACCATCACAATAGAAGAAGCTTTCAAGTAAGAGCAGGCTGTTTTGAAATGAACCGATTTATTTAATAATAATATTTAAAAAACTATTCGAGAATTGATGAACATGAGAATTAAAAGAAAAACCTCACTGGATGGGCTACACAGTATCCAGTTGAGACAAAGAGGCAGACAGGTGCAGAAAGGCAGCAGTAGGGTCATTGGGGGAGGCTCTGCATGCAGTCAGGCTCCTCACCCAGCACATAGGGTGCGCACCGGCATCATGCTGGTGCTACCTGCAGTGGGGTGGGTTGAGCCTTTCACAAATGCCTGGTCTCTTGGCAAGAGAGTGACACTTTTCTGGGTGCACTGTAGGCTGTGGACATGCTGTTGGGAGTTTCAGGCTGGGGACTTCTCTATCACACAGACTGATATATACTGGAGGCTTCAAATGTCACAGGAAACTTACTGGGTGGTCGTTGCTGGACTCTCCGGGGCAGCCAGCTTTCTTCTCTTCACCTCTGGGTCCTCTCAGAGTTCCCTTGCATAGACTGTCCAGACTTTTTTCTCTGAACAGCAGGAGAAATAGGGTGGAACACCCTTTCCTCTTCTGATGTGGAATTCCAAGGAGGCTCTATACATAATTCTTAAATGGGGATAGGATAAGCCAAAGGATTTGACATGCCCATCCTAGCCACGTGGGAATGAGCTATTTGGCTTTCTAAAGAGCTTTTACACATACTTTTCTTTTAATATTACCATCTATAAGAGAACAAAGCAACACAATGAAGAGCAAATAAGCAAATTGGTTATTTAAGTACATTATTTTCAAGATGTCACAGGTAATTACAATTTTAAATGTTTATTTTTTTGGCCACATATTTTAAAATATCTAAATGATGTAAAGATTTTTTCCCTACTATGATGAGTGAATAGACGTATTAATTGCCTTGCCTATTTGGTTTTCAAGTTTCAACTTTTAAAAAACACAATTGTTAGTAATATTTGTGCATATTTCCTTTTCTGTGTCTTTTTCTTTTTGGTAATGCCGGGAATCAAGCCCAGGGTCTCATGTATGCTGAGCACACACTCTACAACTGAGCTATATCCTTGGTCCTGTACATAATTTTAACTGGAGCTGTTCTTGCTATATTTAGTTACCAATTTAAGAAATAACTTTAGAAAATCTTCAAAACTTAACTCTAGGACTTATTTCAAAAATACATGTGATTTGAACTAGCTCAACTTCAACAGAAAAGAAAACATCCCTGGGTATGTTTAATTAAATACCAATTATAGTTACTCTTGAAAGAAAAAAAAAATAGTTATACAAATGTATATGAAAAATTCAAAAGAAACATGTAACAAAATGCTTTTTAAAAGCTACTGGTAGTGCTACTTACTTTCAATCCTAGAGGATAAAACGGTAATTTTAATCTTTTATTATTTTATAAAACATTGCCCACAAGCACACAAAGAATGAAGTATATTCGTTAGTCCATCATTCAAGGTTATTCTTAAACTTCTGGGCTTATCTATCCAATGTGCATACGCTACAAAGAGAGCAGCAGGGAAACATTATCATCAAGCAATGTGGCTAATGTTGATCTATCTGGTAGAGAAATAGCCCCATGCCATTTAAAAATTCCCATTAAGCATAGAATTGTGCATTCTGGAACTGTTAATGAAACATTATCTGCATCATCTTCTCATGATAGTGCCTAAGATGCTGGCTCTCAGCCATCTGTCCCCATGCCCCGTTTTCCTCTCAGCTCATTGCTGCCGGGGGTCCTGTTACAGGGAGAGGTAAACTCCCCCCAGCCCCCTGCTAGAACAGCATCACTGAGGAAATTGAACTTGAGAGGATATGAGCGTCCACCCGTGTAAGCCAGCAGGCTGCTCTGGATCTCATCCAGAACTTGACATCTCTTGGATCCTTCCCTGCCCACCTCAGCAGCCAAGAGCCTTGTTCCTGGAAAATGCTCTCCTCTACCGACAAGTAGCGGCGCTTGCCTCCATCGCTGGCATTTGAGTTGAAACTCTTGTTCTGATTAACTTCTTTGCACATATGAGGCAAAACCCATAACAGACTCTACTGCAATTCATTTAGTAATAGCACCATTTGAATTACAGAAACGGTATCAAAAATAATCAGAGACAGGTGATATGGCGTTTATTTAGAATTTTAAAAATTATTAATTGTACAGAGACTTTTACTAAATTATGGTCATTTGAACCTGAAAGGCATGACCCTTGGGGTTAAGGAATTTTTATTCCACTTTAGAGGACATAAAGAGAGCCAGAGAGGGTTTTAAATAGCGGACATAAACCATAAACCCAGGTCCTCTAACTCTTAGTTTAGTATCTTTTCAACACTATGCTGTCACTTGAAGAAAGGAATAATATTTTTATTTTTAGAAGACCCACGCTAGCCAACTTTCAGAAGCCCTGTAACTGTTTCGGATTTTCATGTTCTCATCTACAGACAAAAGGTAATAATGCTTACTTATTTCATAAGTAAAGCATTTCTATAAAGACGCATTTTAGGGCTGGGATTGTGGCTCAGTGGTAGAGTGTTCACCTAGCATGTGTAAGTCACTGGGTTCGATCCTCAGCACCACACAGACATAAATAAATAAAATGAAGGTATTGTGTCCATGTATAACTAAATCTTTTTTTAAAAGAGGCATTTTATGCAAAATTCTGTTATCACACTACTTTACCTGTCCCACCTCACCCCCAAGGAGGGATTGGTTTTTGTAGGTGTGAAGTTGCATAAGAAAAGAACACCTGGGGAGAGGCATGCCCAGGAACCACCTGACCACCTTTCTAGTTGCTGCCCACCAAGTTCCCCTGGTCAATGTCAATGAATGAAGACAGGCAGTCTTAGCCAGGAGAACCATGTTGCAGTGCCACAGTGGACTAGTCCAAGCCGGGTTGCTTGCACTGAACTATACAACAGCTTCCTTCTTATAGCTGTTGACTTTTGGCTTCAGAAACACATGGCAGTTTCTCAGCAGTCACATCTCCTACCTGTGAACAAAGCTCATTAATGTTGGCATCTATGGACCAGGAAAACAGAGAGGACCGGTCTGCAGAGACGGGAAGGACTGACCAGGGGTGAGAGAGAATGGAGACGAGTCTGGGTGGGAAGGAACAAGGGCTCTGAAATTGCTTACCTCTCTCTTTCAAGTTGTTCCCACCCTCTCCCAGAGCTTTTGGTGCTTAGAGTTTTCCATCTCTTTATGATCAATTCTATTTTATGATTTAGGAAAATATCTGGATTGATGTCAGTCTTTATATATCTTCATATTTATTTATTTAATGTGGTGCTGAGGATCAAACCCAGGGCCTCACACATGCAAGGCAAGCGCTCTACTACTGAGCCACAATCCCAGCCCCGAATATCACTTTTAATGAATATAATCTTGAAAGAAAATAGCATAGCATGGTATATGTTAGGTTGAAAAATGACTCCCTATTTATTCAAACTCTGATCCCTGGAATGGGTGGATGGCACCTTATTCTTCATGGAGACTTTGAAGATAGGATTAAGTTGAGAATCTTGAGGTGAGGAGTTTCATGGATTTCCCCATTGGCCTTAAAGCATATCACAAATGTCTTCACAATTACCATGAATAACTATATACCAACCAGCAGGATAAACTAGCAAAAGTGAATGAATTTCTAGAAACAACCCTGGAAAAACTAGATCATAAAGCAACAAAGATCTAAATAGACTTGTCATTAATATGACGATAAAATCAGTAATAGAACAAAGAAAAAAATCTTTCAACAATGAGAATCCCAGGAACAAATGACTTCATTGGTAAATTCTATCAAACATTTAGAGAAGACCGGAAGCCAACTATTCTCCAACTCTTTTAAGAAATGGAAGAGGAGCTATCTCTTCCAAATCAATTTTATGACCCAGCATTATTCTTACATGAAAGCCAAAAATGCCACAAAAAATTCAAAAACCTAAATCCCTGATGAAACAGATACAAAAATTCTCAACAAAATACTAGGAAGCCAAGTTCATTGTGACATGAAAAGGGTCATATTCTCTGATCAAATAGGATGTCCCTGGGATCAAGAAGGTTCCACATGGAAAGTTGCTTAGTGTGATGTGCCACCTTAACAGAAGAAAGGATTAGAAGGAAAGGTCTCAAGAAATGCAGGCGTCAGTCATTGACAAAATACAGTGCCCTTTAATGATAAAGCCCTCAACAAGCGAGTAATAGAAAGAAAATATCTCAACCCAATAAAGGCCACCATAAAGTACCCATAGCTAGCAATTAATGCATCATGAAACTGAGTTTTTCCTCTAAAATCCAGAAAAAGGCCAGGGGGTTCTCTCTTCTTACTTTTTTTCAACATAGTGCTGGAAATCTCCACTGGAGCAAGAACAAATTAAACACATCCAAATTGAAAAAAATATGAAGTTTTCCTTTTTTGCGGATGATAAGATCTTGCATATTGAACACCTTTAAGATTCCACTTAAAAACTCTTAGAACTGAAGGATTTCAGACGAGTTACAAGATACAAGAGCAAGACACAAAAATCACATGCTTTTATGCACAAATAAACAAAAAATACCCAAGAGGAATTAATAAAACAACTCTATTTATTAAAGCACCATAAAGAATAAAACGCCTCAGATTATAACTGAGGAGGTGAAAGGCATGTGGCTTAAAACTACCAAAGGTTGATGAGAGAAATTAAAGACATAAACTTTCAGAAAAGCATCCTGTGTCCATGAATTAGGGTGCTTAGTATTTTTTAAATGATGAAGAAATTTAATACAATCACCATCAATACTATCACCAATGATGAAGAAATTCAATATTATCACTATCGAAATTCCTATGACAATTTTTATAAAAATAGAAAAGAACACTTCTAATATTTATAAGAGGCACAAAAGATCACAAGTGACCAAATCAGACTTGAGAAAGAATGAAGTCAGAGGCATCACAGTAATGTTTTTTCAAAATATATTACAAAGCTACAGCAACACAAACAGTACATTTTGGGCACCAAGACAGAACTATAGACATAGGAAAATGAAAAGAGATCCCATAAATAAATCAATGCACATAGGATCCACTGATCTTCCACAAAGGTATACAAATACCCATTGGGGAAGGAAGGCACAGCCTCTTCAACAAAAAGTACTGTAGGGCTGGGGTTGTGGTTCAGTAGAAGAGCACTTGTCTAGCATGTGTGAGACACTGATTTTGATCCTCAGCACCATATAAATATAAATAAATAAAATAGAGGTATTGTGGCCATCTACAACAAACAGTGCTATGAATAACTACATAAAAAAAAAAGCTGGACATACTTGTGCAAAACACTATGCCTGGACTCTTCCCTCACACCACACACAGATGCTAAATCAGAATGAATTCAAGACTTAAAGGTCAGACCTAAATTTGTAAAACTCCCAGATGAAAACATAAGGAAAATTTCATAATACTGACCTTGGCAATGACTGCATGGATACGACACAGATAGCACAAGCAATCCTCAATAGATGGGACTGTCTCCGTCGAAAAAATATCTGCATAGCAAAAGGGGGTAATCAAGTGAGTAAAAAAACAACCCAAGGAAGAAAATGTTGTAAATCATAAATCTGCCATGGGGTCAGCCACATAAAATGCATGCCCACACGGACACGCACACATCAGCCTGAAAGAAGAAACTTCTACTGTACACAAACATGAGGACATTACACTAAGTGGAACAGCTCATTCACAGAAAGAGATACCTACGTAGGACTCTTCTTACATGATGTAACTAAAATAGCCACATTCACAGAGTCAAAGGATGGCATGATAGTTTCCAGAAGCTGGGATAAGATAGAATGGGGAGTTACTAACCCATAGGCATAAAGTTACAGTTGCATAAGACTAATGAGCTCCAGAGATCTGCCGTGCAACACTGTAAAAAGAATAAAACATACTGTACTGAACTTAAAACATGCAAAAAGAATAACAAGCTGGGTACCATGGCACACACCTGTCTTCCCAGTGGCTCAGCTTGGGAGGCTGAGGCAATAGGATGGCCAGTTCAAAGCCAGCCTCAGCAAAAGCGAGGCGCTAAGCAATTCAGTGAGACCCTGTCTCTAAATAAAATACAAAATAGGGCTGGGGATGTTACTCGGTGGTTGAGTGCCCCTGAGTTCGATCCCTGGTACCAATAAAAAAAAGAAGAACTTACATTATATTTACCACTATAAAGTAAAAAAGAAGGGGAAAAGGAGAGAGAGAGAGAGAGAGGGAAAAAGACTGATGGCAATGTCAGCAGGGGGCTCAGCCTGTAGAGGAGACAGGCAATGTGGAGACTACAGTAGGATGCTGCATGGCCACATCTTGCAGCAGAAGATGGAGAAGGACCCAAAGTCGAGAAACACTGTGGTGAACCTGGACGAGAAAAAGAATCAGATTCTCCCCTAGGCTCAGAGGAAGTGTATTTTAGATTCTGACCTCCAACACTATAAAGCAAAGATGTGAACATTTTTAAGTCAGCAAGATTATGTTCATTTGTGATAGCACCCATGTAAAACAAATATATTGAATCCAGAAATTAAGGAACCGAAGCAGAAGGGAAAAGTGAGGTGGGGAATACTCATGAAGTAATTGAGTGATTAAACCAAAAATACAGCTGTTGACCTGAGGTCCTTTGTCCACACTGTATGTGGCTAGGAACTCTAACAACCCAGCATCCCTACCCTAAGAAAAGGGAGATTTGCACCTTTTGGGTTCAATTTCACACTTTCTACCCTAACTCCCCACTAACAACTAGTAATAAGCTTTAGTAGTAAAACCTTCAACCCATGCAATTTTACTTTAAGTGAAGTAATGTATAAGAAAAATGTATAAGAAAAATCAAGGCAGGTATGGTGGTACACAGCTCTAATCCCAACAACTCGGGGGCCTGAGGCAGGAGGACCTTAAGTTCAAAGCCAGTCTCAGCAACTTAGGGAGGCCCTAAGCAACTTAGCAACACCCTGTCTCAAAATAAAAATAATAATAAAAAAGAGGGCTGAGGATGTAACCCAGGTTCAATCCTGAGTACCTAAAAGAGAACCCAAAATCAATTGCATAATATTTGGAATTACCAGGATTTTGGAATCTGCTTAATGCTGATGTACACCACAGATCTGTGACATTCCTACTGATACTAAGCACTGCCCTAACAACAAGTAAGATTTAAGTTGATCATCACTTTTTACCTTCAAAGTTAAAATTCAAGCATAGGAAATTTAAGCCATATGTTAGATTCAGACTGCATTATTTCTAAAATTGATTATCTCGGGTGTTTTGTTACAGGGAAGGAAAGCCGACTAACATACACAGCAACTCTCTCAGGTCCATATTTCAGCACCCAGCCTCTGCTCAGGATGTAGTTTCCTCTCAGGAAATATCCTTGAGGTATGCAAGGAGGGCAGAGTTCAGTAGGGAGTTATCTTAGTGTCTAGAGAAGGTTCAGCTAAGGTTGATTAAGCTGTTTCTTTCTTTCTTATTTAATGCTTGATATGTCAGCCAAAGGCAGCATTCAGATCCTCAGTGACCTGCTCTGCTAGCTCAGGCAGGAGGCCAATTTTTTTTTAGACAGAATAAACCTCTCCTTTGCCCAGACATTTACTCAAGAAGTGACGGCACTGGGTTTTGCCTGATTGAAAGGTTTGTTCTGCTTTATTTATATTTTGTTGTATGCTGCTTTCTCAATTGTGTTTTATTTAATATTTGATCTTCAGGACACGAGTGAAGTATAACATTTTTGTGAGAAATCAGAATTCATTTAAGACCTCAAATGCCCATGTGGTTTATTTTAACAGAGACACTATACCAGGTTTACTGCTGCCCTTTGTAGAACTTTTATACTCACCGGGGTTTCTTTAAAAACTACTGTAAAAGACAATGTATTTATTATAATTGAATTTTAAAAATACATTGTGAAGGTAACTGAAGTCAGTGTTAATTTGTCTTTAAGAGACAGCATAAATTGAATATCCAGAGGTTCAAGATTCAAGTCAAGTATAATTCTCCATTTCTCAAGATTTTCTTAGAATCAATCTTTGAATTTTGAGAAATGAAATGTTGTACATCCCAACTAAATCTATCCAATACCCAAAATAAACAGGAATCTTGACCTTGCACAAATGATTGGCCAAAGTCTACAGAAGGATCAATTAGCAATTGAGTAATTCAATGATAGATCCATAAAATTAAATAAGTTCTAAGGAAGGAAGACTCATTGGACTTGAGGATTTGAGGGAAATTCAGAGGCAAATTTAATTTTCTGCTCTCCACAGGGTCTTCAGTTGTCAGCAGAAGAAGTGAGTATTGAAACCACAATAGCCTAAAGCAATCAGTATCACTCCAGATTTCAAAGAGGCAAAGAAAGACAATATTTTACATGATGACTGGTGTTTTAATTAAGAAGGGACTCTATTGAATTAAACACTGGTTCACAAAACCAAATGACAGCTTTAGAAGAGTCTGGAACATATTAGAAAACAACTTGAGTTACTTTAAAAAGAATTATGAAATATGCACCAAGAGCTTTAACATGGATAAAGAATTAATTTATCATGTAATAAATCCTATGAAGTGTTTGGATATGATATTTAAAAGTATGATGGTAATTCAGTTAAAAAATCTTGTAAATAAAGTTTTTTTTTAAATCCCCCAATTCTTGTTGAGTTTGTGGAAGATACTTCATATATGTATGAAAATAACTTGCGCGCACTTCAAAAATATTGATAAGATTGCATAATATGAGTATAAATTATTCAAATGTACCTGCACAAAATTTTTAAAGAAAAAATTGGAAATTAAGCAGAATGATGTCTTCTTTTCAAAAAAAAATCCTTATCCTAATGAAGCATTTTGATGGATACATGAATTTAAAAGGAAAGTTGTTAAAATCATTGTCAAGTATCCTTCTTCCAACGCTAGCTTCACTGCAAATAACTGGGAGTGTTAATCATTGTAGAAAAAAAAAAACCATAAATCACAACATACAAAAGTGCTTTGCATTTTAGTCCGTAAGTGCTTTCAAGACTAATGCAGGCAGCATTTTCATTAGCTTAAATGATCTACAGGAAATTCGTTTTAATTGAAGTTTAACATTCATTCCCATGTCCATGATGGTAAGGCATATAAATGGCAAAAGACGAAAAGTGAAATGTGATCTGAAAGAAAATTGTATCTGACTACTGACTGACATATTCTCAATTGCTAGGCGATTTATGGAATATATCACAAGCTCTTTCTTGTAGCTTTCACCATCATAGTAGGCACATGCTTCTGTCCAGGGACATCCCCATTCTTGCTCCTGCCTGGTTGGCCCCCTACTCCTGTGTCCATACCACAGGCTCTGACATCCATTTGGAACAAATAGATGTTACTTTCCAAACAGAAAGAAACCATCTTCTCGTGAAAATGGAAATTTGACAGAAAAATAGGGGTGGAAGGTAACAAGTATCATGACCTATACAAGCACTATTATCCTGTAATTCTGAGCCGTGGGTATTTACAGGAGTTTTGCAGTTCTCTTCATCTGTCACAGCTAATCAGCTTTTTGAGCATATTTTCCCCTTAATGTTCAAACATTGTAACTAACTTTGATAGGTATAATAATGACAGTACAGGTATTTTTTTAAAGGAGAGAGAGAGAGAGAGAGAGAGAGAGAGAGAGAGAGAGAGAGAGAGAGAGAGAGAGAGAGAATATCTATTTCTTTTTTGTAGATGGACACAACACAATGCCTTTTTATTTTTTATGTGGTGCTGAGAATCGAACCTGGGTCCTGCCTGTGCTAAGCGAGTGCTCTACTGCTGAGCCACAATCCCAGCCCCAAGTATTTTTTTTTTATATATAAAAAACATCCATTACATTTTCAGATATAGCTCTTGAGAAGTGTACCTGGGAAGTCCATAACAGGAAAGTCTAACGCTGGTTGAAAGACCAAACACAAAGCTCAATTAAATATATTTAGAAACTATTTCTAACCAAATATTTCTGTTCAACAAATATTCATATCTTCAAGGAAACTACCCAACTTGGCTATCAACCTCATGATAGAATCAAAATCCAGCCAGATCTTACTTGGATGGCCCCTGTGATGAAAATTAGAAGATACATTTATTACTTAAAAATGATTAGCACATATTAGTTGTACATATTAATGGGATTCAGGGTGACATTTCCGAACATGCATATAGTGGGCGCTGATCAAATGCAACCTCCCTTTTCCACTCTCCACCCCGGGTACATTTCTCCATCTCTTTATAATCATTATTCTTTCAAATTCTCTTCTTTAAGTCTCCACACAGGAAAAAGACTATGTAGTACTTGTCTTTCCAGGTCTGGCTGATTTCACTTCTTGTCTTCCAATTCCATCCATCTTGTTGAAAATGACAGGATTTCATTCTTTATGGCTGAATAATACCCTATCGGGCACATAGGTCTCATTTCCTTCACCTCTCAATCTGTTGATGGGCACCTCGGTTGATTCCACACTGTGAATAGGGTCTCAATAAACATGGCCGCGCAGGCATCTCTTTGACATGCTGATTTCATTTCCCTTGGATATATACCCAGAAGTGATTTTGCTAGATTATATGGTAGATCTATTTGTTTTTTCAGGAACCACCATACTATTCCCCATAATTATTTTATATTCTGCCCAACAATGTACAAGAGTTCCTTTTTCTCCACATCTTCACCAGTATTTTTTATTTGTTTTATTGTTCATTTTCTGTCTAACAACCATTCTAACTGAAATAAGATGGTACCTTATTGTGGTTTGTATTTGCCTTTACCCAATGGCTAATGATATTGAATTTTTTTTTCAAATATTTGCTTGTTACATGCATTTCTCCTTTTGGGAAGTGTCTGTTTAGATAATAAGCCCAGGTGTTAACTAGATTACTTGTTTTGGTGGAGTGTTTGTTGTTGCTAAGTTTTTGTTGTTATTTACTTATTTATTTTTAGTTCATTATAGATTCTGGACATTCTCTCTCTGTCAGATGGATGCTAGGCAAACATTCTCTCTTTCATTCTGCAGGCTGTCTCTTCCCTCTATTGATTGTCTCCTTTGTTGTGCAGGTTTTTTAGTGTGATGTAATCCCATTTGTCAGTGGTGCCTTTCTTTCCTGTGATTTGGGGTCCTATCCAGAAAATCCTTGCCATAACCAATCTCCTGAGTTTTTCCATTACATGCTCTCCTAAGTTCCGAGTTTCAGGTCTTAAGTCTGATTTGTGCAGGAGGAGAATTAGGAGTCAGGTTTCAGTGTGGATTTCCAATTGGCATGGCACTGTTTATAGAATAGGCTGTCCTTCCTCCAAGGACACCTTTTGCTGAGGTTTAGCTGGCTTTGCCTATGTGGCTTTATTTCTCAGATCTCGGATTTGTTCCCGTGGGCTCTGTGTCTGCCTGTTGATGTCCTGCCACTGTGGCCACTATGGCTCTGGACTGTGGGTGCAAATTATTTATTGTGATGCCTCCAGCTTCTTATTTTCACTCAAGATTTCTTTGGCTATATGGGGTCTTCTGTGCTACCAGGATTGTTTGGGCTAATGCTGTGAAGAATGTCTTTGATATTTTAATAGGGACTGGGTTGAATGTATAGATCACTTAGGTAGCATACATATATTAACAATAACAGTTCTTCCAATCTGTGAACATGGGAGGTCTTTCCAATTTTCTATGTCTTCTCAATTACTTTCCTAAGTGTTTTTGTCATTTTTATTGTAGAGGCTTTCCATTTCCTTGGTTAATTCTATTTCTAGGTTCTCTCTCTCTCTCTCTCTCTCTCTCTCTCTCTCTCTCTCTCTCTCACTATTGTAAATGAGATTGCTTTTTTTGATTCCTTTCTCATTCAATCTGTTATCAGTATACAGAAAAGCTACTTTTTTGCATGTTAATTTTGTATCTGCTACTTTATTGAAGAACTTGTTTATCAATTCTAACAGTCTTTCCGTGGGTTCTTCAGTTTCTTCTAGAATCATACCATCTCTAAACAGGGACAATTCAACACCCTCCATCTTACCTGTGTACCTTTTCTTCGTTTTTCTTGCCTAATTTCCCTCCTGAAGCCTCCATGGTATCAATTCAGGGTAGCAAGAGAGAGTGGACATTCTCATCTTGTTCCTCATCTTTGGGGAAAGGTGTTCTGTTTTTCCCACTCTTTGTGATGTTAGCTGTGGGATCGTCAGAGACAGCATGATCTTTCAAGGCATGATCTCAACTTGTTCAGGATTTCTACCCTGAAAAGATATTCAATTTCATCCAATTCTGTTTCTGCATGGATTGAGGTAATCCTGTGATTCTTCTGCCTGTTGATGTGATGTATGACACTTATTGATTTGCATATCTTAAAACATTCTTATATCTCTGGGATGAAACAAATCTGATCATGGAGAATGATCTTTTTGATGTGCTGTTAAACTAGATTTGCTGCTGTTTTGTTGAGAAAATTTGCACCAGGATTTTGTGCCATTCCTCTTTTCACTGTATTCTTGTTGGGTTTTGGTAACAGCATCATGATGGTCTCATAGAATATGTTTGGAAGGGTTCCCTCCCTTTCAATTATTTGGAATAATTAGAGAGAAACTGGCATTAGTTCCTTAAAATTTTGGTAAAATTTAGCAGTGAAGCCATCTGGTCCTGGACTTTCCTTTGTTGCAAGACTTTTGTTAAAAATATTATTGCTGATTAAATCTCATTATTTGCTATTGGTCCATCCACATTTTTTATGTCCACGTAGTTCAATTTTAGTAGGCCACATGTGTCCAGAAATTTTTATATTTATTTTACGTCTTCCCATTTGTTAGCACATGGCTTTTCATAATAATTCTCAATGATGCTTTGTATTTCTATGCTATTGTTTATGCTATCTCCTTTTCAACTCTGATTTTACATATTTAAGGTTTCTCCTTTTTTCTCTTTGGTTAGTCTAGCTAAAGATTGGTTGGTATTGTTTCTGTTTTCAAAACACCAGGTCTTTTTGTCAATAATCTTCTGGATTTTTGTCTTGTTTTGATTTCTGAGGCTCTAGTTCATTTTTTTCTGCTCTCATCTTTATCCATTTCTTTTCCAAATTCAAGTTTGCTTTCTTCTTGCTTTTATAAAGCATTGAAATGCTTCATTGTTCATTTGAATCTATTTTTGATGTAGGCACTTATTGCTACAATCTTCCCTCTCAGTACTTGTATTAGAGTTCTCTAGAGGAACACAACCAACAGGAAGTATGATTATAAAAAGGGGATTTAGGGCTGGGGTTGTGGATCAGTGGTAGAGTGCTCGCCTAGTATGTGCACAAGGTGCTGGGTTCAATCCTCAGCATCACATAAAAAAAAAATAAAAAATAAATAAAATAAAGGTATTGTGTCCAACTACAACTAAAAAAAAATAGAAGAAGGTGGGGGGGGAGTTATTAGGTTGGCTTAAATGACTAGAAGCTGGATAGTCCAAAGTGGTCATCTGCAAGCTGGAGAACTGTAAAAATCAGTAGCTGTGTAGTCCAAGAGGCTGAGACCTCAGAACAAGAGGGATCAATCATGCTACCCTAGTCCAAGACCAAAGGCTTCTGGAAACTCTTTAGAGAATCACTGGCAGAGTCTGCTTTGGAAGAGTGAAAGAGCGAGAATCTGGTATCCTCATGAGATCCCAGCAGCAATTAAGAACCTGTTCAAGAAGTATGGAGCTTGCATCTGCTGCTGCTTCCTTGTTCCTCCAACTTTTATTCCATCCAAGCCATCATCCTATTGGATGGTGGCACCCATGCTTAGGGAGGATCTCCACTTCAGTTGGCTGTCCCACATGACAATCATTCTTAGATACGTCCACATTAACACACCCAGAAGCCTCTTAATCTTAGGCATCTGTTAATCCAATGAAGTTGACAATTCAAATTAACCGTTAGTGTTCTGCCTTTGCTATAACCCATGAGATTTTGTATGTTTTGTTTCCATTTTTATTTGTTTTGAGAAATGTTTTAATTTCCCTTTTGATTTATTCAAAAATTGTTCAATTTAAAAGAGTGTTGTTCCATTTCTAAAATTTCTTGTCCTTGACTTCTAGGTTTTGTCCATTGTGATGAGAAAATATACATGACGTGCTTTCATTTTTACTTTTAAAATTGTTGACATGTTTGGTAGTCTCACAGATGGTCCATTCTAGGAAAAGTTCCATGTGCTTATGGAAAGAACATATTTTCCATAGCTGTTGGATTAAATGCTCTGTAAACACCTGTTAAGTCTATTTGGTGTGCCCATAGTTTCACTATAATTTTGTTGTTATTGTTATTATTGTTTTATCTGGATGATCTCTCCATTGATGAGAGTAGGATGATAAACCACAGTTACTGTGTTGGAGTCTGTCTCACTTTTTATGTCTAAGAGTATTTGTTTTATAAAACTGGGTGCTCCAACATTAAGGTGCTTACAGACTTAAAATCACTGCGTCTTTGCTCCGTCTATCACTTGGTCATTATGTCATGACTATCCTTGTCTTCTCTTAAGTCTTTACCTCCTTCTCATCATAATTACTTCTGTCAAGCTTTCTGGCTTCAAAATAAATTAGAATTATTGGGATTTACTGAAAGTTCTTTGACTATCCAAAGAAATTTCAGGAAAATTAATACCTTTCTCAAGTGTTAGAGGCATTGACTATGATATGTGCCTCCACATTAGAGTTTTTTTTTTAATAATTTTTAAAAAGTTTAAAAAGTTATTTCTTCAAAACTTCTATGTTTTATTATATTTCAAAGTACGTTATTTTTATTTTTGCTGTTATTGGGCCAATAACTAAAAACTATTTTGTCTATGAATTGCTCATATAAAATGATACAATTGGATTGTGTATATTAACTTCATACTGAGCAATGAGAAGCATGTTCTGTGTTCTTCACTTTTTGATTTTCTATGCCATAATACAGTCTGCAAAATAATAATGGCAGATTGGTGTCTCCCTTTTAAATTCTTACCAATTAATTTCTTTTTCTTAATGGATTGTGCTGCCTTCTTTACCTACATCTCACAGTGAATGTCAATGTAGGCACTGTGCATTTTTATCTTCGTTGTGATTTTTAACAAGAATGCTTTGTGTTTCTCCTGAGTACAAAACTTATTGTAGATTCCTTCATTAAGAAATCCTCTTTGGTTGCTGGGGATGTAGCTCAGTGGTAGCATACTTGCCTAGCATGTGTGATGTACTGGGTTCCATTCTCAGCACCACATACAAATAAATAAAATAAAGATCCATCAACAACTAAAAAACATTTTTTAAAAATCCTCTTATATTTGTAATTTTAAAGATATTTATCCATAGTGGCTGTTAACTTAATAAAATCTATTGATATTATTCTCTATTTTTCTTCTTTTTTATTATGGAAATGTGAATTATATAATTCTGAATTAATCTTGCATTTCTATGTGAAATTTAAATGATCAAGATGTATGATATGCTGCTGAACTCAGCTGTCTTTGTATCTACACTACAGAATTAAATTCCTGACAATTTTTCCTCCTCATATAGAATTTCTTGTTATTTATTTTAATTGCTTTGGTTTATCAAGATTATACCACTTTCTAAAAGGAGTGGAACTCCTGCTTCATTTATTATTCTGTGAATAAATTTGTAGAAAATTGGAATGTTATGTTCTGGATATGAGGTGTCCCCCAAAAGTTCATGTGTGAGACAATGCAAGAACATTCAGAGTCACAATGATTGGGTTATGAGAGCCTTAACCTAATCAGTGCATTAATCCACTGATATGCATTAACTGGACTGTAACTGTAGGCAGGTTGGGTATGGCTGGAGGAGGTAGGTTACTGGGGCAATGGCTTTTGGGTATATATTTTGTCCCTGGTGAGTGGAGCTCTCTCTGCTCCTGATGGCCACGTCCTTAGCTGCTTTCCTCCTTCACACTCTTCTGCTATGAAGTTCTGTCTCACTTTGGCCCCAGAGCTGTGGAGTAGCCATCCATAGATTGAACCCCTGAAATTGTGAGCCCCCCAATAAGCTTTCTCTCCTCTATATTGATCATCAGGTCTTTTGGTCACAGTGACACAAAAGCTTACTAAGACATGTAATTATGCCCTCCTTGAATACTTGGTAAAATTCCCCTAAAAATATCTGTGATGTTTCTTTTGTGATAAAATTATAAAGCATAAATGCAATTTGATGGATGTTTTCTATTTCTTTTCGAATGGGTTTTGGCTGTTTATGCATGTAGTTTTTAGGAATGTTTCCCTTTCACTGATGTTTGCAAATGTGTTGGTAACGTGTAAAAAACTGGGAAGGACGTGATAGTGTGCCTGACTTCCAAGACAAAAAGTGAGCCAGATAGTTTCATGGATGCTAACGTAATACAGGAGACCTGAGCCAGTGTCAAACGACAGTTTATCACTCACAACACTAGAAAACTGCAAACCATCACTACTTTTGTGCAAGTTTCCTAAACCCCAATTCCCACAGAGCAAAGATAAGAAGGTCAGGTCACTTCTATGGGAAATGGGTTACCTTATGAGAAAGGAAATCTGAATTTAGCAGCCAAAATCTTTTGTAACGAGCAAAGAATGTCTAGCCTCTTGCAGAGCAACATTATCTCCATCTTCCAAAGTTGGAAGAAAACGGCCTTTCATTCTAGAGGGGGAATGTCTCTAGCACTTACTTTGGGCGCCGTTGAATAGATCCTAGAAAGTCTGCCCCTCTGGTTCTAGCTCTAATGTGTACAGGAAATGCACATCATTATTCTCATTCTGTAATAAGAAAAAAGCAGATCAAGCTGCAGATAAATAATTTTTCTTAGATCCATGAGAGAATTTAAGGTACAGAGCAAACTATGACCCTAATATATGGCCTGAGACCATCCTTTGCATACAGTCTGTTCCTTTGTAAGTCGCTTTTATATAAAAGCAGAATGCAAAACTCTACTGTATATTGTCTAGGAGAAACCCTCTTTAAATGCAAAGACAGAGGGATTGAAAGGCAAGAGATAAATAAAGCTATGCCCTGGTAACAGTAACGAAAAGAAAAGAGAACAATTCCTAGTTCATTTTATGAGCCCAGCATTATTCTATTACTAAAACCAGATAAAGACATTCCAAGAAAGGAAAACGAGAGAGACCAAAATTTCTTATGAACATAGATACCAAATTGCTCAATTAAATATTTTTTCTTGCTTTCCCCTGTTTCAAGGCATGCTGGGTTTTATTTAAAACTGGTTAACATAAGTGTTCTTTCTAGGTGAAAAATGACTATTTTTTTTTACATTTTGGTTTAAATATAAGAAAAGGAAGGGAGATTTTGATCTTTTAATTCAAGAATTACTTTAAGTTGATGATGAAGTATTTTATTATTAGAGAACAATATCATTCATGAGTTTTAGTTTGTCAGAAATTTATTGTAAACATCAGTACAGTGCTTTTTAGTTATGGTACAGATGTCTTAAGATGAATGGCTCATCTGGCGCATTTGTGATGTTCAAAACAAAATGTTTCAGCAACAAACACATATAAACTGAGAAAAATATTGGTAAATTGAATTTAACAGTATAAAAAAGGAATCATATACCATGACCAAGCAGAATTTATTTCAGGAATACAAGCTGATTCAATACTCACAGATCAATCAATGTCATCTATCATATCAGCAGACTACTGAAGAAAAAAAATCATATGATCTTATTAATCAAAACAGAAAAGCCATTAAGAAAATTCAATGTCTATTTGTGATTTGTTTTTTTTAATTTCCAACAAACTAGAAATAGAGTAGAAATTCCTGAACTTATTAAAGAATACCTACACACCATCTACAGTTTGCTTCACACTTGATAACAAGGAACCAGATTCCATCTCCACAGGAGGATCAACAAGGCGAATGTATTCCCTCTCAGAATTCCTCTTCAGCCTCACTAGATGTCCCAGCTAATGCAACAGGTCAAAAAAAGGAAGTACAATGTACACAGTTTGGGAAGGGAGAAATAAGACAATATTATCTGTGTTTCACATAAACATCTACATCTACGTAGAAAAAAATCCCAAAGAATTGAAAAATAAAACTAAAACTCCTGGGATTAGTAAACTATTATAGTTCAGACTGAAGCATTGCAAGTTAATCTGCAAAAGTCAGCTGCTTTCCTCTACATTAGCAAAGAAACTTGCAATTTAAAAAGCACCACTTATAGTAATACCCCCACATAAAAGACTTGGATATAATCTGGGAAACATGTAGGATCTATATGAGGTAAACTTCAAAACTCTGATGAAAGAAAGTACAGAGGTTAGCACAGTCAAACACTGCATAAAGACCTTTCAATCAATGGCAGACCCTATGTATAATGGTGGACTTGTAATAATATAACCCCTGGCAACATCACAAGTGTCCTGGTTTGTCAATGTGTGTTCTATGATGTTCACACAATTTAAAAATAAATGCATAAGGACACATTTCTCAGGACTTTTCCTCATCTCTAAGTGACATATGACTGTTTATGGAGACATATTCCATGTTCATAGATAAGACTTAATGATATCAGGATGCCAATTCTTCCTAATTACAAAAAGGTTCAATTCAATCCTGTATGAAGTTCCAGCAAGTGATTTTTTTTCATATTGACAGAGTGATATTGACAGAGTGACAGAGCTCATATTGCGTGTTAAAAGACCCAGGATAGCAAACACAAAACAGAAGATCAAAGTAGAAGAGCTGACAGTACCCAGCTTCATGCCTTACTGTCAACCCGGTGTGGTACTGGTGAAATAATTGGTCGATAGATGGTCAAATAATTGGTGAAATAATGGGTACACTCTTAAGTATTAAATGTTTGCTTCTAATTACTCTTCAATAGAACAGAAAAGATAGCCCAGAATTAAATCCTCACTAATAGAGTTAACTGATCTTTGACAAGAAGGTAAAAGACAATTAAATGAAGAAAGGTGACCTTTTCAACAAATGCTGCTGAAATGATTTGAAATCCATAGGGGGAACTGACACAAACAAAATGAATCTAGACTCAGACCTTCCAACTTTATAAAAATTAACTCAAAATGGATTATTGGCCTACATGTGAAATGCACAATTATAAAACATGCACAAAATCACACAGTAGAAAATTATACTTGACACAGGACTGACATTTACAACAGATGAAGAAGTCCCCAAATCAGTATTAAAAAAAAATCCAATTAGAAAATGAGCAAAAGACATGAACAAATACTTCAGAGAAGTGGGTATAAAGATGGCAAATAAGCACTTCAAAAGATGGTTAGCATTTCTTTGTGCTATTAGGGAAGTGCAAATTAAAATCAGTACACACCTATCAGTGTGGCTAAAAGAAAAAGAAATGATGTTACTACCAAATACTGGCAAGGACAGGAAGCAAGAGAATTTCTCATTCTTTGTTGCTGGGAATACAAACCTATGCAGGCACTTGGAAGAAAGCCTGAGAATTTATTACAAAGTTAAACATATCCCTAACATGACTTCTAGGAATTGTGCTCCTAGATATTTATCCAGTTTGTTCAAAGCTGATGTCCACATACAAACCTGCATATTATATTCACAGAAGCTTTATCCCTAATTTCCCTATACTAACTAGAAACAACCGAGATATCCTTCCACAGGTAAACAGATAACCAAACAATGGTAAATCTCACAATGAAATATTGTCAGACTTGAAATGAGCTCTCAAAACTGAAAGATCATAGAAGAAACCTCAGTGCATATAGCTTAAAGCAAGAGGTCAATTGGTATGAGCCAACTGTTTGGAAAAGGCAAAACTCTAGAAATAGAGAGAAGATCAGTGATTCTCAGGGATTTGGAAGATGAATTGGAAAAGCACAGAAATGGGATGGTGAGACTCTTCTGCATTCTAGCCCTATTTTTTTTTTTTGTATTTTTCTTTTGTTAGAGACAGGGTCTCACTGAGTTGTTAGCACCTCGATATTGCTGAGTCTGGCTTTGAACTCATGATCCTTCTGCCTCTGCCTCCTGAGCTGCTGGGATTACAGGTGTGTGCCACTGCATATCAGACAAAGCTTTCTCATTGTGCTAAGCATTTAAAAAGAACGAATTTGGTTTTGCAACTCTTCTCTATATTTCCTTTTACTTCTCATAATTTGTACTCTTTAGGACTTTCCTGGAATTGTTCATTTGTTCTATTAGGGTGGATGTCTAGTTCATTAATTGCAGCACTTTTCATTGCTAATGAAAGCATTTAAGTAGTAATTGTCACCTAGATAATGCTTTACTTACATTGCAAATTTTGATATTATTTTCATTATCCTTCAGTTCTAATTAATTAATAAAAATTTGGTACAATCTTGAATAGTTAAATCCATGAAATTTGACATTATCATTGTTTTAAGTATAAAATGTTTGCTTCTATTTACTCGGACATTTCTCATTTTCTTTACTTTTCATTCTTTCATGCTACTCACCTCTTCCTTATGAAATATACTTTAAACAGATTATTGAGTGAGAATTCATTGGTGGTACTTATCTTTGATCATTGTGTGCCTGGAAGTGTTTTTATTTTGCATTAGGGACTAATTCCCTACACTGAGTATGTGGCAATAAGTTGACAGGTATTGCCCCTCGGAAACTTGACATTATATATACACATACATATATATATAAAATATACACACACACACACACACACACACACATACATACACACACACACACACAAAATATGCAAATGTGCCACAGCATTTGTTCTGCTGTAGCAAATTCCCACAGACTGGGGAACTGTCAAGAAACACAAATTTACTTCTCACAGTTAAGGGCCCAGCTCTTAGGGGTTAAGTGTCAACATGAATGTTAGAGAGTCACAAATATCCAAAACACAGCAGCTTGTAATTAAATGAGGATGCTGTATTCTACATCATTGGTGCATGATTTCCAAGTTGACACGGGTGATACAGGAAAGAGGGAGGAGAGGGGCGTGAGCATGATCCAGAAGGGGACAGGAGAGAGAGAAAGAGAGAACACCCCAAACTGTGACGTCATAATATTCATGAATGTTTGTAAAATATTGTAGGCTGAAAGCAAAAGATATATTTTGCTCATGCCCTATCTAAATGAGTGTCAGAGTGCTTATGTGTAGGCTACTCATTTACTCACATTTACCAGTCATCACAATAGTGATGCCTTCCATGGTAGCAATGGAATTTTGGAATAGGGCACAAATCTGATGGAGCTATTGAAGGGAGAATCAAGCATTATTAGATGAGGTGCTTCCCAGTTCTGAAACTCCTGTTGAGCATATTTTCATTGGGACAAACAGCATTCCTAATGTAGAATACCAAGTCACGCTAACAGCAACAGGAAAAAGGTGGTGTGGCTGTGTCCCTTGAATCTCGGTCTTAATATTGGTCATGACAATTGTGCTCTTCTGTCAGCAGAAAGGAGGTACTGCCCATACCAAAAGCAACCCGACAGTGTCATGTTAATTTAATCCCAAGGACGGCACATCAGAAAACCTCTTTATGCCCTAAAAGAATGTTTTGCCAGCAACAGATGCAAAATACAATTTTGCCTCTGCTCTGAACCAGTCCCAATGTCACCTTTCCTTTTTTTTTACCAGAGCTGCACTTTCTCTGCCTGAGCAGCCATGGAAACGCTGTGTGAATGGGTTTGTAGTACACCATGTCTTCCTGACTTTCTACTACGAAGAATGAGAGGTTAAGTGCAGTAATTCTAGCATTATCCCCTAATTTCACACTGCAGCTTTCGTATTATTAGTATAAATGTGTTTTTCCACTCCAGCCTATGTTCCACCTGAGTTATTTCCTCATTGATGATCATAGTAATTTAACAGGACTTGGAACCGGATTATCTTTTATGGGAAGACTGATTTGGGCCAAGATGGTGAAGAGGTGAACACAATGAGAAAAAGCCTCCGAGAAGGTGACGGATATTTTACGGCTTAGGAGCACCTATTTCTTCAAATCATTTATGGATCAGCAATACATGCTATCCCGTTCACCTATCAGCTACCCAGGAGCCTCAGCGCCCCGTGATTTAGGAATATGTAAAGTCCTAATATCCAAGATTCTAATTTTTACTTAAAATTCAAACACATCTTACTAACCTGAATAATGTGCTCAATTTAAACTCTATTTGTACTGCTGAGACCAACTTCTATAAGATTCAGGTAAAAAAATCTAACCAGGGATAGTCCTCTTTTAGACTTCTGACTGTCCTTGGGAAGCTCATTCTGCAGAGACCATACATCTTGTGTTCTCTGAATAAAATAGTCTTCTCCAATCCTCCTACCATATCTTTCTCCTTTATCTAGAAAAGTCCCCCATTGACCTTTAGATTTTTATCTCATCTCCACGGAGAAGAATCCCCTGACTCTTTAGGACAAATTGCTACCCCCAAATGGAATACTGTAATTCATTTCGTAACTCAGGTGTAATTTTACATTTGATCCAGTGCTACTATGGATCTCTCAGCAGCCTTGAGTCTCTCTGAACAACATGGAATTATGAGTTTGGGACAACTACTGTATCCTATCCCTCAGTCAATGACAGTGCCTACTACAGTGAAGTGTCAATATGTATTTATTGATTTGATGACCAAATCAATGATTCAGCAAACTTAATGATTAAGCTTACACAGCTCAATGATTAAGTTTCAGCACATAAATGATTAAATGATTCCTGTCTCTCATTCTTACAAGATTGCTCCTACAAGCAAAACCATCTATCTTCCATCATAAAGTATCTACTAATGCATGCTATTGGTTTCTCTGTGATGAGTACCAGAACTTTCTCAGATGATGGAAGTGATCATAAACCCAATATTACCTTTTGTTGTCAAGAATAGTAGCCACTAGTCTCATGTAGCAACTGGATATTTGAATGTGTCTAGTTTCAATTGTGGAGCAAAATTTTCTATTCCATTTGGTTTTAATTAACCTCAATTTTGATCATCATATGTGACTAGCAACTATCACTTTGGGAAACACAGGATGGTCATTAGGATGTTCAATCACTTCTCTAACCCCTATTGAGAAATCCAGCAGAAGCTTCTATCTAGGAATGAGGATAAAAAATAAAACTTCATGATTGATAAAGTCAAATAAAAAATGACAGCCGTCTCCACTTTTATAGATGATACCAAATCTTATTGATACTGGGAATGGCTATTAGAAGACATAAACAATGGATCTCTCTTTTTATATTTTCATATTGTCCCCCCTCACATCAAAATTAATGTCAAGCACAGATGACACACTCCTTCACCCTCTCTCTCAGTGTTTACCTTTCCTACTTTAGTTTTTTGGAACCCAGTTTCAATCTGCTATCATCCAGAACATCTCCCCTGACAATTCCCACCGACCATGAGCTTTCACTTCCTTGTCTGCCTTGCATTTCTGGTACTGGTCAATATTGGTATGTGCCTTATGTGATTTGGGGAAAGAACTCTGAAAGCAGATGAGCTTTTTTGGTTAAGAATCATTTTTTTTTTTTTGGTCTATGACTAACAACATGGGGAACTCATAAGGATTATTGCACTTACATGAAATTCTAGCCAATAGAATTATTGAACCTTCTAGAAGAAACTGGCCACAGCATGTGATTTTAAATACACAAGGATATACTTAATTGTGTTTTTGCCCCTGATCTGTCTGAAATAGATTTGCAGGATTGCAAATCCACTCCTCTTCCTCTGTCAATATATATACTTTATTTTCTTCCCTACTTCTCCCAAATCCTCTATCTTCCGCTTGCTTTTCCTTCTCTTTTCTGTTAAAAAAAAAGAAAAGCAAAAACAATAATAAAAAAATAAATAAAACTTGGGCCAATAGCCAAGTATATTTTCTGTACCTGTCCCCATTCTGTTCCTTTCTTTAAACTTTCTCCCGGATGGCACAGTTTGTGCATCATTTGTGCAACTATTGTGCACATTTGTGCAACTATTCTAATCTAACTTAATATAGCACATCTAAGTACTTCCTAGACCATGAGGTTCCCCTGATCATCCACTTGGTCCCTGTCCAATGCTTCCCAATTTTGTTCAGACGGGGGTCACCTGTGAATGTCATGTTCATTAGATAACTTCACCACTGATTTCTCAACCGTGGTTTCTTAATGGGTTAAATCCCAGGTTCTACTTCCACTGTGAGAGCTGTAAGACCTTCTACCCCTGAAGAGCCAACCCCAGCAGCTTTGGCTGTTTACTGTGAATCACTGGCTCATGCTAGATGAGTCTTTCTATAAACAAGGATGCCCACACTAATTGCTTCCCTGCCGAGCTTTGTCACGTCGTGAGTCTCCTCCTTTAGAACTCCTGTGTTCTTCCCCAGCCAGGCTCCCTCCATCAGACTCATGATTGACATATTCTATACATAAGTTCTCTCCCAACACTTGAAATTCCAGCATCTTTTACTCCCTCAGCAACTATAAAACCAAATGCCCTAAGGGGCAAGTCACCTAAGAGTGAAATGTCAACATAATTTGGATAACATCATGCTTTTGTATATTAAGCATCTAGGATTATTTTCCAATTTCTTTCCCAGAAAATGACTCATTTTACTCTGCACCACCAAGTTCATTTATTTAATTTTAATTCCCTCTTTGTTTTCTTGAGGACAAAGATGATATACCTTGCTCTACAAAAGAGAAGTAGCAGCACAATCAGAATGATTGATGGCCACTGATGCCATGGCAGCAGGACAATAGGGGGTTGTGTGCTCTGTGGTCTCCAAAGAAGCACCTGCCTGGTTTAGGGGCCATATCATTTAACCAGCACCGGGTATCTACCATCAGAGAACATTGGTCTAGGGTTGGTAGATAGTACTGCCATGAAACTAGGAATCCCACCACTGGGCTGACTAGACAAAAAGCTGGTATGAAATTCTTCCATATAGATTTGCCTTTATTCTTGACCCTCAGTGGTCAGGATGCATTGACATTCAACTGGATACAATAATCTAGTTATTACATACTTTAGGTTCTCTTTCCCAGATAGACCCAAAGTTCCACTAGGAAACAGATAACCGTTTATATGTGTTTTTTTTTTCTCTTTCTCCATATTTGGCACGGGGATGAGGGTGTTGTGGGGGTGTTCATGAAGGTTAAATTCACACTGGTGCTTATCATATGCCTATTTTTAGCTTGTAATACTCCAAAATATAACTTTGGATTGAATCATAGCCTTTCTACATTTGTTTCTTATTAATAATAGAAAAATGTATCTGCCTTTTACATTGTATATGCTCAGTCTATACTCCTGGATGAATACCAGTTTTATAAATTCTTGTTAGATGAAATTATTCATCACACAGGTTTGTTAAACTTCAAAGCTAATTTGTCATAACATCCCTAGCAGGCTACGAAGTCCCTCCCTAGTTATTGCATGTGACTAGCCAACTGATTAGGATCTGATCAATAGAGTCGGTACCGTATCATATTGGCTGCTACTAAAATAATTTAAATGTATAGGTCTGAAATAATGATAATTATGGGAAAAAATTATATCTCAAGTGGAAAATAGCCCCAGGAAAAATTGAGTCTAATGCATTTAAGAAGCTGAAGAGAGAAGGCTTATGAGTGTGCCTACAGATCATTATGTGGTCTAAACGTTCTTCAGAGGTGACAGACAGGTATTCCCAAAACCGTTCTGAATACTCAGAAAAGGAAGCCAGACTTAAGGGAGTCTCTGCAAATCTTTTGGGTTTTTTTTTCAGCTTTTTTGCCCTGTCAAGTCTATGAAAATTCTCTGTTTGCCTTTGTAATAAATACATCTTTGGAGTATCTGGAGTGAGTCTGTAGTGGTTATAGGCTCAGGTGTCACAGTAAAATACTTTTGATTGTCCGTTCCTTAATTGTTGCCATTTTATATTGGGGCATATTTACAATGATAAAAGTGGGCTGCTATTTACTAAATGTCAAAAATATTTCAACTGAGTTCAGTTGGACCCCAAAAACTGTCAAAAATGTATCCATCATGAAAATACCTAATTACCATAGGCAGTGTTTGATAGGTTAATGTATGCTGGCCATTTCATTAAACCCACAGCTTCTTGGGACTCTAGGTGTGTGTTCATGTTTGATGTATTTCAAAAACGATGACTAGTTCTATTTCCATTACCTACAGGAAAAATTTCTGACATGCCTGATTTCCCATAAGACTTATGTTCAACTCAAATTGAATAAATTCCACATGCTCCAGGTGAAACTTTCTCATTGTTGAAGCACTTTTTCTTTGAAAGTCAGAAGCTCGAATGTGGAAAATTAATATCACAGAAGTAGATTTATTAATTTACACGCATAGTGGACGTTCCTGTTTATGAAATGAACTATTCGGTTGCCTTACAATTCCATGAGAATAATGGCACATTAGCTGTGGGTTCAAAAATGTATATTTGTGTGTGTGTGTGTGTGTGTGTATGTGTGTGTGTGTGTGTGTGTGTAGATGTATAAATATATATGTATATGCATATACATGCACAGGTGTATAAACACACATATGTGTGATTTAAGTATAAGATTACTGGCATCTCTTAGAATGTCTTTCACTTATTTTGCTTTAAAATTTGAAATGAGAAATATAAAAGATATACCCCAAAAAGAGAAGGGTAAAAGTCACATTACAAATCTACATAACCACAAGTTAAAAATTTTAGTTCCTTACTATTGTGTATTTTATTTAGAGACAGGGTTTCACTGAGTTGCTTAGTGCCTTGCTATTGCTGAGGCTGGCTTTGAGCTCGCCATCCTCCTGCCTCAGCCTCCCAAGCCACTGGGATTCCCCGGCTCTTCCCTAACTCCCAACATGGTAGTTGCTTTGTAAATGTGTATCAAACTAATCCATGCCTTTATTTCTCTCCTTTCAATCTTCCAGACAAATTAGGAGTGCTTCTCCCCTGATCATGTACCACCTTTTTTATTTCTTTCCATGTTTTGTGGTACCCAGTTAGAAATGAAGTAACAGAAGAAGACTGATCGGCTTAACATCCAACACTTATAACATTAAAAATGGGGAGTGGTCATGAGGATGTCAGCCCAGTATTATCTGAGAATGAAGGGATGGGAACATGATGGGCACCCTCCAATCCAGGAAAAGCTGCATCTCTGCACCCATTAGTTCCACACCAGCTACCTAGAAGCTCTGGAGAGCTCCCATTAGGACTTTTGAACATCTCCACTGAGATAATGACAGTGTTAGTGTTGCAGGGGACAGATGAGGCAAGGCACCAATGATAGCAGGAAACAGTTTTACTTGGTTGCAACCAGGTTCAGAGGGCACAGCTTTTGCTGTAATCAATTAATCCTCTGAACCCCGCCGAGTTCAGGTAGTTTCAGAACTTTATACCCAGCATGTAAGGGGAGGAGCTCAGAAGTTCACAGTCTGCAGAAGTTCACATAAAAGGAGTTTTAATTTTTTATTTTTACTATTTTGGGCAAGTTAACCCTTCAAGGACAACACCTGAGAAGGGGAGAGCTTCTTCTCCCTTTTCTTTCCTCCCCCTGCCAGTTGTTATCATGCAGCCCAGCTGGCAACTTCTCTTAGCTTAGAAATGTAGACATCTCTGTGAAGCCCCAGCTCAAGGCCAGAGGCCTTGTTAAAGGATCTGTCTTTTTATTATCCCATTTTACATTTGTAAACATACTTCTACAAACTCGTATACTGGATAAATATTTGTGAAAAACTAGTAAAGGGGAATTCAGCACCTGAGTGCCGATTTCTTCCAGGCCAGTGGCCAAGTAATAGAGCAACAGGAAAATAGGAAGTTTACCTACATCGAACTATTTTGTAGAGATTTTTTTTGCAGATAGCCCTAAAATTAATTATGGTGAATATTTCTGGAGAAGCTTAGTTAAGTTTTTCTGTGGAGGAGGGGTTGCCACTACATTAAATAAATGTCGCCTTTGGGTCATGCTTCATCAGTCATTGCTTCTGTGTCTTCTGACTGCACCATCAGGCAGGATGGCAATGACCAGGCTGCCAGAGAAATACACCAAAACAAAGGGAAGGTAGAGGAGCCCTTCTAATACAATGTTGGCATTCTTCTTGCAAATTCCTGATAATTTTGACAATCCATAAAATGAAAGAATGAGTTCTGCCCACTGTGTTTGTGTAGATGAAATTTGTGAAGAGGCAAGACCATACCTGATCATTATTGCAACACAACACACAGTCAGCAACCTCCAAGTCGACTGTGGTTCATGGATGGAAACACACTCTGCCTTCAAAGTTGTTCAAGAACCAGTGAACATCTCTGACAGCCTTCCGGTAAATCCTGGCAGCAGTACTTCCCATTGAGCAGTGAAAATCAAAATGTCTCTCAACATTGCCAAAGCCCTCCAATAAGCAAGATTTCCCACACTTGAGAACACGGGGCTAAGGAATTTTCTTCTCCACTATCACAATCCACTATGGCTGATGTAAGAGGATTGCTGGTGCAAGGCCAGCCTAGGAAACTTAGCAAGGCCCTATCTCAAGATTTATCCAAAGGGCTGGCGGTGTAGCTCAGGGGTAGAGTACCTGCTTAGCATGCATTGCATGAGACCCCACCCCTAGTACAAAAAATAAATTCCATTATTTAAATTATAAGATTTAAGTTCACCAAGCTTTCTCTTGCTGATCTGAAATTTTATAATTTTTGACCCACTGGTACACAGCTCTACAGTCATAGCTCCCTTTCACAAGTCAGATTTTGATGATGTTTTAAAGGCCAGGTGACTGGACCGCGGTGTAAGCTGAAGGGGCCTGTCGATGACTTCATTTCTCAAACACTTACATAAAGGTGCAATGAACATTAACCTTGAGACACAGATGTTTCTGGAGTGCTACAGCACAGTGACAGTGATAAATTAAAAAGTAATCTCAAACAAACACTGGGAAGTGCTATAAATATATATTAATCATAATCCTCAACTCCCCTAAGATGATTTTGAAATTATTTTGTAGTTAAAAAATGGAAGAACTAATATTATATTAAGTTTATGGAGTCAAAGACGAAGCAAATGATATTAAGCTCCAATTATAGTGCATTTTCTTGGTACAGTGAACAGATAAACAAAGTTTTAAGCCCTGATTTATTGTAGGATGATATTAAAATGGTGCATGAATATCAATTAAGAACCTAATTATTTTTTTAAAAAAGAAACCTGTACATCCCATCCCCCATGAATACTTCTTTGTTTTGTTGTTCTCTGATAGGGCAGGAATAGATATATTCATTATCACTGAATATTTTTCATGTCCCAGGTATTGTACTAAAAGTTCATATATGTTGTCACATGACCTTATGATCAGGGTACTATTCATTTTTTTGTGCTATCTTCATGGGAAGGGATGGAACTGATAACATACAACCACAGAATTTCAGTTCCCTGTATGTCAAAACAGGACTCTAGAACCATGTTCTTCTTGCTCTGAGACACAAGAAGACAGACCCTCCCCACCTGGAACACTGCAGGTTTAGGAGAGAAAATTATTTTTAATTCCATGCATGCTTTGAATAACTCAAAGAAATCAATAAAATTAAATTCTACTGACATTTATTTGGTTAAAGTTAGTCACGTGATCACCCTAACTTTAAAGAGCTCTGCAGATGGTGTCCTCTACTGAATGGCCAAAGTAGGAGAACTGCCCATATGTGAGAACAGCATCAATCACCACAACATCATCCCCCATTAAACAGATGAGAAGTCTGTCCTCTGAAGGCTCATTAACCTGGCCATGGTCCCACAGGTAGAAAGAGATGGAGGCGGGATTTGAACCTAAGCAATAGCCATTCTCTCTTCTCTCAAACAAAACTGAACTAATGACCATTTCTTTAATTTCTGGTTCTGTGAATTGGCCTTTTGGGCTGAAGTCATTGGAATGACTCATTCCTTCGATCAGGGCTAACTGGTTAGGCTGCCTCCCGCGTCCATCATCAGATGCCGTGTGTCAGGGACTGCTGATCTGTGATGGCTCAGGCAGGAGGCTCATTTCTGCTCCAAGAACCTCTAGGAGGCCCGCCCAGGCTTGTCACCATGAATGGTGGGGCACCAAGAGGAAAGGGTGCGTGCAAGATCAGGGTATCAGAACCTTTCTTCTATCACGCCCTATTGACCACAACCCATCCCAAGGCCAACCCAGATTCAATGGAAGGAAAAAAATGGAGACCACCTCTTGCTGAGGGGCAAGAATTAAAAAAAAGAAAAGAAAAAACTTTACAAAGGGTATTGAAAAAAGGAAAGTCTGGTTTAAGTCTGAACATCTTTAATCCCTATGCTATAGGGCAATGATTATTTCCTAGGATTTGGAGATATGGTTCAATAGCACTCCTCTGAGTTTTTATTTGTGAAAATTTATGATCTGTTCTGTGTTTTTTTTAACCATGCATTTTTCATTTAATTTTTTTTTTTGGTGAGTGCTTCAGAGCAAGATCAAAGACAAATAAAACAAGTGGTACATTGCATCTAATTATTTCTCTTCGAGACAGTTGCAAAAATAGCCTATCTTGTAATTATCCATATGGTGATGTTATTTCAACATTTCAGAACTCTCCATTGGAGCTCAAATATGATAAAAAGCAAATCAATATCATGCCAAGTGGTGATACTACATGGGCACTGCGAACAAGGTATTGAATTGGTACTTTTGGGTTTTAGAGTGGTCCTTTGCAGTAAATGTTGGTAGCTAGAGCTACTCTTCATTTTGAAAAACCAATTCCTCGTGAAATCCTTCTTATTCCTCCTTTACTGAATTTCTTTAACATCCCTAGTAGGGAAATGTGACAGCAAAACCATTTCTTCAATGTCCTCAATAGGGAAAGGTGACAGCTTCATTAAGAGGCTCACTTTGGAATTAGGCAGAAATGGGTCATTACCACTACCATATAATCACTGAGTGACTTCTGGTAACTTAGCCTCCAGGACTCAGTCTCCACATCTAGAAACATGGGAATTACTCCAGTAGGTACTTTCTATATCTCCTTGAGGGATATAGAACACAAAGCAATTATTCAGGAAACATTTGATTTGAGTGGAGCAGTCTTAATTCAGACCACAAAAAAAGGTAATATACACTTAGAAATTTAAGACAGAAAAAGTATGTTTAAACTTAAAATCATATTCCATTCCCAAGACAACTTTGAAAGTAAGTGATTTTTAACTTTCACAGAAGTATTTTTGATTGACCATCCTTCAGATGGTGCCTGGCTTCCACCCAAATTATTTAGATAGTAAGTAGGAAGAATCTCTCCCATCCTTTGGCCTGCTTTGGTCCATTTTTTTTCCTTGTTAACTGTGCTCTGGATAGAAGGAGCCCTGCCCAAAGAACCAATTATCTGTCAGTGTTTCAGTGCTTGACCTTTTCCAGGAACTTAGCATTGGAAAGATTTACTCTAAAGATGTAAGGCCAAACTAGAGGAAAAGGTATCAGGAGAGGTTCGTAGAAGCGAGACACAGATTCAGGAATGTCACACCCCAAAGAAGGAACACACCTCATCAGCTGCAAAATAAGCGCACTCAGGTTTCTTAAGAGACCCTAGACTTTTGATCTGGGGCCAAGTTTCAGAGAGTGACTGGACCTGTCACTGTGGATAAAGAAAGCTGCTCCACTCTCTGTCACCCACGTTGTCACCAGCATACAAGAGATCCCAGGTTGAGGCATTTGCCAAATTCAGGGAACCCAAACATGGGGCCAATCAATTCAACACATCTTCTCTCTCCCTCTCATTCTATCATTTCTCATTTTCTTTTCCTTTCTTCCCTTGCTCTGTTTCTTTCAAAGAAATGTTAAAAATGGACACACATCATTGTTCCGCTATTTGCTCTATTTTTCAACAGAGATTTTACACATCAACGTTAATCCGTAAGTCTGAAATCATGCTAAGGCTGTTTGGGTTTCTTATTTTCCAGGAACCTTTTCGGACTTTTAAGAAGTTATTAAATTTATCCTTTTAGAACACTTTTAGGCTCACAGCCAAACTGAGTGGAAAGAACAGAGGGTGCCCATGATGTCCCATCTTGCCCATGTTATTCTCACCCACCACAGTTCACAGTGGTGCTCACTCTTCATGATATACATCTAATGGACTTGGAATGGGAATGACATATACCCTGCATTATAATATCATAGAGAATATTTTCACTGCCCAGAGACTCCCCTGCATGCCCTTCTCACTAATTGTTGGCAACCATTAAACTTTTTGTTCTCTCCAAACTGTTGCCTTCCCCAGAATGTCATAGTTGGGAGAATCATTCACAACAAATCAACCGTTATGATCTATCTTCTGCATACCACCAGGTAATGAAGCTCTCCAGAAATCCAAAACCATGTGCTTGCTCTTTCGGACACTCTGTCTGATATTTGTTCCCTAAATATTCTCATGATTTGGGACTTTAAATTCCAACGTTCTTTTTATTCACAGTGAAGATAAAACTTAACTCCAAGGATCTCACAAGTGTACTGGTGGATGTCCAGGTTCTCACCTAGGGGACAAAAGGGACCATGGACCAACTGGAGATTGAAGTCAACAGAAGAGCAGCCCGAAGGCCAATTTCCAATCTCACATTGGGCTCTGAGGTGCCGCCACGTCTCACTTCCAAAGCCACAGCCAAATGGTCCCCTTATCTCCATTTGAAAATGTATGATCCTCATTTAATACCCACTTCTACACAAACAATCATATCTGCTTTCCCTGCAGGATAACCCTACAGGAGCTTTCATTTCACCTCTAAATGCTAAAATTCTTTTTTTCTTAAATCTTTCCCTATTTGTTTTAATTAGTTAAGCCATGACAGTCAAATGTACTTTGACACATCAAATAAAATGGAGTATCATTTCTCATCATTCTTCTGGTTGTACCTGTTAAAGAATCCCACCAGTCGTATCGTTATATATGTACAGAGGGTCATAATGGCTGATTCGTTCTACTGTCCTTCCTACCCGTATATCCTGTGGCTCAGCAAGATGCTTTTTCCAGTCTCCCCAGATTGTACTGATGAAGCAGAGGCTGAATTTGACAAGGTAAGGAGAAAGTAAAGCAGTTGTTCTGCTGCCCTGTCTCAGGTCCATCGGCATTTCATGTCCTCCATCAGTAACGTGAACGTCACAGACCGCCCCCCACCACCCACATTTTCAACAGGTTCTCAGGAAATATTGTTGAGAGGCACCAGGATCTGTCCAGCCTCATTTTCCACATCTCCTCCCACTCACTGCTGCACGTACCATGGCTGAGGAAGGAAGTCAGGCGCGGCTCCTATTTTCTTCTTCTCTTATCCATATATAGTTTTCTAAAAAAAGCCTAAAATACAGATTCAAGTGATGATTTGTGAACACACACACACACACACACACACACACACACACACACACCACTTCTTACATGTGGTAATGCTTCCTGAGGAATCAAAAGGAGGAATTAACATGTATCAAGTGCTTTGCTTCCTGATTTTCAGGGAAGCCAATGCTTAGTTCAGGTTTTCATTCCTCTGAATTTTGGATTTGTGCTTCTGTCCTCGGATTACACTAGGATTAGAGGTTTGGAGCTTCCTCAAGGACCTTCTGTCTGTTTGGAAGAGACCTCACCCCGCTGAAAGCTACACTTGGAGTGTTTTCCTAGGATTCTTCGAGGCCAAGGCAGCACCCTGTGTGACCTGGGTTCATGCTCCACTTCTGTTCCTACGCTCCCCTGTGACAGAAATGCAATCTCAAGAGAGTCTTCAGGCCTTTCAGAATGAAAATCTGCATAGCTGGAGTGTACAGAGTGACTCAGTGGTTTCCTTGTGGTCTTGGCATAACTCCCAAACTTTGAATTAAGATCTTGAAAATTGTGCCAGGTATTCAGCTCATCTAGGCCCTTTTGACTCACCTACACGGCAGCTATGATTTCCTGAGCCTCCAACAAAAGAGGGGACCCCTCTGTGCAAACTAGAAAGGGATACTCACCTCTAGGCTGATGGCTTTAAGACCAAACACACCTGGGGACAGGGGAGAGGACACAATTAGTAAAAGTTCCCTGCATACCATCAGCCTCTCACTAGAGCTTTGGACACATCCCAGAGGCCACCCTCTGAGCTCCAGGCCCTTGGGTGGGGCATGACCTGCTCCACCACTGGAATAATTCTGCCCCAGAGTTAAAATCTTCCCAAATCTCCTTTTTGTCTTCCTCCCCTGTCTGTTTATTCACTTTGTTCAAGAAATGACTTCCTCGATCTTCAGTAAAGTGTCTGCCCAGGCTTATTGAGCTCTCAATGGTTTGAAGTCATTAAATATGTTCGTTTTGGTTGCTGTTTGAAAACGCAGGTCCCCTGACCCAGCAAGCTCTCCATGGGGCCAGAGTTCTGTGCTCCTCTCTTATCAATAGACCCATTTTACCAGTGACCTGCTTGTGATGGAGGCGTAGCACTTAACACATACACACACACACACACACACACACACACACACACACACGTCGCATCTCTAGGTTCCATTGTTTTACATGTGGCTTTTCATTAGTTTCACACAGTGACTTTTTCTTTTTTAAATCCAAAAGCATTTTTAAAAAATCAAAGAATCCAATTCAAATGGTCAGGCGTGAAACCCAGACATGTGGCCAAAGTTTTCCTACATGATTAAAATTTACAATTGGAGCTGAGACCTCCCACTCTAGCTTAGTATTTCTCTAACCATGAAGTACATTTAAAAAAAAATCCCCTACAGTTCCCGTTTATGCTAGGATTCTAATCTAGCACCTTGGAGGCAGCCTGAGCTCTTATCCACAGTTCCAAGAAGTTCCTAGGTGCTACCAATGCTGCTGGTCTGGGTGACTTAGGATAACAAAAGCATTATAATTTGACTCTTCCCAATTCCAGTCAATCAAATCACAGTGAAAATGAAGATGATTGGCCCTGGCCTGTAATAACACCAAGATAATTGGGTTAGTTGGGAAAAGAAAGGACAGAATAAAATTAACGCCCACAGTTGTGCATTGGATTGCCAAAAAAAAAAAAAAAATGTTACAGAAAACTTCAAGTGAATATAGACGTCCTAAAACCCTGTCATGATAAAGTCGATGATCATGATCACAAAGCATTATGTGAGCAGGGGATGCTCAGGTTCTCACTAATGTGATTAAAGCCTCCCATCCTGCTAGAATAAATTACCCTCTTCCCATAAACCAAGCAACGTTGACGTGCGTGTGGGCAGATTGTATGTGACATTCCACTGCTAGAGATACTTTCTGTAGTCACCAGCTTTGAAATCTCTATCCAGACCACTGTGCCCCAACCCTGTTCACTGGGTTGGGAGAGGAGAGTAACAGAAGAAAAGCATGTGTTGGGTCTTAGCCAATCTCAGACCACTGCCCCCACCCCATTTAACTTATCTTCTATCTGATTGTGTGGATTTTTCAGCTTCTATAACTAACTAGAAAGTAGGGTATGGCATGAATTCCGCAAAAGACGGGGGAAGTTCTGCACGATCCACAACAGATTCTGAAGGGGGTACAAATGGAGCGACCCACTGACTTTGCAAAATTCACTGATACTAAACCTGTCCTTCATGGTGAGACTTCAGGTTAGACAAAGGTCGGGATTTTATTTTTTAAACCTTACTTTGTTGTCAAGGCTTACAATGTGAATGAAACCTAAGAACTATTCTATAAAATATACAACCCTGTAGAATAACTAATGGCTATGGTTCCAATGTTGAATGACCCCTGGATACCCCTGGGACAAACACTGGGTCCCAAAATGATGCTACTGTGAGGTGGTACTACCTCCCATCATATCAGGTTCTGAGATAGTGGGGAACATGCCCTGAAGGAGACCGTGCTACTTTCATCCCTATCTCTATCTCTGTCTTTGCTTCTTGGCCACGAAAGGAGCACTTCTGCTTTACCATGAGCTCCTACCATGGTCTGACATCTTGCTAGGAGTGCCGAATAATAGAACCAATCAATCATACTACAATTTCTAAAGCCATTAGCCAAGACAAAATTTTTCTCCTTATAAGCTAATTTTCTCAGGTATTTTGTTAGAGTAATGGAAAGCTGACTTTCACAATAAGGTTATATTTCCCCCCCCCCCTGGAGCTCATGAAAATCTTTATTAAAAATGCCAAAAACTAGTAATACTAAACATAAATAAAATTTTGGGTTTTTTTAACTTTATGGAATATTAGCCTCTGTATCATAGCTAATGTTTTGAAATATACAAAGAAGCACATCTGACTCACTAATCTAATATTAAAAAGAAAATAAAGAGAAAAATAGCTAAATTTCAGAAAAATAGGACGTAATCTTAATTGTTCTTGTTCACTTTAAAATGAAATGCAAATAGCACTGCCGAATTCTATGTCTTCTTTTATTAAGAAAATTCAAGCTATAAATATAAAGAACTTGTCTTGATAGAATAGAGCTGTACTTTAATTAATTAATCAATCCACTCATTTAACAAGCACTTGCAATCCCTAGTATAGGAAGTTTTACTTATAAATTTGCTGATCTGATGAATAGCTTTGGTACTATTTATTCCATTTCTATAAAAAGATATCTTTACACATTTATAAAGTATTTTCTATTTCTTGCATATTTCTTCAAACATCTTCATCTTTTCACCAACTCTTCACTTTTGATTATCTTTTGATAACATTGCAACATAGTGCAATTGGAAACTCTTCTTAGGATATGCTTTTAAAGAGGAGAGGGAGGGGCCTAGAATATTTTCCATTCATTTAAATTCAGTTTTAATAAACATAAAATGTGGGACTAGGGATATAGCTCCATGGTAGATCATTTGTCTAGTGGGTTCAAGGTCCTGGGTCTGATCCCTAATACCACACACACACACACACACACACACAAGACAATAAACATCTAAAAAGGCAAATTTCACTGTATGATCTGCTAAAAATACCTAATAAGGAAAGATTGAAATCTATACATCAAATTAAAGGAAACAAGTTTAAAGAAAAGGGTGGGTATCTCTAGTTGCTTTTCTGGTAAAAATATCCACCAGTTTAAAGACAACCTTTTGTCCAAACTCCCAAGATATGTACATGAAGAGATGTAATCCACCCTCAAATACTGGAGCTATTACCCTATTCCTAGACTCCAGAAAGCCTGTCTGTTGAAATATTAAAGGTGGGGTAACCGGGAGACCACTGAGAGAGGGGACTGTGATTCCGTTTGGGGGTCCATGTCTCCAAACCCTCCTTGGTCAGTCTCTCTTGTTTCTTCTTCCCCCTCACCACCACACACACCACTTTAATATCCGGCTTTGTCCCTCCTGCTGCGGGGACTCTTTCCCACTGCCTTTCAACACCGACAGACCACAGTTCAGGGATGTGAAGAACTATGTGTCCAGCTGATGGGTTGGCTCCTCCCCTGGTCTTGGGGCTGGTCACTACCAACCTTCACCTCATGTAAAAAGACACCTTCAGTCACCATAAGATGCAGTCTAGACAGAGCAAGGTCCGGGTGGCTTCCCTTTGTTGGACACACAACATGTATTCTACTACCCATGGGATCCTTTGTAGTGGACCCTTTCAGAGGAGAGGATAAAGATGTGCATATCATCCGTGGCTCAGGGAATGGCACAGTAGAATCACAGACTTCAGCAGCATGGCTGGGACTATCACCCTCTCCTCTGGACTGGCCCTACACCCCATCTAATGGGTCACCTTAGGGGACCTGGTGCCTGAACACTCACAGGCAAAAAAATCTCTAGTTTCCTTGGAAATTTTTTAATATTTATTTTTTAATTGTACTTGGACACAAGACCTTTATTTTATTTTTTAAATTATTATTATTTTTTTTTTAGTTTTAGATGGACACAATATCTTTATTTTACATTGATGAGGTGCTGAGGATCTAACCCAGTGCCTCACATGTGCTAGGCAAGTGCTCTACCACTGAGCCACAACCCCACAGCCCATTGGGCTGCATGTCTTAACATGTAAAATGGACATGTATACCTCCCAGTGTTGTAAAATGGACATGTTTACCTTATAGGATTGTAAAATGGACATGCCTACCTCATAGTACTGTTACAAAGACAAAAAAAAATTGGAATGAGATCATTCATAAGTGCCTGATGAATGACTTCTACTTTTTATCATTAGAGACGGTGCAGGAAAGTGGCCTTTACTATCAAAGAGATTCATGACACAGATGGGTAAGATAGGAACGATGCTTTTGCAGGATGGAACTTATAAATATAAATACATGGATAGAAATAAACACCTCTAAAGTCCCTTGAAACAAAGGGAAAGAACTCGATTTCTATGTTCCGCGGATATGTATTAAAAAATAGATGCACTGATCAATAAAGGAGCCCACGAAAACAGACAGTGTTTTTCTAGGACAGTAATTTTGTTCTATGAATTATTTATAAGGAGAGTGAAGTAGAAACAAAAGGAAATATGAAAGCAGAAGGCTTTACCTTCTCAGTCATCATCTCTCAAACCTCAGCAATGAAGTTATAATCATTTACCCCACGCTGGGACATCCGTGAACCATGGAACAGTGTGTCATGTAAAACATGTATCATGATATGTAAAAGAAAACAAGCCCCGCGGAGCTGCAAACTATCTACCGCAAGTTCTCCCTAATTGGGGGTGTTTCTCCTCATTACGAGATAAACCAGAGAATTAGGTAAAAAAAGACTTGCAGGGGTGAGGTTGTCAAATAAGGACGTCTTCTGCACGTGGTCGTCTCAGCATCTGGTACGTACCGAGCAGTAAATACCACTAAGAATGGAAGCCATTTGCTTCTTATTTTGCACACAAAAAAATGGAGGCCTGGTGGTATGGGAGCTTCGCACAGGACTGAAGGGTTAAAGTCACAGTCAAGATGGGTGAAGCATTGCCTGGTCTGGGTCTCTTATTTATCCAGCTTCAACTTCACCCCCTGCAGAGTTCATACAGCAATGTGGTGGGAATAATAACAGAGAAAAACCAAGTCAGCGTCACTTGACATGGAATTTTATTATCAGATTAAGGAAGTTCATTGGTGCTATAAATTCAGAATGATCATAAGACAGGATATTGGTATGTCGACTTCGGTTCTACCATAGATAGCAATAGCTAATGTTTACTGGGCCCTTGCGATGGGTCTGACATCTTGCAAAGGTCTTAGGTGTACAAGCTCGCGTACCCCCTGCTGCAGACATCCTTATTAATTGTCTATCATTTTAGAGAGAAAGACACTGAATCACCACTTGGTGAAGCCATAGACAAAACCATGTCATCTAATAGTATCTTTTTTTTTTTTTGCCTCTTTTTGATGGACCTTTGTATAAGATCTGAGAGGACAGCAGCAAAGAATAGGATTATGGCTTATTCTGTTCTTGAGGTGATCGGAGGAAATAAAGAGGCCTAGAGTGAACTGTAAGTGGTTGTACATTCGTGAAGGCATGAAAAGTTTATAAAAACCTTGTAGAACGAGTTCCGTTTCAGGAAAAAAATAGCGCGAATCAGCCTGTACACCAAGATATCTCTCTCTCTCTCTCTCTCTCTCTCTCTCTCTCTCTCTCTCAGTGGAAAAGTCTTACAACTTGAGTACAGTTCATAATTCATTCTCTCTCTGCCTTCTCACATCGGGACTAAGGACTATTAAATTGTTTGCCTGCTGCTTTGGGCATATTGATCTAGTCTGGGTGCAAGTAAAGCACTCAAACCCCAAATGGCAGAATTTTATATTGAGGTAGCGGTGTCAAGGCCACTTCCTCTCCATGTCCTTTCCTTGTGGGTTCGTTCCTCCCAATTTAAAGTAACTGGGAGAGATTTCCTCTTTCTCTGATAGAGGCACCTTTGATTTGCACTTATAGCTTCTGGGGCTGGTTGTGTTCCTCTTCCCAAGGGGGAAATGTCACTTCATAAGAGTGTATTCTGGCAGCAGGGCCTCAAATTGCTAGGGTAAGCATTAGTTGGGGGAAGAGAGGGTAGACGTTCTATAAATTATTAAAGTACAATTGCAACATCACATCTCTTGCATTTCCAGGGTAAAGACTCCTGAAGAATTTATCATTTGTAGATTTATTTCCTTACAAAACTTGTCTCCTTTTAACTCATTGTCATGAAAATTTCAGTGGTTCCATTCCCATAAAAATATCATTTATGCTAGTTAGGACGACAGGAGGAGAGGGTTAGAGGGTTCCTCCCTGGCAGACGAAGCTGCCAGTCCTCTGTGCAACACCAGCGAATCAAAGCTCAAGGCGTATCTTCTCCCCCTTGAGTGAAGGCTCCCCACCCCTCTGCATGGCTCCGTCTCCAGAAGCTGTCAGGGCCGATTCCACCCAGGTCCAGACAGCCCTGAAATCACAGAGAAATCTTTAAAGTTTTGACAGGCTTCTGCATTTTCTGGGCCCCGTTTTTCATCAATTGCAATGAAGTCATTTTCCCTTGAATGCTGACCACATTCTGCGTGAATTTAATTTAAGGAGCTATTTTTAATTATGGAAGGCTTTTTTTTAAATAAAATATAGAATCACTGAAACCCTACAGACATAGATCAGGGGAAGGGGTTTTTCTACAAAGATCTTTCTGTCCTCAATGGAAAGTAGTACTGTTTTCCAAAACAGAGCTCATGGGAGGTGATGGCTTTTGTATAGATAAATGCATGGGTTGATGCCCATAAAGTACCTAAGAGAAGTAGGAGACTGTCAAGGGCGGGCATAAGTGTATTGTGTAACATCTTCCACCTTTAACTAAAGGAAAGATGTGAACACTGACTTAAAATGGGGAAAATACAACAAAGGAATCTTGAATTCCACCTAAAGAATGTAACATACAATTCTCAGAGATCAATAGCTGAATCACTAATAAGAGTGCAAACCAGCCGGGTGTGGTGGCACACACCTGTCATCCCTGCAGTTTGAGAGGCTGAGGCAGGAGGATCGTGAGTTCAAAGCCAGCCTCAGCAACATATTGAGGTGCTAAGCAACTCAGTGACACCCTGTCTCTAACGAAAATACAAAATAGAGCTGGGGATGTGGCTCAGTGGCTGAGTGTCCCCCAGTTCAATCCTGGATACCCTCCCCACCAAAAGAGTGCAAGCCATTCTGAAAGGTAAGGGTGGAGATCAGAGACAGTCCAAGTGAACTCATTATTACGCATATTGGGTAGAAAATGGGACTGTGTCCAAGAAACACCCTTCTCTCAAGAATTTGTTTTTCTCTGAAGTGCTACTCCATGCTTTGGGAACAAAGAGCAATGTGAATTTACTTCTGAAAAGCTTAAATGTCTCTGCAATTGCCAGGGGCAGACAGTGCTCATGGAGTTCACAATACTTTAGGTGTAGGAAACCATTAGACCCTCCACCCATGTCCATTAGCACAGCAAACTTAAAGAGTTTAAAGGTTCAAAGATTTGTGCTGCAGAAGCCCATTAGTTGCTCCTCATTGCAAAGAGTCTTGCTCAGGTTTTCAGGAAGATATCACTTCCATGGGATGGATTTCTCTGAAGAACATCTCTGTGTGTGTGCAGGATTGTGGTGCATCCTTCTGCAGCCTCCTATTGGCCTCAGTCTGGCATCGCATAACTGCCCATAGGGCTGTGGCCTGGCTAGGTTCTGGTGCAGGCTGTGGGACCTGAGAATGACCCTTTGTTCCCTCTGTTGGTACCAGTGTGAAGCTCACACAGAGCCTGCTTCATACGGGCAGTCTCAGTTTTATGGTGTGGAGGTGAGGTGTCCCCGAAAAGCTCAGTGCAAGAAGGTTCAGAAGAGAAATGACTGGGCTGACTCTCAACCCAATCATGATTTAATCCCCCCTGATAGGGATTAACTGAATGATAACTGAAGCCGTGGGTGTGGCTGGAGGAGGTGGGCATTGGGGTGTAGCTTTGGGTATATATTTGTATCTGGAGTGTGGAGTCTCTCTTTCTCTGCCTCCTGACCACTATGATGTGAGCCGCTTCCCTCTGTCACCCTCTCCGCCATGATGTTCAGCCTCACCTCCAGCCCCAAGAAATGGAGCCGACCTTCTATGGACTGAGACCTCTGAAACCAGGAGCCCTTAAATAAATTCTCCTTCCTCTATAATTGTGCTGGCTGAGTCCTTCAGTCACAGCAGCGAAAAAGTTGACTAAAACACTCAGGAAGTATCTGTGGTATTCATAGATGCATTCCTTATTTCATAAAAGCTCATAATCTTACTGTGAATGCCTGAAGTTAATCTGTGGCTATAGAAAGGAGATGGGTCCTTGTTGATCACAGTGGTACAAGTGGACTCAAGTCACTACTTATGGGGTAATCTGTACCCTGCTGTAGCTAACTCAAGATCTCAGCTGGTAAAGAAAAGGTCTTGTTGAAGAGTGTAAAGTGGACTTCATTAATTTTTCTGGTTTTTGATCTAGCCGACCTCTCATCTTTGACGTTTGATTTATATCTCATCTCTGCTCTGAGAAGCCCACCTTGACTTTTCTACCAACAGGGGTCTCTAATTCTCCCTCACAGCCTTTACTCTCTATCCAGGTGGAGGTGTTTGGAGTAAAGATCCATCAAGATACCAGTAAATGGATGGAGCTGGAGATTGTCATGCTAAGTGAAATAAGATAATCCCCCCAAAACCAAAGGCCGAATGTTCTCTCTGATTCATGGATGCTAACACACAATAAGTCAGCAGGGAGGCAAGAATAAGAAGTTCATTGGATTAGACAAAGGGGAATGAAGGGAAGGGAGAAAGGATGGGAATAGGAAAGACGGTGGAATGATTCAGACAGAACTTCCCTATGTTCATGCATGAATACCTGACCAGTGTAACTCCACGTCATAGACAGCCACGAGAATGGGAAGTTGTACTCCATGTATAATACATCAAAATTCATTCTACTGTCATGTAAAACTAAAAAAGAGTAATTTTTTAAAAGTAAAGAACCATAAAGAGTGCCCAGGTGGAATCATGGAGGTCGGGGCATGGATGCCTGGCTTTAGAGGAGAGTATTATAACTTGGTGACCTTGCTGTTCTGCATCACATTATGACTCGCAGGTTGGGTGCTGCAACTCAGTGTTCTTGGGATCCTGACATTGATCAGCATTAGGAAAGTTGCCTCACTCTCCGCACACATAAGAGCTTGAAGTTCATAAACCAGGTTGTCTGCTCATTCGTTAATCATGAGAAAGACAAGCACCGAGTAGACCAGCCTTTGATATTAGTCCAACTATCACTTCCTCTCTGTAGACCTGCTGCGCAGAATCCAAATGATCAGAAGCGTATGCTTAGAGAACCCTGCCACCTGAACAAAGAGATGGACGCTGATATTGAGTGGCACCAGGCTCTGATGGCTTTGTGATCCCCTTTGTGCAACAGGGCTGTAAATATGTCGACATTAAAATGTACCATCCAGAATGAGGTATCCTTGAGAATTGAAGACAACACCATCGCCAGTGCACAGGACAACAGGTGTCAGGATTGTCCACGGCAAATGAGGACACAGGGTCATCAGAGATTTTAAATGACAGCAAGACTGCAGGAAGTGTTCTTTCCTGAGATGTTCCAATAGACACATGGACAAATATTATGGTTTCTCTGACCCTCAAATTTTCTGTAGTTCCATGGCTGACCATTTCATCCTCCCACTCAGGTGTGGTAGGCAGAATTGTAAGATGACACAGAAGTCTTCCACCCCACTATGGCTTGTCCTGGTTGTGCCTGATGACCAGGGGCAGGTCATCCCTTTGAACCTTATGAGTTGGTGCAATTCCTCCGTGCTTCCTGTTGGATGCCTCTTCAGCATGTGGAGACAGTTTGCTTTCCTAGCCTTGAAGAAGACCTGCACCATGGAGTGAGGAGGAAGGTTAGCTTCTAGAGCCCTGGGACTCAGGCCTACACATAGAGGAAGTGAACTCTGCCAACAGCCAGTGAGCCGAGGACAGACCTTGGTCCCTAGAGGAGACCACAAACCTGAACAATAACCACTGCAGACTGTGAGATGAGACCCTGAGCCAAAGATCCATCTAAATTGTGCCTCAGGACACAGGTATTGATTGTGAGAGAGTCAATTCACATTATTTTCCAGCTTGTGAATTTGTGGTCCTTTGTTACTTGGTGATAGAAAATTAACACGGGAGGCTTTCCACAGTAGTCCCTGAAATCAGATCACCGTCAGTCCCTGCAGGTGGAAGGCTATGGAGAGTTTATAACTGAGAACAAAGATGAATCTTAAATGGGCGTGGTGGCTCAGGAGGCTGAGGCAGGAGGATCTCCAGTTCAAAGCCAGTCTCAGCCAAAGCAAGGCGCTAAGTAACTCAGTGGACCTGTCTCTAAATAAAATACAAAATAGGGCTGGGTATGAGGCTCAGAGGTTGAGTGCTTCTGAATACAATCCCTGCTCTGTCCCCAAGAAAACATGATGAGGCTTTATTCTTGCCTTGAATACCCCAAAGTCCTTATCCTGATGCTAAGACACTAGATAGTCCTTAGAAAATACTGATCAACAAATTAATCAAAAAGAAAATTGTTATTTTATAGTGACATTTTAAAAATTTGCTCTAATTTCTTCTATTCCACAGGAGAGGGTAGGTTGCTGTTATGAACATCATTTATTTCAATTTAAAATATGCCCTGTTGTTCCAATACACAGCTCCGCAGCCTGAATACTCTGCTCTGTGCTTCCTTCTTCACCACTGTCTCTTCCCCAGATATTCCAACCATTCTACGCTTCTAACCAATGATAAGCTTCATTTTTTTGTAACAGAGAGAGAAATATTATTCATGCACTAGACCCTTTTTTGAGAACTTAAATAAGATAATAGGAATAAAAGAGATAAGAGCAAAGCTTACCTTCTAACAAGTGGAAAAGCACTAGCTCTCAGTAATAGGACCATGATTTGCACAGGTGATTCTTTGACCTGCACTGATGTAATGCTCATTCCTCAGAGATGCCACTTTTGATGTGTCTGCACATGGCAGGTGAGGCAATTGAGCCTCTTGGCCTTCCTTATCCTTAGACAAAGACACTAATCCTACTCTTAAGTCTGAATCTTTGGAACTCTCCAAAGGCCCCACCTCTCCATACCATCACCTTGGAGATCAGGTGGCAACAGAGCAAACATTCAGACCTTAGCAATTTTGAAATGGGAAGTTAAGGAAGGAAGGAAAGTGTGACTACAGGAAAAGCAGTCACTGGAATAGACAGTGTCCCTGGAATGGCTACAACCCAAAACTGAACCAAATGCAAAGAGGAGAAGTCCATGCATTGAAAAGAAGCAATGCCAGTTAAATTAAGTGAAAATAATTCTGACAAAGATACCAAGATAACTGGGTGTGGAGGTGCATGCCTAAAATCCAAGTGACAAGGGAGGCTGAGGCAGGAGGATTACAAGTTCAAGGCCTGTCTCCACTACTTAGTGACAGCCTTTCTCAAAATAAAATATAAAAAGGGCTGGGAATGTAGCTCCATGGTGGAGCAACCCCGGGTTCAATTCCTAGTGCAGAGGGCAAGAAAACAAAATCAGGGAAAGCCTTTTCAAATATTAATTGGCAGAACAATTCAGAGCCAAACAATCCAGAGTCACTCTAGCTGAAACTCTATGCATTGTTTTAGAAAGGGCTGGAAAAAGGTACCAAGATGATAGTTACTCTTTCATTCTTTATGAGTTGGGCTAAAGTCAGCTACTCTAATGAACAAACTCCCCAATTTCAGAGGCACAAGGAATGTTTCCTCCAGTGGTGCAACCAACTAATGTAAGTGATTTAATTCAGTGACTTCTTTTAGGCAAAGATTCAAGAACCCCTGTCTTCTTTCATCTTGTGGTTCTACCATCTTGGGGCTTGCCGATGGTCCCCCAGAAATGGAACATGATTGAGAGTTCTCCATGACCAATGGAAGGATCACCTTGCTCTTGCTACCATGCTGTCAATCAAAGTTTCACCTTGGCAATGCCACCAAGAAGGATAGACTGGAGTGTTGGGCAGCTGCACCCTTGGGAGGAGGAAGCAGCCATACTTCCCCCTTACATGGGGACAGCCAGCCGGTCCCTGTTACATCATGGAGATGTAAACATGCTCCACTGCCCCCACACCACTCCAATTTGAGGAGGTCTATCAAACTTAAAATGAACAAGACCTACATGTGAGGTTTAGGGAGATAAGAAATTATAGATATCTACCATGTCAAAATGGCCCAAATGTCACAGATTAAAAATAATAGCATCAACCTTGAATTAGTAGGTGCCAACTCTTCTAGTACATAAAAACATTACTGAATTAGTTTCCTCCCCCCTCTCTATTTTTAACAGAATATTGGGGAATTTGATTATTACAACCCAGTTATTAAAATGAGTTACACTTCCACAGGGCACTGCTCAAATGCACAGAGGCATTTTAATTGCCAATGAATATTCAAAACCTCATTATTGTTGCAGTTTATAATTATCAAATTCCCTTGACGAAAATGCAGCATGCAATAAAAAAGGAGATCCATTTAAAAGTGTTGACATCCACGTCCAACCACTTTTACTTGAGTTCTCGGCTATTGAGTCTGTATTATTGGAGTTGGTTTGGGGGAGATGCTAAGATTGAACACATTCCTTCTTCTTCAAAGCAGAGCTTGTTGGTTATGTGCATTTCTTTCTTAAGGCACAGTGAACTTAAGACAAGGCAGTATATGTGTAGAATGGACTAGAATTTGAGGTCAAAATTTGTGCACAGTATTAGCAAAATCACAATTTGAGATCCTCTTCTTCAGTTTGGGAAGAGTCATGATGTAATGTCAAGGCAAACAAATTTGTCATCCCAATCTTGGAACAATAGGAAGAATTCCACTGAAAATTATCATTTTGGCAAACAGGGAGAAGCACATCTTTGTTTGATCATCAAAACCAACCCAGAAGAAAGTCAAAAACATTACTGAAGTCACTCAACAGTATGAGGCAGATTTCACTTAAATATTTGTAGACCAATTCATCCCTTCTGTAAATATTTATAGAATTCCTTCCATGAGCCAGGAGCTCTGTCAGTAGGAGGGGACATATTGATGAATAAAGTAAAAAGATCCTTAAGTAGCTCAGAACCGGTCTGCTTTCATTTCACATCTATATCTGACTAATTTCATTCTTTTCTCTTTCTTTCATGTTTTTTAACTACCTTGTTATAAAAACAGCACACATCATCATTTAACAAATACTGAGTTTTCCCTATGTGCCAGAGTATGTATCATGATGCTGTCGAGTTGTATGTATCATGCTGCCTTCATGCAGACGCACAACCTTCCATGACAACACAGAGAGGAAACTAGGTCATAAAGCAGAAGAAAGCACATGTTTTGTTCACAATATTACCCAGTCTAGAACATCAGAGAAAACACTCCTGAGACATGATTTGAAGAATAAAGAATAAATTTAGTCAACTAAGCAAGAGTGAGCCTGGGAAAGGTGCTCAAGACTTAAAAGCAGGAATAAAGGAAGGTAAAGCGAAAGAACAGGGGTTGTGTGTGGAACTAAATGTTTAGGTTCTCACTGTGATATAAAAGTATGGAGTGAATCCCTATCTAGATCATGTGGAATAATATGAGGCAATACATCTTTCAATGGAGGATGAGAGAATGCTATTGAGAAGGTCAATAAACCAGTTCTAGGTGACCACTGTGAGGTCTTAAGCTCAGCATTCATAGTGTCTGACAGCTCTAGAAGACCAAAATCAGAGGGCTGTCCTGCTCTGCACCTCCTCATGGGAGCTGCAGGCTTATCTGAGGGCTTTTCCAAAACACCCAGTGTGTGCATCCTTACTCCAGCCCCACCCCATAAGTCTAAATGTTTTGATCAATCTTTTCATTGAGCCTGTGAAGTAGGCCCAGTTCCGCCATATGCATTTTGTTATCTAAATGTACTGCCTCTTACACATTAGCATTAAAGATCACTGGCACAGAGGATTTGAATAAAATATCACAAAACTCAATTTATTTCATAAATATGTCATCAAGTGACCATGTGAAAAAGAGAATACATGTTATTTTATATGTCCAAGAAACAATTAGACGCTGACCATATTCTAGGCCCCAAAGGATATATCACTGGTTTCCCCCAAGGTGTAAATTTGTAAATTTCATAATGACAGGTTGCAATGCATTCAAACTAAAAGTTATTAATCAAGTTTTAAATATTTGCCATCTACCTGAAGATTGGGCAACGGTCCTACAATTCTTTAGGTCTTCAGTTTAATTATATGAAAAGTGGAAATATAACCAGAGGCTCTTTAGAAAGGTAAATACAAAAGTGATGGTGTGACATACCAAGGCATGTGGGGACATGCCTTGGACCCTCAGGAAAGGTCACAGCATTTGAATGTGTGTGCAAGGGGAAGTGGCCTCGAAGCCTTGGCAGATTTGCTCATGGACTTCTGCCGAGAAATGCTAGCATCAGTTGCTTCTCTATATTCTCGGGATAAAATTGACATTCCTAATATTTTATGGCAATGTTAATTAACAGAAAGTAGAAGTCAAGGAAATTATTTAAAATGTCATTGGAAAAAAAGTACCTTTCACTTATAATGAGCTCCTATAAATAGAACAGAGCAGATGTCTCAATAGTCAAAGGAAGAATGACCTCAGCAGTTGATTCATGAAGATATGCACAGGACTACACATTGGGAACCTCAAGTGTATCAGTGAACAGAAAAGACTCCAATCATAATCAGATTCCTTTTTTTGCCAATAATAAATTGAGCTATTGCTTTTGAATATTTGTTCTGTTGGAAGGCACAGTCTTACATTGCATGTACAACATTTAATGCAACCACCAAATAGCCTAGCTACCATTACCAGCCTTCTCTTGCAAATTTACAACACTGGGCATGCAAAGCCTACGCAATTGTCCTTTGCAGCAGATTTTTAATCAAAGTGACAAATATGTAATACAGAGCAGCACCCAGTGCTTAGGAGGTAAAGCAGAATAGCCTTTTTTTTTTTTTGTAAATACCTTCAGTACAAATTGGTATAATTTTCCCACAGTGAATTTGACAGCAAGAATAAAAGGCTTTAAAAGTCTCCAAATATTTAAAAGGTTCCATCTCTATAGATGGGTACATCAGAGGGGAGAATAAAAAGAAAAAGGAGCTCAATGATGCTCATCAGAATGACACAAATCGAGGTACAAATTCATGAGGAAATAATTGATTAAAGGAATTTGGTTATAAGACAATGTTATAAACAGAAAGAGAAATACTATTTAGTCATTTAAAATAATCCCCATAAAGAATGTTAATCTCACCATCCTGTATATCCACAAGACACTAACAAAAAAAAATTAAAAAAAGTAAATAGAAGAAAGATCAGTCGAGGGAAGAGAACAGGAAGAGGGAGAGGAGAGGAAAAGGGGAAGTTCTGGGGACTGAAGTGGAGCATCTTGTATCCCATGCCTTCATAATTATGTCACAAGGAAGCCTGATGTTATACATAATTAAAAAGAACAAATAAAAACGAAAAAATTAGGGTCTGGGGTTGTGGCTCAGTGGTGAAGTGCTCACCTAGCTGACATGAGGCACTGAGATCGATCCTCAGTACCACTTAAAAAGAAAGAAAGAAAGAAAGAAAGAAAGAAAGAAAGAAAGAAAGAAAGAAAGAAAGAAAGAAAGAGAGAAAGAAAGAAAGAAAGAATATATAATAAGGTAGGGAAATGGCTATGATATAATGAAATAAATTAAAGCAGGATTGCAAACTATAAATATGATAGAAGTCTGATTTTACATATTTTGCAAATACGGGTGCACTTTAATATACACTGAGATGGATCTACATCCAGTAATTATGACAGAAAATAACCAAAATTATAAAAAGATATATTTTTGTTTGTCCTATATTATTTTTGCAATGAGAATATTAATCTTTTAATTAAAGAAAGGAGATGGAGGTGATGATGGTGATGATGATGATTTTGATACCAGAGATTGAATCCAGGAGCGCTTAACCCCTGAACCGCATCTCTATCCCTTTTTTTACATTTTATTTTGAGACAGGGTCTAACTGAGTTGCTCAGGGCCTCACCTAGTTGCTGAGGCTGGATTCAAACTTGTGATATTCCTGCCCAGTCTCCCGAGTTGCTGGGATGACAGGTGTGAACCACAATACCCAGCTAAGGAGACTAACTGTAAAGTGCGCATTTTTGTGAGTCTTGGCTGGGAAAGCAGGCAGAGCCAAGTGGAATCACCACTGTCACATGCCAACAGCTGCTACCCAACACACTGACTTAAGCCAATGCGTGAACACCTTCACAGGCAGATGGGGAAGCCGACCTTGACTGGGGAACACACTCACGGTTCTCTGCTAAACACAATAACTTCCACTTGCTTTTCAACTGTGATATGTCCTTAAGAGAATGGCATATTGTGTTTTTCACCACCGATCAAATACTGAAGTTAAAATTTCAGAACTTATTTCTAACAGTTTTCCTATGATGGAGCATCCATCATCCAGGACCAGGGACATCTAGTCTCTTCTACCACCAAGACCTCCCACTTGCTGGCTACTAGCTCTCCCCGAAAGCCGCAAAGCTAATCCCACTGAGGGAATGATTCCTATTCAGGTAGGGTGGGGATACATGCAGCGGCTCACGGGGCTGGAAACTGCATACCCAGCATGAATTTTTTTTTTCCATTTTTGAGTCAGACCCCACAGGGCCTCTGTCTTATTCCCATACTGCCTGACTATTTCTTAACTTTTTCCAGATCTCTTTAAAAAAGCCTGGCATTATTTCTACTTGGACTCCTAGGGCAGCAGAGCCAATAGCACCCCCTGTGATGGCCTACTATGGAAATGACTAACTCTCTTGTTTATTCTTGCTCAATGCAGGTGGTCCTACAGTTCAGTGGGCTTGCATTCCCAGATTCAAACAACTATAGACAGAAAACAGGAGGGAAATAAATTACAACTGCACTGAGTCTGTACAGACTTCTTCTCTTGTCATTATTTCATAAACCACACAGTGTAACAACTGTTTACATAAATGGTGTTTGCATTGTATTATGTATTATAAGTAATCTAGAGATGATTTAAAGTATACAGGAAAATGTGCATAAGTTGAACGCAAATTCTACATCATTTTACACAAGGGACTTGAGCATCTGTGGATTTTGGCCTCCACAGGAGATCCTGGAACAAATACCCAGACATGCCCAGGGATGATGGATAACTGTGCTGCATTGCGATACAGTGTTCAAGCAGGACTCAAGGCTGCTAGATCACTCTACTTTCCCATCTCTTTCCTAAGTCACATGATTCTCAAATGTGGCTACATGCTAGAACAGCCTAGGAAGATTGAAAATCTCTTGGTGCCCAGGATGCACCCAACAATAACTAAGTCAAAACATTTTCAGGTAGGTTTATTCAGGCATAGTATTTCTTTTATTTGTTCTTTTTAGATATATATGAGAGTAGAGGGTATTTTGGCATGTTTATATATATATATATATATGGAAATATAACTTCTCATTCTTGTGGTTATACATGATGTGGGGTTTCACTGGTCAGTTATCCATATATGAACACAGGAAAGTTATATTCAATTCATTCATCCCATCCCCCCTTCCCTCCTTTCCCCTTTGTCTAATCCAATGAACCTCTATTCTCCCTTCCCTCACCCCTGTTGTGTGTTAGCATCTACATATCAGAGAGAAAATTCAGCCTTTGGTTTTTTGGGGGATTGGCTTATTTCACTTAGCATAATAGTCTCCAGTTCCATTCATTTATTGTAATTTGTCATAATTTCATTCTTCTTTATGGCTTAGTCATATTCCATTGTGTATATATGCTACATTTTATTGATCCAGTCCTAAGAAAACTTGGAATGGAACTACCATTTGACCCAGTTATCCAACTACTTGGTATGTACCACAAAGACTTAAAATCAGCATACTATAGTGACGGAGCCACATCAATGTTTACAGAAACTCAATTCATAATAGCCAAGCTATGGAACCAACCTAGGTGCCCTTCAACAAATGAAAGATGTCCTCTTTTACCACTTCTATTCACCACTCTCCTTGAAACTCTAGCATGACCAATCAGGCAAAAGAAAGAAATTAAAGGGATATGATCTTGTTCATACATGCAGTCCCTATTTGCCCGTGACATAATTCAATATTTAGAAGACCCAAAAAACTCCACCAGAAAAATTCTAGAACTTATAAACAAATTCAGCAAAGTAGCAGGATATTAAATTAACACCCACACATCAATTGCCTTTAATACACCAATCAAAGAGAAATTAGGAAAACTATACCACTCACAATAGCATCAAAAAACAATATTTGGGAATCAATCTAAAAAAAGAGGTGAAAGATCTCCACAATGAAAATGACAGGTGTGGTATTTTGCAGAACTCTTTCGATGATCCAATGTAAAGCTGAGGTCAAGAATCAAGTCCCTATGTCTGGTTCTATCAAAAAGTAGTTTTCTCAAAGAGTATTTATTCGAGCTCTCTTCCCCAGAATAAGACTTCCACATAGCAAGCCTGGGCCTTCTTAAAAATATCAGGGACACATATTAACTGAAATCAGAAGCATACACATTTCCAGGCAGCCCAAACCAAATCCCCAAATGGAAGCATTCCCCATCTCAGCAGTGGAAATGCTGAGATGCCTGAGATGTAAGATAGGGTGTGTCCATGAACTCTTGATTTCTTTTGCTGGTTTCCAGGTGGCATTGGGAGACAGGGGAGGGGAGCTCCAGGCCCAGCCCCTTTGGGGGTGCAGTGTTAGGACAGCTCTTCATTCTTACACTCCAGGCCCTTCCCCCAGCATGCCACTCCTGCAATCCCAAAGTCCATTTAAGTTTCCTTCCTTCAAAATAAAGCTCACAGGAATGAGAGTTGCTCTGCCAATTACTGGACTTCCTTCTATTTGATTCTGGGTTTGATCACCTTGCTGAATGGTCCTTGACTTCATGTCACTGAGGAAACCCCGCTTGTTCCAAAATAAATACGAACTGAAAACATCTACTTCGTGTATACAAATGCAAATCTACATGATTATACCTCTGATTTTTTAAAGTCTTATTTATTTTACATATATATATATATATATATATATATATATATATATATATATATTTTTTTTTTTTTTTACTTAAGAAATTCTCTTTCCTGAGATGGACCACCCTCCTACACAGTATTCTGTATCACCTGCTTCCAAGGTCTGTGCAAATCAATCGAGGGTCTGAACAGCTTGCAGAAGTTAATGCAAGTTAATGCTTGTGCCTAGCAAGAGTTAATGCTCTGGAAGATGTGAGCAGTCGCTCCTAGAGTGACCCAGATCCAGCACTGACTCTTGGATAAAACTGCCTTTTTTAGATTCAGCAAATGGATACTTACTTAATATAGCCATTTCTCAAAGATTTAAATGCTATGCAATTTCTGAAAAATAAAAAAAAGGAAATGCCTCTGAACTGGGATATTATTCCCTTTCTAATCTGAACCCCTTCATTAGTTAGTTTTCAACAATATTCTTTTACGTCTTACTTTGAATTAATCAAAGTTATTTTGAGACTGAAATGAAAGGAACGTAATTATGACTATACTTCTGTTTGTATTTATGAAAATGGATGTATTTTGAAAATAAGCATTGAAACATGTATCCAGAGCCCAAATTAACTGAAGGAAAGCAGAGTAAAATAAATTAGGCTTCACGTGTGAAAGAAGTGGCTGTACTGAGCCTTCTCCACCTCACTCCTCTGCTTGGCTCTCATGGGGCTCTAATTCCACAGGAGAATTCAGACTCCATCAGCCATAGCACAAAGAACAATGAAGGGGAGAGAAAGGATGGAGATGGGGAGGAATGGGGGGGAATGGGGGGTCCTTAAGGAAAGACTAGAAAGAACTCCACCAATGTATCCCAATTTCTAGGGCCCTATTCTCTTCCAACCTTAGCTATGACTCCTGGGGATCCTGGGAACTATAAACTCAGAAGTAATGGTTGTGGGGGTTTATGGCTAAGTGAAATGCACCCTGAGAATCAGACAAGCTCATTCCCAGCCTAATTCCGAGAGATGCAGGAGCCCCTGAGTATTCTACTAGGCTACACCAGCTCAAAGAGGAAGGGAGGCCCTTCTGTCCAGGGCAGGCATACAGAGCTCACCTGCTCCTGAGAGTTCTCGCTGAGATTGATTGGCAGGAGGGTTAGAGGTTTGAAGTTGTTTGAATTTACTTAAAATTTAACTTTCATAGATGTTCACATGATTATCAATAATATATGTGCCAACACAAATCAGTGGTTTAAACAAATGACATTTTGGAAAAGAAATTGAAGTATTAACTTCTTATAGGAATATATTCTCCTAGATCCTGAACTAGGTATGTTGAACCTTTCTTTTTTTAAATCACTTTTTGTTCTAATTTTTTATTATATTTATTCTCAATTGACAAAAATATATTAATCATGTAAGACAAGATGTTTTGCTCTATAGACACACTATGGAATGGCTAAAGCAAGCTAAAGGCCATAAGTATTAGCTCATGTATTTATCATTCTTGGGATGAGAACACTTAAAATCTACTGTCAGCCATTTTCAGGTGCAAAGGGTGTTTTTATTAACTACAGTCATCATGAAGTCCAACACTTCTCAACTTCTCCCCCCCCCTTTTTTTTAGGTACTGAGGACTGAACCCAGGAGTGCCTAACCACTGAGCCCCATCCCCAGCCCTTTCTTATATTTTATTTAGAGACAGAGTCTCACTGATTTGCTTAGGGCCTCACTTTTGCTGAGGCTGGCTTTGAACTCATGACCCTCCTGCTTCAGCCTCCCAAACTGCTGGGATTACAGGTGTGCACCACCATGCCCAACTCAACCTTTTTCTTCTGACTGACATTGTGTACCTTTAATCAATATCTCCTAAATCGCCACCCCTCTTCCAGCCCTTGGTAATAGCCTCTGTCCTACCCTGAGCTTCCAATAAATGGGCCTAGATTCTGCCCACAGGTGAGACTGGGCCATGTTTTTGTCTCTGGCTTATTTCACACAACCTGGTCCTCTAAGTTTATTCCTGTTTCAGCAGTGACAGGATTTCATTCTTTCTCAAGGTTGAATGACAACCCACCGTACACAAGAGCCACATTTTCTCTAGCATTCATCCACTGATGGGGTCTGAGGCTGACTTCAAATCTCACACCCTTACCTTTGGAATCCCAGTTTTAATCCAAGATGAATGCAGAAATACCATATGATAGGCACTTGTCAAAATTATTTAACTCTTATTATCTCTCCAGAACAAATCCCAGCTATTCCTATGCCCACTTTAGATTTGTAGAAACTAAATATCAGAGAGATTAATTTAACTTTCAGTTAGTATTCTGGGCTCCCTCCCTCATGTATCAGCTTCAGGTAAGAATGCTGAGTAAAATATTTGCAGGCTTATATACAATGATTGAGCGAGTCCCCGGGTTTGTAACCCTCCATTTAGTTTCTACGGGAACATAGCTTGAAATTCTCAGTATTATTTAAAGAACACCCTTTTAGTTTTGTTTTTCTATTTTTCTAGGGAAACAGATGTATTCAAAGGAAGACAGTGTTGAGGTGTGTGGTTGATGGAGGGAGAAAGCCACCACCAGTTTTGAACATGCCAATGAGTCTGTAAAAACAAAACAAGAATTTTTACACCATCTAGGAAATCTATTACCAGAAAGCATTTGCAGACCTCTCCATTTCTTGGTTTTTGCCCTTTGGAATTGAACTGGAATTTACATTAGGGGAGGACAGATGCTATCTGAATCTTCTTGGGATTCTTCTGTGAATCCATAAACAATGCAGAGACTTTTCCTCTGTCGTTTTTATCGTACTACTGGATAGAATATATGAAAGTGAGTACCTGTCAATTAATAAGACTGTATGTAAATGACCTGGCTTCTATACTGGGAAATACTTCATTTTAGCCAAGTTTTTGTGGAACATTCAAGAAGTTGATCCTAGTTTTTGGTTTGTCTCATGTATTTATTATATCAACACGTTTTTACTGTTTTTGTTTTGTTGTTGTTGTTACTGAGGATTGCATCCAGGGGTGCTCTACCACTAAGCCATGCCCCTAGCCCCTTTTTAATAAATTGTTCAGTTTTGAAACAGAGTCTAAGTTGCTTAGGGCTTCACCAAGTTGCTGAGGCTAGCCTCAAGCTTGCAATCCTCCTGCCTCAGTCTCCTGAGGCATGCACCCCCACACCGAGCATTATCAACACATTTTTAAGCACCTGGATGTGTGGGGGGAAAAAGGCACTACACTTATTCTCTGGGGGTTTAAGAATACTTACAACTGAGGTTTAAATATGCTTGATTTTCAAAGCTGCCATGAATCAACTACTGAAGAATAAGAATTAAAGCCATTTTGCAAATGAGCATCATTTGGAGTCACTCCTTGAAAATCTCACGCAGAAACTGGAGAAGGCAGCAGTGGTGGTGAAGGGGACAAATGTAGGATTAAGTAATGATGAACCTGAAAATAGATGTGATGGAAATAGAAGCACTAGTCCTGGGGGCTACAGGGCCTATTTAAGAAGGATCTGAAATAGTGGGGAGTGTGGGGGGACAATCAGAGAAGTCTTCCCAGAGGACAAGACAGTGACATCCTTGTCCTTTACTATAATAAGCATGTACCCATTTACTTGTAAAGGGGTTTCCATTTTACAAAGCACTTTCATCTTCACTGTGATGAGTGATTACGATCACTTGGCAGGGTACTACTCACCTTGTAGCGGAAAGGGAATCTCAAGTCTAATGAGGTTAAGGGCTAAGAACCTTACAGGCAGGGGTGCTGTTAGGGTTTGGATGTGAGGTATCACCCCCACCCCCCAAAAAAGCTCATGGGTTAATGCAGGAATGTTCAGAGCTGAAATGATTCGAATATGAGAACTGAAAACTCATCAGTGGATTAATCCACTTGACGGATTAATCATTTGAAAGGACTACCCCACTGGATGACAACTGAGGCACTCAGGGTTGTGACTGGAGAGAGTGGGTCACTGGGACATGGCTTTGGGTTTATATTTTGTCCCTGGTGAGTACAGTACAGTGCTTGCATGCTCTACCCACCCCATATCTATCTCTATCTCTCTCTCTCTCTCCTCCCCACCTCTCTCTCTCCCCCCTTTTTGGCTTCTGAGAAGCTTCCCCCCACCACACCCTGCCACCATGATTTTCTGCCTCACCTCAGATTCAGAACCATGCAGTCATCTCACCATGGACTAAACTTCTGAAACTGTGAGCCAAAATAAACTTTTCCTCCTCTAGTTGTTCTTGCCGGGTGTTTGGGTCACAGCCATGACAAGCTGGCTAACCTAGGTGTGCTACCTTGACTCCCACAACCGTCTTCCAAAGGAAGCTCTGCTCTCATCCCCCTGATCTTACAGATGGGGAGCCTTGGGTTTAAGCAGGCTGAGTGAGTTGTCAAGAGCATACACTTCTGTTAACTCAGGAGGGTTTCTAATTCTAGTTTCTCCAATCACTTCCAGCAAAGATGTAAAATCTGGTCTGAAAGAGTTGAGAAAGGTCTCTGAGAACTCAAGAACTCTCACTTCAATATGGTGGCCTGAATTACCCTCATCTGCATTCCTCAGGCAAGTCTCAGTCTGAGATTTTTAGGCTCTAAACTTCATCTCTACAACTTCAGGGAGACTCATACTATTTTCTACTAAGTCACTTAATGAACTCACACATGCAGAGATAGACACGATTTATCTCTAGGAAAACATGCAGGAATGTGAACTACATTCCTATCAAGCATATATCAAGATATTATATAGATAGATGTAAAGATGTATTTGAGAATAAAATATATATTAGAATATATATGCACACGTGTGTGTATCTGTCTTTCACCACAAGAATATTGTTTCCTTATGTAATCTTTCTCGCTAGGAGCTCTTGGAAAAACAAGTCCACAATTCATAGCCACTATTCAAAACCTGAAACCCGGAGCTCAGGACTTGACTTTTTCTATAATTTCTGAAAGCTAAAAACCCATCCTTACATGCTGAGCAATTGACTTTGGCAAAAAGGAACCACAGAAAATACTGAGGCAGCCTAAAAAAACACAGTGTCCCCATCAGCCACCGGCAGGCCAACATGCAAAAACTGGAGTAGGCAGCACATGAATTCATTTCTACTTCCCCAGTGATTCAGCAGCTAAATTCGCACCTGCAGATGGGAGCTGGTTTTAATGAGTGAAAATTAACCAGTGGTTTTCCCAATTTAAAAATTAAAGGAAAATTTAAAAAAGCAGTACTAACTACTCATCCCTGAAGTCACCTGGCTTACGACACTCCACGTTAGAGAAGTGAATATGTAATTGTACTAAGTCGTCGTGGGCAGCAACTGGGAGGCTCATGGATGCAAATGGAATGATTCCTCTTGTAACACAATCAATAGCAATGGACTTGGAATTTCAATCGTTGTAATAATTCCAAAAATAAAGAGTGGTGAATTTCTGGGTAACTTTTCATTATTTGCAGGAAAGGTGCCAGTTATAGCTCTAAGAACTACGGAGTGATAGACAAACCGTCCCCGTGGTAGGCATAAGTGACTGGATGGCCCATGGCACTGTATTAACCTCTTTCCCATAAGAGTGGGTGGGACCTGGAAGTCTGATGTGCTATCAGATGAGGTTGCTAATGGACTGACTTTGAGTTAAGGCACCAGCTGGCTCTCCACTGGTGGCCTACTCCTGTAACACAATCACAGAGAACGGATTTGTGACACTTTCTTGAAAGAGTGACCCCTTCCCAGCCAACACCTTGATGGCCATCCCAAGGGACCCTGAGCAGAGCATCCAGAGAAAGCCATTCTGGAGCCCCTTACCCATGGAAACTGTGCAGTAAGAAACACATGCTTATTTAAACCCCTAAGTTAGAAGTCATTTGTCAGAGGGCCACAGAAAAATGAATGTAGCTCTTTGCTGGAACAAATGATGGTACTCTCAAACCTTAAAATACCCCCTTTCTTTTGTCACCTCCTACCCTTCATGCTTGAAATTGTATTTTCCTTTCTCTATAGGAAAGGTGTCAGGAAGGTGAGACGAAAAAGGAAACACTAAAGAAAGGGGAAGATATATATGAGCTCATCAAAGCATATGCTAGACAAAAGGAAATGGAGTTGGTAACCTCATTTTCCCCGGGATGATGAGCCGTGCTACCGGGATGATCAATAACATTAGCTTCGAAACCATCAGCTGGAGAAATGCAAACCAAGGCGTGGGAAACACAAGTCGCCAAGACGAATGGGTTCCCAAGTAAATGAAATGACCAACTTTCCAGACAGTTTATAGCAGACACTAGCTCCCAGCAGGTAGACTCCTGCAGGCAAAAGGAAATTCAGGCAGAGGAGAGAGTCACACTTATCTCCCTCAGAGAAGAAGTCTGTCAATGATGTATGTCCGAACAGGAGAAACTAATTAGCACAGAATGTAAGAAGCCATTTTTACTTTGAGTGTTAAAAGTTCCCTTTCTCATTGAAATTGCACTTTTATCTTGGAAAACTCACACAATGCAGCCCTCGGCTCTGCTTCTAGATGTTCATTAAAACACACATGCTGCATGCAGTATTTTGATCTTGGAAGTGCTTGATATGTTAATGGTCTCGCTTTCTATTTGCAGACTTGGTATTAGTCTTATTTGGTGGGCCTGATGAGTCTTAAAAAAAAAAAGGAAGAAAGAAAGAAAAGAAAAAAAAAGACAGAATGCCCTTGGCTGAACACAGACGGACGCTTCCCAACAGGCTATTATCTCCCTGGCCACTCAGCCGTGGTCAGGGAACCTATATATATGAGAATTATAGTCGACTTCGGGGAGAGTAATCCTCTATTAAAAAACTCACTTGGCCTTTTTAAAAATTTTTTCATTGCTTCCAAAAATTCACTCGAATGGCAAACTCCTTAGGAGGAGGCCATGCACTTCTTTCTACTTAAAAGCTTTATGACAGACACCACAACACCTAAATAAAAAGGGAATTGGAGCTCCAAGGAGATGATCATTCAATAGCTAATCTCGGATCCCCAGGCTCCTGTGAAATAAAACTCTTTTTCAGTAGATAATCCCTATCTCAGTGTCTCTTTGAGTCCTGATAAGAAAAGCCCCAAAGACAATCCAATTCTGAAAAAAAAAATTAGCCACTGCACAGTAGTTCTGATATAACTACAATTAAGAAATATGTCTCGTGCCTTGATTTGACAGCCATTACAATTATGCATCTGCCAGGTTCAGTGGCACACGCCTATAATCTGAGCAGCTTTGAAGGCTGAGGCGGGAGGATAAAGCTGAGGCAGGAGGACAGAAAGTTTAAAACCAGCCTCAGCAACTTATGGAGAACCTAAGCAATTCAGCAAGACCAGGAGCTGGGGATGTGGTTCAGTAACTAGCACCCCTGGGTTCAATCCCATGTACAAAAAAAAAATGCACATCAGATCTTAACTTTCTACTAAAAATTCAAGTACAACTTCAAGGAGACTCATACTATTTTCTAAGATATGGATAAATATAAAATATCATCCATGCTTACAGTGCAGTATCAAAGCAGAAAACCAACCTGGACAGAATCCACTGAGCTCATTCAGATCTGACTTTACCTGTTTTGAGTGTACCTGTGCCTTTGTGCCTGCGATTTTGTCACCTGTGTTGACTTGGGTGAACACTAGCATAGTCAAGACAGAAAACAAAGCACACTCTGGTGTGTGTTGTTAATTTTTATGGCTGATATATATGGAGTTCTTACTAGGTACCACCTTCAGCAATAAGCAGTTATACTTAGTGACTTATTTCACTGAGAAGCTACAGATAGCAGAGAATACTTTATTTATATCAGCGTTCTTCAGGTAACCATGTTCTGACATTCCTTTGGAAAACTGGTCTCTGTGACTGGTCTCTGGTCCTCATCACTGGTCTCTGTGACTCCTACTCTGTAGTCCAAAGTTGAGAAAGGACTCTAGTTTGGATGATCAAAAATTTGTTTTCTATGGACAGGTGATAGGCACACACCTTGGAGATTTCTGTTAAAACTCTTAATAGGCATTGCTGTGTCTTTCCTCTTTCTCTGGACTTGAACCCACAGTTTGCAGACACAAACAGGCGGCAGCCACCTTGGCACTCTGGAAATTGGCAGTGACCCCTCAGGGAGGGGAGGCATTGGTGGGTGAGGACAAGACACCCCAAGGGTGTTTGGACTCTGTACACATATTCTTTTCCTTGAATCCACTTAAGTCAGGATGCTGTCACCTGCAGCAGAAGAATCCTAGCTGATACATCGCTGCTGCTATTTATGTTTTCACAGGTGAGAAAGCAGAGGCATGGAGATCTTAATGTGTTTGAAGGAGTTAGAAAACTCAGGGGAGTTGGTATGTACTGGATGCTCTACCCCACAGGCAAGGGTATGCTACATCGTGTCCTTTGGACTAAATCATCAGGGACTTAATCTTCATTTTGTAGATGAGGAAAGAAAGCTGAGAGGTCAAGTAGATAACTGAGACAGCAATCTCTTGCTGCATTTCAAAAATAAGTAAAAAAGCAGAAATAGAGAACTTCAATTCAGTGGCTGAAACCGCCACCATTTGACTTTCTCATTATTCTATATATCAGCAAAGTAGACCTGCTCAGTGGGACTGGACTTCTGCTGGTCTCTCCTGGGGTCACTCACGTGGTTTTAGTTTGTGGGCAGGCTGGGGGGCCAGTTGATACAACCACTCTGGCTCACGTGGTCAGCTGTTCATCCCTGAGCTGCTGCTTGGGCCACATTTGCTAAGGTCCTATTGGCCACAGTAAGTCACGTGTCAGGGCTTTTGCATCTAGGGTATTGCATCTGTCAAGATAAAGAGAGATGGGTTCCCAGGCAGAGGGAAGGGAACAGGAATGCATTTAGATGAGATTCAATGCAAATGGGGATGTTCCGGATGACAAGGACAAGAGGACACAGGGAGAAGGTTTGATAAAAGAAGTGACATGCCGTGGTAGCAGCTGGGAAGGGGCAACAGGAAGGAGGACATGCAGGAAAGGCAGTGTGCCTCTGACTGAGCAATGGGCCCAGGCACCTGGGTGCACAGAATGGAATTCAGGACTGGAGAGAACCGGTTGGGAACGTGGACAACAGGTTGTAGACGACCTTCTGCCTCCCGGGCCAGTGGAATGACAGATTCCTGGGGCAATGTGGCATTTCCTAATAAACTGCCCTTTCGTTTCCCCTGACCTATTGCTATTATGAAGGACTAATATATTTAGTGAACAGATACTTTTTATTCCATTTAAAATTAAAAAAAATAAATACAGGCACTTGGAAGTTATGAATATGCTTTAAAATTACATCTTAATGTCACCTACTTCTATCTAAAATATAAAAAGTTATATACATTCCTTATCCCTGACCGTCTCTAGAATTACCACAAATGTAATTATGCAACCGCTAATAATTATAATCTCAGTTATTTAGCTGAGAGCCATATAAATTTTATAAGGCAATAAATCTTATTAAATGCTCCCTGGAGTATCAATTGATCCATTAACTTATAATAAATGCTTTTAAAATGCAAATTAAATAATAACTGGAAACACCTCAGTTAAATTCCACCAGGATATCTATTATGTGAGAGATCCATATTCTCTCCTCATTTTAAAAGCAGTTGAGTTCATAAACATCTAGTCAATAAGAAGTTTACTGTGGTGGGAAGGGGTGTGGGGTGTGGGTAGTGAGGAGAAGATGGCAAATTGAATTCGAGTTTAAAAGGATCCATCCTCAACTTTCCAAATCAGAATTTCTTTTTAGAAGTAACTCTGTACACAGCCACTTGGAAAAGCTGCTAGACTGTGTACCAGTCTGGTCCTGTCCTTCCACCTAGCCATTACATCCCCAGGAAGCTGTCTCAAGGAAAGAATCAGAAAGCCCACCAGGTGCATTAGGACATGCCTGTAATCCAGCAGCTCAGGAGGCTGAGGCAGGAGGATCGTAAATTCAAAGCCAGCCTCAGCAGAAGTGAGCAACTTCTGAGTTGCTGAGCAACTCAGTGAAACCCTGTCTCTAAATAAAATGCAAAATAGGGCTAGGGACATGGCTCAGGGATCAAGTGCCCCTGAGTTCAATCCCGGGTACCCCACTCACCCAAAACAATGAATCAGAAAGCCCTTGAATGATATCAGTATAAAAACCCATTCACAGCAATATTCTAAATATACATTGTGTGTTTGGTAATTTCATTTGGTGAAATGTTATTTGGAAATTTCCAATAGTATTGTTTAAAGATATTTACTCACATGAGGGAAATTGCACATAATGTATAATTAATGGCTTTTGTTATGATATTGATTTTTAAAAAGATATAAAACCATATTTCAAGCTTCATTTCAAGTTTACAAAAATACACATCTCTATAAAAACAGGCCAAGGGGAATATATTAAATATTAACTGTGGTTAGATGTATACAGTGCTATAATGAAAAAAATTTTAATTTCTTTTTGGGGGTTGTGTGACAATGTTAAAATTTTTTTTTAAACGCTCAGAAATGAACTGAATTTATTTCTTAATTTTGAAAAAATAATCATCACCCTTAAAGACGATGGAGAGAGAGAGAGAAAGGGAGAGAATTTGAAGACTTTGCCTTGTTCAATGGTAACTGAAGATGGTGATGGTTTCAGTACCCTTCAGTGTGGACATTCCACCTGAGAGTGGAACCTACAGTAACCAAATCTGAGAGAAGATATCTAGTGTCACCACAAGAACATAACATTTAGCCTTGTGCTCAACAGAGCAAAGGAAGTACACAAATATGCCCAAGAGTTGACAAGTAAGAAACGGCAACATAGTCAAATTTAAAAATACATCTCAAAATCTAGGGTCAGATATATATTCATTCATGAGCTGGATTAAAAATAGCATGTTTGAAATGTTTAGTCATGATTGCTATTGAAAACATTATGTAAAAGTTTACAATTCATCTATATAAAAATATGCTTACTCCCACTTGGGAAATTTATTAATATAATATATTTTTAATGTATCTCCAGAGACTTCATTTGTCCCATAAGTAGGACTTTCTGTTCTGTAATTAACAGAGTGGTGGACTTCAACAGGCACCTACACACCTGTGGGTCTGATTTATCAAGGCGTATAAATAAGCACCTGTGACTCTCATAGGTCTAAAGAGGGAGCTATTGACTAAGAATGGCTGAGTATGTCTAACTGCATGAAGATATTTCCCAATCCACAGAGGAAGCCCAGCCCCTGTTACTAACAGAATTTGATCCCACTGATACTTGATTGAAAAAAAGTAAATCCTTCCATGAGTCGACCTCAGCATTGTGAACTTGAAATACGTTTTTTTTTTTTTTTCCAATGACATCATTTTCCTAGCGACAACTCTTTCCTGACATGGCAACACTCTTCTCCATTTCTATTGTTTCTGGTACAGAAAACCCACTACTCTTGCCAAGCTCTGAGGTTCTATGTCAAAACATTATGGTATTTCCCACAGCTGCATGGTGTGTCCTCTTTGCAGTACAGGCATTCATACAGGGATTTTCGTCAAGATTCTTCACCATTGAAAGTGGAGCTAGCAACTGAGCCTTAGAGGGATCATGATTCTTGTTTTTCACAGCTAATCAAGTATGTGACTTTGAACTACAATGGGTTCTGATTGAGTCAAGCAGACATTCCATATTAGGACAGCTAGATGAGCAGTAATGACGTGTGACACATCCATCATGCAGAACACAGGCTTGAACCCCTGCAAATGAGGGTGGTCGCCATCATGTAGTGGTTACTCCCAGTGACTGCCAAGAATGAGTGAGATTTCTGGAACATTCTCATGATGGAATATAATCGGGACTGTTTCGGTAGTTTACCATCCCCAGTGCTGATAAGTGCTCAGAGAGCAATGCCAAGCACAACACAATTTGTATTTCTAAAACTTTATTAAACACTGCACCAGTGAATTTGTATGTGGTGTTCCCCTGAAGAGAACACCTTCGTGTATTGATAACTATTGTCTCTTTTCACACACAGAATGAAATGCCTTGTGTGATCTTCCCAGGTAAATTGTTAATATTTCTCCAAATTGTTAATACTGTTATAATTGTTAATATTTTCAGAAACCAACGAGGGTTATGATGTGTAATAGGGAGCCCACCATTGAATTATTTCCATCTGCATTTTGGAGCAGGGAGCCCACCATTGAATTCTTTCCATCTGCATTTGGAGCACCCTTGTGGTAACTGGCAAAGGGTTCAATCCAAGCAATGTTTCCTTCAAGTTCAATTTTAAGAAATTCTCCAAATCTTCTAGGGCACGCTCCTAGGATTGTAAGTTCATGTGATGCTCAAATTCTTACAGAATTAGGGAGACTATAATAAAGTATACTGCAATAAAACTTGAGCAGTCACATATTCGAATGATAAAGGAGTATCTGCCTTGTAAATAATAAATATAAATTAAGCACAAAACTGAATATAAAAAGTCATAAACAGGCTTAATGTTAAATCTAGAGATGGGTTTGAAATTTTAAATATTTCAGGACAAAATTACTAAAAACCTATCTTTCCAAAGCATCATATGTGTTCTTGAAGTTGGGTGTTTTGAAGGAGAGGTAATATGTACTGATTCAGCTCTTACCTAGACACACTGTAAAAATGTATAGCAAAATCATATTTTAAACTCAATGAGAAAATAAATATGACAATTATTCTTTCACTTCTATCACGTTTTATATCATTAGCTCATAGTCATTTGGTTATCAAGAAAGATATTATCAAAATTAATTGCCTTATATTTGAGATCAAAGTTCGGCCAAGGGAGATGAGAACCACATTTCTAGATTGGCTTCCCATGGATAAATTATTCCCTGTGGAATTATGCAGTAACATCATTTCAGCATCTAGGCTCCTGGGGATTGGGAATTTGTAATCATTTAAAATATATAACAAAATATCAATCAAATTATAAGCATAACAATTTCATAACCCAATATAAGTTGGTCTTATTATTAATATTTCATAATTGATGATGGTGAATTTTCTCTAAGCCAATCATATACTTTTACCTATAAAGTGCTTCAAAAACATCCTCAAACTCTGAGTAGTGTAGGCTCTAAGCTGCAGATTGGTCCAGAGATCCTGTCTTCCATTACAGTAACTCCACGGCTTTGACTTTCTTTTGGTAACTAAACTACAGGTTCAGATACCTGCCTCAACCAACTTGTAAAACAGCATGCATTTTTTTTCCTCAGAAAAATTACTATCAATATCTTTTAACGGTACCTTTTTAAGAATTGAATCTATTCCATCCGTCAATACTGTAGAAATTACACATTTGACAATTAATATTCTAAAATATCTTAAAGCATCATATATGTGGGAGACATTGATGGCTACATAGTTCAAAAGTTGGTACAAAGATACCTTAAATATTTCCAGTGCATGTGGAATTAGGAGTATCTCAGAGTACCATGAGTTTCTTCTCACTTCAAACCATTGACACTGTGGGTAAAGGAAGACATTAACATCACAATAGGTCATCATCATCCTGAAACCTCATGGCTGGAGAGTTTATTCATAATATTGACTGATGCTAACATATGCAATTGTCTCCTCTAATGCATAGATGATGACCACATAAGAATCAATGGGAGCAATGCCTCATTTATAGAATTGCCGATTGGATTCCAAATCACTGATTAGTTCTGCTCAGGGAACAGGGTCATTGTGAACTATTGGAGAGCTCAGTTATTTGTAACAGGCATTTCCAGGGTCAGAGTTAGTGAGGAGGTGTGATATTCCTGTCATATATAACAGCTGTTGCAGCTGGAGAGTCTTGGGGGAAATTAGAATCTATAGAGGTGTTTTTTGCATTTATATTTTATTGGGAGAGCAGTTATCTCATTTCCAAGAGGTAAAGCTTCCTTCAGATGATTCATTTACTCAGCAAACACTTACTGGATGACCAACGCTAACCTGAGGGCTCAAAAATGAATAAAACTTGCTGTGTTTCAAGGTGCTGTGTTTCCTGAATCAATTTTCTGTTTTAACCCATTCCTCATTTTGATGGGAGAGAACTCCTATACCATCCTTTAATATATTTGAAATTTTAAAACAAATGAAACAAATGTAAGTAAAAATAAAACAAAACAATATATGGAATTGCCTGCATCCTCCATCCCAACCACTAGAAATTCCTGATAAGAGCTCCCTCCTCCATCTAGCCCAGACCCTCTTAAAGAATGGTTCTTGGTATGGAGGTGGACATATGAATTTTTTTTTTAAATTTTAGATGTTGACGGACCTTTATTTTATTCATCTATTTATATGTGGTGCTGAGAATCAAACCCAGTGCCTCATACATGCTAGGTATGCACTCTACCACTGATCCCCAACCCCAGCCCCGACATATGCAGTTTTGAGACATTACACACTATAAGGTTTGAGAGCTTTTAATAGAGTGAAATGATCACTTATTAGGAAGAAGAAGCAGAAAAACAAGAATTGCGTTAAATACCATCTTCACTATTGAAGATACTTTTTAAAGTCATGCAAATTTTATAGACATATATTATCCTAGATCAACAAAGTGATTTAACAATGAAGTTAGTGTGGGTACTCACCCACATTTTAAAATCCTCCTTAATAAAAATCCTCACAAGGAGTGGATACTATTTTACACCCAATGAATGACTGAAGCCAGAATATTTTCTTGTGATATAATATCATCAAAACTAAACCTTTAATGTTTCCCAAATAGGATGGATTTAAAACTCTTCAAATATTTTCTTTGTTTTTAACCTCCATCAATGGACTTTTTTTGCTCACCTTGCCCCCTTTTTCTTTCCTCTTCCTTCCTTAGAACCTACTTTGAAGATCACAGTGTTCTTAGCCTTTGGAAGTCTTGCAAGGAACTAAGACAAAAGTCATAAAGGTCTGACTTTAAATGATAACAAATAAGTGGATAACATGTATATAGAGTGTGTATGCACACACGTGTATATTTACTCTTTGTGTTGTCTTCAACTTGGAGTCCGGATCCTATTGGCAATGGAAATGGAAAGGATTCCCATTTGGGAATAAAAAAAAATTGGGGAATTTCTGAGATCAAAATAATGGCATTTAGGTTTCTGAGAATAATATGAATTCTAATACTTATTAAACATCTCCTGGACATTAAGCATATGATTTACCTTCCCCTAAATCCCATAAAGAAAATATTATTCTCATTTTATATTCAAGAAAAAGGAATGACCCAAAGAAAGAGCCACCTGCCCAATCTAAGTACTCCAATCCAGGTTCAATCCTAATTCTATTTCACTGTCATGTTCACATCCTTTCTAAATTATGCTCTATTCTAAGAAATGAACAGAGAATTTTCACCTCTGCAAAAGATGCATACTTCTTTGCCCTTTGTGGGTTTAAGACAGGGGCAGCTGATGGGCCAGTCTCCCTTTACAGGTTGATGAGCAGTGAATAATTGAAAACAAGGAAAGAATCCCGAAGCGGAGGCAGGGTGGACAGGACAGAGCAGCTGTCATCGGAAGCACTCCCAGGAGAGGGCCATGCGCTGTGCATCCATTACCAACAACCATGATCCTACATGCACACCAGGGAATCTGTAGGTAAGCTTAATCGCACAAGGTAAATCCAAGGATCAGAATTTACTTAACACCCTTTATCAACAATACAAAAACATGTCCACGGACACAACTTGATGTACTCCTGCTCCCTGGGCTCATGCTTACCTATGCCTTTAATAGTCTATTACCACTTTCCAAAGATACATTTTTAAAATGGATATACAGGGTAATAAATAAGAAAAGGCAAATATGAAGCATTATTAAAGAGGAAATGACAAATCTCAAATTAAAAATCAATATTTAATCAACTTAATATACGACTGACAGGTGAGGCTGAGTTAACTATTTCTGTAGGCTTGTAGTATAAATAAAAAGAGGCTCATAATTGAGTGAGATTCATGATCTAATATAACTCATAAGAATCTATAACTTGTTCCAGCCTCCATATTGCATTAATATGAACACTTGTGAAACACTGGTTAATTTCTGTCAGTGGTAGTTACTTAAATTGTATGGATATGGGACTGAGGAGTTCATATCCTGAAAACCTATTTTTAAGTTGGGGAAGCTACACACAGCCAGAGAACCATAGGTCCTTAATATAAAATGGTCACTTCCATTGCAACTCATGATGCAAGAACTTAGAATAAAATCCCAACACCTTCGAGGTGCTTTTTGGTCTGGTCCCGTCTACCCTTCGGATCTAAGCACCTATCTTCCTCATCCTTTCCCACTTTGCTCCAGGGTGAAGTTATCATCCATCTATTGAGTCAGAAAAGCTGATCTGTGCACTTATAAAGACTACGCACATCTCTCCTGTTGGGATGCCTCCCCCTACACCTTCATGAGACTGACGTATCTTGTCATCTAGTTCTCAACCCGAATTATACATTCTTAGAGAGATCTGATATGACCTCCCCCTGTCTCCAATTGCTTTCAGTCTCTGTGTCTTGTTCACTGTAATCGCTATCTCAAATCAGATAAGAGCTTAGTTTTTTTTTTTAATTACCTATGGTTATTTTCATCTTCATCAACAAGAAAAATATTGGCTTAAAAATATTATTGAAGGATGGAATTAGTAAATAAAACAAGGAACAACAGAACATGAATGTTTTTACCATTTTACCATTTATTCTATCACAAGATCCTCCTGTATTCTGAGATAGTAATGGATTCAACAATATCTGTTGAGGGCCACAGCCGAGTCGGGATGACGCATGGCATTTTTGCCAGAAGTAGTGGTTGAGAGGTGACATCAGCGAGCCATTAAGATGATGACTTTTGAGTTCTAGGAGTTCCCGTTGAGTTCTGGTTGAGCTCTGGCGGGGATTCCTGAAGAGTTTGCATTGGTTGGGGAAGTGCCGGAGGAGGGATTTCTGGTTGGTGGTTCTTGGAGGAGCCACATGGTGTTCGGGAGAGTTCCCGAGGAGTGTGTGTGGAGTGTGCTGGTGGAGTTCAGAAATAAAGTTTGTTCCTGCTTCAGTGGCTCGTGATTTATGCCCAGCCAGACTGTGGCAAATATCCCCAAGAAAAAAAGCAACACTAAATAGTATAGGGTGGAGTCTTAGATAATTATACAGTTTATTTTCTTCTCTTTTTTTAGCATCTCCACTCTGTATCATTGATAGATATTGCTGGAAGGTCATTCATAGCCTGGCTTTCCTCTAAGGTACTAATTTCCAGAATATTCCTCTTGTAATGCTGCATCAAATTAATTTCAATTAAGTGGGCTAGGGCGCAGATGATTATTGGAATGAGGATTGGTATGATAATGGCTGGCAGGCTTTTTAATAATTCCAGTTAAGATCACTGCAATAAGAGATGACATCGATTTAAAGAGGGACTCATGTTTTTTTTTTTTTTTATGCAATCTTTTTTTCAACACTGGAAGTGTGCCCTGCAATGTATAATAGCATTTCATATCAACTCTCCCCTGTGTTAATACAGCAGAAGCAGTTGGAATGGCTGCAAAACAAACCTTAGGATAATAAACTATCCGGTTCTGAGGGTTTCAGATGATGACCACTTTGGATTCAGGCATAATAGACTGTGATTTTTATGATAGGCCTTAAACATATCTGGAAATCTGTAATTACTATAGAGCAATCTGATATTTATTAAGTACCTTTTAAACATGTTAGGAATATTCTTAACTCAAATAAAAGTCGCTCTGCCCTGCAAGAGTATCATAGGTAGGAGTGGGTTGATTTCACAGGATCCAAATACAAAGGTAACTGAAATATAAATACTAGAAATGTATTCCCTCTCATATAAAATAAGAGTAGAAAGACTTGATTTAGTTTTGGTTCTTGTGGCCTGGATCAATGACCCAGAGTCTTTCTACACTTATTGTTAAGAACCTTTATCCTGGGACCTCATTGCTATAGTCTAAGATGCTGGTTCAGCATCAATCCCAGGACCCAAATCCAGCTGAGAGAGGGAAGAAAGGATCATGGATGACCCAACTTCTGCCCTCCAAGGAGACTTTCCACTGACATCTAATTAGTCAGATCCAATCCCCTTGGTGCATAGGGAAGCTGGGCCATGGGGTCCTCATCCTGGTGGCGATGTGGTCAGAAAAAGTTCAAAGACTCCAATTCTGATGAAGAATGGGAAGAAGAAGTTTCCTAGGGAGAAGAGAAAATGCAGGAAAAACGAAAAGCTCAATATAATATTGGAACTATAATGTTGGGTAGTGAAGAACAGGAGTTCAGAAATCAGGGCTTTGAATTTAGGCTGCCTGGGTTTGAAGTCTGAGTCCATCATTTATTTCCATTTTAAATTCCAAGAGTCCGCTTCTCATGCCTAAATAAAGAATAGCATTTGTATTTCAGTACTAAGATAATTAAGTAAAGCAATAAACATAAGACCTTCATTATAGAGCCTAGCCAACATTGAGCACTCAATAAATATTGGTGAAGATGAGGCTGGTGATCTTAATGGGTGATAGTGGAGATAATGGTATTATTACTAATGTAAGAACAATGGGAATGTCATGATTGTGTGACTGGTTGCAGAGAAAACCTGGAAAGATTCCCAGGTACAGCAGCACTTGAGATAGAGTCTAAAGGGTAGGTTAGATTGACAGAGCTGAAAAGAAAGAGAATTCAAAACTGAGCATATTAATTAATATACCATGGCCAAGCCCGACCATGCCAGCCGCCATACTGTCCAAATCCTCCACAACCTGGGGCACTTATGTACGTGTATATATATTTCCAATCTTTTCTTCAAAATGTGAAGCGCTTTGGGTATACCTTCCATTGCTATAATTAATTTATTCTTGCCTCAAACACTAAAATGTTCACTTGAGCATGAACTCTTCATTTTCCCACCACTGGAAATCACTTGAAAAGTTTCTACCACCATTAGAAAGCCTAATTTAAAATTAATATGTATGCATTTTTCTTTCATCTTTTAAATATGCAAAAATAAGCTGTTTCTCAGTGATGAAGAACTAAACAGTGGTTTGAAATGCCACTTATTTGAATTTCATAAGTCAATCTTTCCCTATATGTTTTTTTCTTCCTCTCCCTTTGGCTGTCACTCAGAGAATTATAGACAAACAGTTGAGAAGTCAGCATGTTTTCCTACGAAGTCTGAGGCTTAAAGAGATAGTCCTTTTCATTTCTTTTTTGAACCCTGAGGATATGACAAGAAGGCTTCCATGTCCCATTGGACCTTTATCAGAAGTCCTTGAGGTGAGCTTCCTGTTCCCCTTGCAGAGTTCCCATGATTAAGACACAGAGTAGGTAAAAAGCTCGGCTGATTTCAGACAGGCAGTCAGTGGTAGGGAGAGTATTAGAACTTATCCCCTCTGCTTCTTCACACTGGACATTTATTTAATCCCCATTTCTCTGCCTCTCCTCTTGTGCTTACACATCCACTGGGTGGAGAAAACCTTTGCTGCTTTAGTTGAAAATTATGTTGTAAAACTTTATATCCACAGTGGTAACTATTTGGTGCTATCCCTGTGGCTGCATATCTCCATTCTAGAAATGCCTGACTGAAAGCATTATACATGGTCTGCTATTCAAAACATCCTGGCGAGCCTGCATTTATACTATGGAAGCCAGCTATATTCAGAGGAAATGACACAGTAACACGATTGATGCTCCCACAGAAGAATATACCCCAATGTCTACACGACTCTCTGAAGCATAGTGAACTCTTTTTAAAGATGGAAGAGGGAAAATACTGTTCATGGGGAAAAAAAAGACTGAATGTTTGATGTCTGTATGCAGCTAGCTGGATCTTTCCAAGATAAATGTTCCACCTGATAACAAAAGTTATGAAAGCTATACAAGCACCTAGCCCAGTACATGCATAGCTTCTTAATGATCCCTTGTTGTTTTAGCAAACACACATCATCATCGTAGCCCACTCTGACAGCCACATAATGCTACCACCAACTTGTCACGATAAAGAATAAACCCAACTGAATGCAAATGGGAAAGCCCATTTTTAATATGTTAAAGAAATAAACATATTCTGGTAGCCCAAGATAGGAAACAGATTCCATAAAATCCTTCACAGAGAGAGGACATGAAGGTAATTGAAAGCAACAGACACAATCCTCTCATCACAGGAGAAAACACTGCATGCACATGAACACATGTGTATAGTTGATATCATAGAGCTTTACGGTCTATCCCCCAATTCGGGATAATCTTTCCATTTATCCAAAAGAATTGCACAATGTTTACAGTAAAGAAGGGCTGATGGTATGTTTTCAAGGGTCAAGTATTATCGAGTGAAATATAATGCCAAACCTTCTGGAAAAAAGGCATTGGGTTCCTCAAAGAGCAATGAGTCTAGAAACTAGGAAGGGTTTTAACATGGCCTTACACACTTTTTGAGTTTTTAAAACATAGCATGATCCTGTCCTGACACTTCCCTCATTGCCTCCAGCTCCCATTCGGACTCTGAGTGGCTTCACACCACTCTTGGGATGAAAACCATTCCCGTTAATTCTGCAGCCAAGCTTCAGTGCACAATTCATGACTCCCCCATTCCGTACCCCTGCAGACCTTCTATCAATTCTCCCCACCCTGAAACCTCTTGTCCTTTTTATCTCAGGTATAGTCCACCGGTATTCTTACAGTGGTTTCTCTGCTTGGTACCTTGGTCAGCACAGGTCATTTGCCCACTGAGCATGTGAATGACCCAGTGCATGCCATAATATCTCCTACTTTCCCATTCTTACTTGGTTGACTTCTATGTGCCCTTTAGATTTTAGCTCCCAGGGAGTACTTGTCTTTGTCCACCATACAGCTTTCACACATTGCTCTAGCTCTTCCATTTACCATGGTTTTAATTCTACAGTGATGTCCTTGGTAATCTGATTTGGAGCCAGATTTCTCTGTTAACTGTTGAACTCCATGATGTCCATGAGAATGAAAAATCAAGCCCGCTCAATGTTCACTCTTGTGTCCTATGTGGTTAGTGGAGAAGCTGACACACTCACCAGCCTGCAGACATTTGTGGAATATCTGAATGAATGAGCCAGTGCGCGGGTGAATGACAGATCCTTAGAAAAGTCCCTTGCCATTTTTATAAAGTAATAACCCAGGTATCACATTCCCTCTGTCAAGAAAGAATGCTAATAAACAGAACTGACTCACTGGCTAATGATACAGAACTGGGATGTATGCTACATTAAAATTCTTGAGAAATTTAAAATTCTTTTGCATTTATCCCTACCAAGAGTCGTAAGTAAAGCATACGCTTGCCACATAGCTTTTTAATGGTTTTGTGTCTGTTACTTCAACTTTTCACAAAGGAAAAAAAATCCCATTCATTTCCAGAGGGAATCTACAGCTTCTGCATCAAATAGAATTTGTTTAAAACTTGGGATTCTACAAAAGTACCACAAAAATAATTGTTCCACATTCTTTCACCCTGAAAATAAGCCAATGAATCAATAAGATGATTAGTCTGTACACAATGTTTTAATAATGGTGTCCTGTTGCAACCACATTGGTAATAGTTTGCAGTAATAGCTAAATTAAGTGCTTTACAAAATTAAAGAAGTTAATGAGTCAGAGACTTTTGAATTGAAAATGGATTAAAAAAATTCCACAGGAGCTAAAACCTCACATAAAAGTTTAAAAGAACATCCTTGTTTTGCTTCTTTATTTTGCACACTGTGATATTTATCTGTCTAGGAGATATACAAATATTTGAAAAGGTCAGCCTTTATTTTTATTGTCTCTATGGTTACAAGACCTCGTGACAATGGAGAGGATGTTACAAGATACAAAGGAAAGAAAACATAGGCCAGATGTGGTTCCATGAGTACTTCTTATTTATCTTTTTGCATTTCTATGTCAGTTATTAATTAAAATTAATCATAAGGATCTGCACCCTACAGCAATGTTTTTCTCTGAAGTGGGAATCTGAACGTAATAGAGCCCTTAAGGATTCAACTCAAACAAAAACATCTTGATCCCTTAGTTAGGAAGAATGGATGTTTGCTGTGATTCTCGAACACGTCAATGATCATGTAGGAGCGTTTTGCTTGCCTGTGTTGAAGGAATTCCAGGGTCTATAGTCATTTGATAAAAGCAGAAAATAATTCAGTATCCTACAATGTTTAATGAGAAAAACTATCAAGAGATAGTATTGATTCTCTTTATTTTCCATTTCTTCTTTATTCCATCTAACCTTTCATTACCACCTCCTATTTCAGGAGTCTTTTAAAAATTCCATTCATTTCAACTTTCAACTTCTCACTTCTTTGTCAAATTTTCTCTGAGAAAATACTGCCTTGAGAGTGTTCCCACAGGTAAGAGAAAGGTTTTTGGTTTTGTTTCTCTCTTTTTTTTTAAAGAAAATATTCTGAACTTAATGGCCTTTCAACCAGTGAGGTTTTAAATTTATTTATTTAAGGAGTGCTGATATTTAGTTGGCTATAAAAAGAGGAAAGCCTGTGGCTGCATCATCTACAGAGCTTGCCTCTGAATCTTACTTGAAAGATGCGAAAGTAGGTCAAAAGTCACCACCGGGAAGCTGCCTGAAATGCCTGCTGACACGTGAAGTAGGTATGAGCATTAATCCACCGTGATGTTTGCACTTGAAGTTTTTAATATTTTGTCTGGAATTAATGTCCAGCAATAAGGGCAACCTCTGGTGATCAGTAATTTCTAAGTTGCTTTGCAGAGTCAGGAAATGGATTATCCCTCTTGTACAAGCTTTGGGTTTAATTAAACAACCAATTATTCATTAAGTCCAGCTCAGTACCCTGTAAGGTGCTTTGGGGAAAATTAAGTACAAGATGGTACCCGAGCTTAAATCTACTTAGCACTAAGGCATCCATTCTAACTAATGGGTCAAGGCTGGGTTATAGAAGTTCACCTAAAAAGAGGATTACAATAATTATGAAGACATCCCCAGACAGGAGGGATCTTGGAAATGATTGAGGTAGACAGAAGGGACTGGGAAATTACTTTGATGGAAATGTATTTCAAAGTAGAAGAACAACTTGAGAATCAGTGCAAACCAAGGTTCTACCAACATGCCATGAGAGTACAATTAAGGTATGCTCGTAGTTAAACTCATATGGAAAAAAAAGTAAAATTTGTTAGATGATATAAAAGTTTTTTGCATCTTCACATAAACAAAGGAAAGGCCATCAGCTTTAAAGTATTATAGAAATTCAGGTCTGTGGGGAGAATTGTTTTTCTTCTTTACAATTTTAGTAATATGTTTTCAAAAGTTTAGATGTATCAAGAGTCCCTTGCTAATTCTTTCAATGCACATATACATATTTTTCAAAACAGATTTTGTTTTTGCCGACTGTTTTATGTACACTCATAACTGTTTATTTCAAATGGATAAAACATTGATGGTCCAGTTGGAAATGGTTACCTAGAAAGCTCCCTTTCTGGAAAGATCTTAAACCAAAGAGAGTCTAGGTCATGTTCACTTAGTGAAGAGCTGAAGTTCTCCTGGATGGTGCTGTCTACCCTACTTTTACTGTAGCACTGATCTTTTTTTTTTTTAATTAAAATTTAATGGTTCTTAAAATTGAACTTAAAAAATTTTAGAAATGTTTATACTTCCAGAAATGCAACTAAGAGAGTGGAGAGAATTCACTATTTATTTATTTCCCAATGGTTCCATATGGTTCCACTGAACATTTATCAAAATTTAAGAAACGAACATGGGTGCAATCCTATTGCCTAAATGGCAGACTTCCTTTGAACTCCTCTGGTTGTCCTGCTTTGTCTCTTTTTGGTAGGAGCCAATCCAGGCTACCAAGTTATATTTAATCACTCTGTCTCCTTGGTCTCCACCAACCTGAGAGTTCCTTGCTTTCCATCAATTTAACCCTTGACCAAGATACTGGTTAGTTAGATATTTTGCAAAATTGTCTCTTAATTGGTATTTGTCTGGTACTTCCCCAGGATTCCTCTAAGGTCATAAAGTCTGGGGAAGAATGGCCTTTTGTGCCCTTATCATGGCACCACACCAGGGGCACAGAGGATCAAAATGCCTCACCCCTGGGTGCTCCGCTTGATTAGCTGGTTCACAAGGTTTTTGCCAGGATTTTCAAGTGTAAAGTCATTATTTTTCCCTTTATACGGTCTACTTTTCTTTAGAAGTGAGGAGTTAAGTGCAGCCCACATGTATGGAAAAGGATATTTTACTGGAACAGGAAATAGGTCATACCTCCTGGAGGAGAGATTTTCCTAGAATTTATGGACTTCTGTTAAAACCACAACAGGGATTCGTCAACATATTCAGGGTGACTACTTCGGGCTTTAAGTTTTGCCCACTAATTTGAACATTCCCAGTGGATCTTGGCTGCAACAACTATTACTGTTGCAATCTAATGGTAGTTTATATATATATATATATATATATATATATATATATATATATATATATCCTGCATTTCATCTATATTTACTAATTGGAATTCTTATATAGGAAGAGTCATCTGTTTTGCTCCTCTTATTTATTTGTCCAACCAAGTATTTAGTTATATCAGTAAAGACTAGTGAATATTTATTTTGTCCTTTGGCCCATAAATCTTTACTATAATGAGTTGCCCCCATGCTCCATGATTGGCGTGGGGGAGTTTGGAAGTTGGTGCCCATGCCCTTAGCCATACTGCTTCTGTCCTTCCTCTTTCTTCTCTTTCTCTTTCCCTTTCTTCCCCCTGCCTCCTTCTCTTTTTGCAATCCCTATTTTCTGGCATCATAAGATACAGCGCTTATTTTTTTTTTTTCCATGCTCCAGCAAAAAAATCAACCATTACTGCAAAGAGCCCTGGTTCCTTTTATGAGAAGAGCATTTTTCGAAACCAAGATGGAGACCATGGGTGTGCTCATTGCTCCTGGGGTGCCACCGCCCTGGAAGTAAAGGAAGAAATGCAGGCCAATCAAATGACAAAATGCAAGTGCTATTTATTCAGAGTTTGCAAAGGAGTTGGTGGCTACCCACTTGTGTTTTGGCAGGGGCAGCTTCAGGTATCCCCCTAATGGAAGCCACTGGCCTGGGGAAATTGTGGGCGGGCTTGATAGAGGCAGGAAAATTGGTTAGAGGTGAATATTTGACGTTATTGGTCTGGAATTGGAAGCAAGGACACAAATTCAGGACACTGCCAGTTATTAATAATGTCTTGACCATTTGGGGCTGATGATTATAGGCATTATCCTTTGACTTCTTGGACAACTTGCTAAGGATAGTGGCCTAGCTGCCCCCTAAGATGAGCTTGAAGATAGGAGATTGTCTCCTGGGTAGTTCCTTTAGATAGATGGTGGGTGCAGATTGTGAGTCAGTCTGGTTTTATGTGCATGGCCTTGACATTGCCAGTAGCATATTCAGGCTCTCATACTTGTAGGAGCACTATAAGGACATTTAGGACATGGACCTCTACATACAAAGCCATGCATATCAAAAAATCTTTAATTTCTCTCTATGTATAAAATAAAATGTGAGTTCACACTGATAACTTTAGCTCTAATGCAGCATGGATGGTATTAGTTAATTACAACTACTTCCTCTGACAGTGAGAAATCATGCTCATATCTATCCTCTACTACTGTTCAGTAGAATCTAATATATATGTGTGTGAGTATGTGTGTGTGTGTGTGTGTGTGTGTGTGTGTGTGTGTGTGGTGTTTAGTGAAATGTAGCCAGTCATGGTGGCTAGTAAGAGATTTATAAAGAACACAAAAAGATGGTATATATATAATTTTTTTTTCAAAATTCTTAAGCCATATTCTTGGAAGGAACAAATGTACCCACCCGAGTATGGTGTTTATTAGCAGCACATATCATTTTGCATTTAATCTTACAGTATCTAGTCAAAACACTGCTTTTGAAGCCTGTTGAGGTCTGTTGGTCTCTTCCCCATCCCTCTTAGGGTGGCTGGGTTATGTTTTTCTAATACATTTACACTGATTTGTAATAGTTTGCCTTCTGTCATGCGTTCCTCAGACAGGGGATGATTTCTTTTACTTTTTTACTGATTAATATATAGAATAGTAAACCCAGCCTTTTGTGATTGTGTGAAAATGGTCCTGTGTCGCATCTTAGCTGACCAACCGTTAGTTCTCTGACAGCCACTTTCTGTCACATAGCTCCTTTAGAGCCAAGCCCTCCCTAAACTTGAACTTCTAAAACTTGAGTGGTTACCTGTATTAACTAATTTTGAATTCACATTACAAGGGATTGGGTAATGCCAGGGTATAATATATATATGGAGGATTCTGTGGTCTTAAATCAACCTTTCAGACTTGATGTTCCCCATTCTCCTTAGTTTCTAATGAGCATCAAGTTTGTTGCTATTAGGAGAAGAAGAAAGATCTTCTTGTCTTTCTAGAATTCTTATGCATGATTTTGGTCTTTAATGATCTTTTAGTCTAATGTCTTTGTTCATTGGATTGAAGCAGTTAGTGAGGACTTGTTCTTATAAATCAGGCCATGGTTGCAAAATTGCATTAAGATTTCTGATCTTTCAATTTTTTCCCCCTAGGATTAAAAACAGAACAGATTTACTGGTGTTCCAGGCCCATTTACATTGGTATGATTTTAGAAATTTCTAGTAATTTCTTTTTCAAATTAACCAGTCTTATAGCTATAATCTTTTCATAAACTAAGATATTAATTTAAATTCACCAAGATCTATGCCATGGTCCTCCCATTTTTTTTAATCATTGTCAATTTTCCCCCCAAGAAAAGTCTAGGGTATCTCATGTTGACTGTGCTATTCATTGCTGCCAACCTTTGTTTTAATACTGAAATAGATGTCAGAATTTTAAGGTGCTGTTTTCCTATCTAGAACACCAAGTTTTTAGGACCAGAATGCAAAAGAAATTTCTAATGATATTTGAATGAAAGATAAAAGCTTGAAAAAAAATCTAAACCTACAAAACAAACAAAATCTTGGGATTAGATGTGGATTTTAGTTATTTACATGATTCTTATCTTTGCATACTATTATTTATTGAAAAATCAACTTTTATCAATAAGCAATAAGCTAGGTAAAAATATGTGTACACCATTTTATTCCTTCATTAAAAAGCTAATTATGCCTATTAAAAATAGTAAATATTTTAACTTAAGGTTTAAGCAGGGATTTTTAGAAAGAAAGTTTCATTTTCTAAAATAACTCTTAGTATGTACTGGACAGTCTTTGTGATTAAAATGAATGCCTAAAGAATTTACAACTTATTTGTTATTTTGGTCAAATTTTATACCTGCTAAACAACAACAACAATAACAACAAAAAAAAAACTCATTAGGACATTTAAAAATAAATAACTGCAAATTACTTCTCAAAATTATTAACATTTGCTATAGTATTGTGAACAAATAAATATTCATCTTGTTATTCCACTGGAATATAAATAAAAAGATTCTTTTAGATACCCAAAAGTGATTGAGATTGCTAAAATATTTTTTCCATTTCACAAAATCCATTTAGCAGCTTAATATGGAAATAGCAAATTAGTTTACTTCATGAATTTATTACTTTGTTTTAAGAAAATAACGTTCAACATATTTACAAAAAACTACTTTAATTAAAGGTATTTAAACAGATTTGTTGTGAAATTATCATTTTTTTTACCCAAGTAATTATAAGAATACACTACTCATTAAGTTAATCTTTTCTCCTCCCTCACCCTTACCACTCATTTAAATAATTACAAATCTCCTGTGATTCAGTGATGGGTAAGATTTTATCATTTTAATGCTTGAGGCAGGTATTAGTTATCTTGAGAGTGTTTAAATGACAAATTTGATTTGGAAACACTGAAATTCTTATGTAATAATAGGTAAGTGGACCACTTGTTCAAATTCCTCTTTTAGTTCTTTCTAGCTGTGTTCCTTGAAAAGATTAATTAACATCTCTGAGCTTTCATTTAACCTCTTTCTATAAAGAGGTTGATAATATCTGCCTTACAAATCTGTTGTGATGGTAAACTGTCCTTATCCTGAAAGTGTTCATTCTGGTTTTCACTTTCAAAATCCCCTGGCAATTGTGAATAACCTTAATAGTAACAGAATGATAAAAGGTACTTTCTGTGTTGTGATTCTGCCAGAAAACATTTTTTAAAAAATAATGATGGTACAGAACTTAATTTAAAAATCATGACTAAGGGAGACTCAATGGGGAAATTGATTAGGGTTATTCATACCAAGAAGCTACTATGAAAGGTCAATGAAATGTAGCCAGTCATGGTGGCTAGTAAGTGATTTATAAAGAACACAAAAAGATGGTGTGTTTTCCTCATTGTGAGACTATATTTCCATCTATTACAACAGCAATGTTTATTGTTAATATCAAGTAGTTACTAGTAAAAATTCTAACAGAATTGTATTGAAAGATAACTATCCATTTTATCATAGGGGAGAAAGCTTAATATAATGGAAAATAGATAGGTTTTGAAATTAGAAAGAAATACCGTCTGTCATGCCTTGGTATCTGTGGGTGGGGGGGCTGGCTCCAGGACCCTCACTGATATCAAAATCTGCACGCTCAATTCCTTCTATAAAATGGCATGACATTTGGATATGGCCTACACACACCTTTGCATAGACTATAAATCATTTCTGGGTTATTTATAACTCCTAATACAAGGCAAATGCTATGTGAGTAGTGGTCATGCTGTATTTTATAGGAAATAATGACAAGCTACACGTCCATACACCTCACAATCCATGTTTGATCAACAGATACAAAACGCACAATGGAGAGTCAACTCTACGCTCAACCCCACATCTCTGTGTATTAATTCGCCATTCTCCATCACGGATGTGGGATCAGCAAACTACCTGACAGGGTTGCTTTGCCAGGAAGGAATACGTATATGAGGATAAGTGTGGTGTGGCATTTAGCATCTAGGACTCCCTTAGGACATGTCTATGTGAGGACGGTGACAATGTGTTCTGTACAAGCATTCCATCAGAGATGGAGGGGGGAACTTTGTCATGCATCCATTGCTAGTTCATTAAAGGTATTCATGTGCTCACTGTGGGTAATGTGGTAGGCAGTGGGGACATTTGAGAGGAAGATCCATAAAAAAGATAACTAAAACAAATTTTAAAAAAAAAATAAAAAGAGAGAGAAAAAATGGAAGACAAGAGCCATTACGGAAGGGAAAACAACTAATTGTCAAGTTATGCAACAAGTAAGCTGCAGAAGGGGGAGTTCCACAGAGGAGTGGAAATCAGAATTGATGGTGAAAGACGAAAATGTTCCTACGGTTTGAGAAGAGGAGAGGAAGTTCAGAGAGGCGTGGAACCTCTGAGTACATTCCTGATCCCCGTGTGTGACCCAACCTTCAATCAAACAGTTTTCAGAAACAATAAGGCACAAGTTCCAAGTTTTAATTGTGTCTTTCAAAGGACATCAAAGGGTCTGTGATGAAAACCCACTCTGCCATTTCTTTCCTTGGGTTATTTCTTGACCCCCTCCTGGTTTCCCCCAAGCCTCTCTCCACGTTTCTCCTCTCTGCTCAGCAGCAGAATGCACTTCATCCTTGCCCTATCTCCCTTTTCTTTCATTCCCTGTAAGAGTGACTCTTGACATCATTCAAATTCCCATTTCGGGTTTCTCTTCCCCTGATGAGCACGATCTGCATAAGGAGGCCCTGGGACTAGGACAGGGGTTCTTATCCAAGGGGTTGAGGAAGGACTGTCTTCCAATGTAATTGCTTTCTCTTATGATCCTGGGCATTTTATTTTATGCAATTTATAAACTGTACTCTGGAAAATGATCCACAGGTTTCTCTCCATTGCCAAAGAGGCCCATGGCACAAAACACATTTAGGAAACTTTGAAATGAGGGAGAAGACTGGCATAATGGAAAATGGGAGCCAATGCTTATTCATTCTTTTTCTTCCCCCTGAATCGCTTGAAAGAACCTGCAGAGGTGCAGGAAGCTGCCTGCAGTCTGTGTGGTCAGGACATCTCACGGGGAGAAGGGATGATGGACAGAATGCTGGTCTGTGTGCAGACAAAAGCAAAGTGACACAGGACACAGCCACATGCTCTGCGTGGAAGCTCAGAGGGCTCCTGCCCATGTTTCCTTTACCCTCTTCACTCAGGGTATCTTGCTCCTCTTCTCATTAGTTCTCCAAAAAAAATCATCTATAGCCCAGATCTAGGAAAGAGATCTGCGACCTTGCTAAAACTTGCAATTTCAAAGCAGATGAGTCCCTAAGCCAAATTAAATGGAAATCAGCTGTCAGAGTTCAGCTATTTCACAGGAGTCACCCAGCTATCTAATTCCTTCCTGTCCCCCTCCCCAGGACCCTCCCTACCTCTTTTAATACCTAGGTGAGAAATCTTCAAGGGAGTAGATTTCTGAAAGATGTTCTTGGCAGCTTTGGGGACTGCGGGAACATCAACCCACCTGCCACCAGCCGTGTGACAGTTTATACAGTGTTGCTGGGCCCGGGATGGTTCAGAGTATTTGCAAATATATTATTTTTGACAGGTTCCTCTCCCAATTAAGAACCACACAAAACTCTTCATTCAGAGTTAAAATTCCCAGCAGTGTTATCCCTTAAGTAGCTACAGAGTTTTACAACTAGAAAGAAGAAAAAAGTCTGTAAGGTATTTTTGTGGGGGGAAGGGACACAAATCAGCCTGCTTCTCCTTTTCTTGACATCACCGGGTCAGTCTTCGTGGGCAGCATGGATGCCAATTTGCTGAATCTCGAGTCACCCTCTGCCATCAGTTCCTCAGCAATAGAACTCACCATCCCACAATGCCCAGACTTTCACTTTTGTTAAGGTGGTAGAATCCCAATTATTCTCACAAATACAAAACCCAGAACAGACTCAACTCAGTTTTAACTGTTCACGGGATGAGAGACAGACCATGGCAGCTCTTTTCACATAAGGATCATTCCTGTGATCAAAGTATTCTATGAATATAAAGAAAAAAATACAGATGACTTTAAGTAAATTCTTGTGGTACTCAGACAGTAGTAGCCAATGAGAGCTGACTTTCTTTTGAAACCCATCTCCCTGACGACTTTGAAATTTCTGAATCTGACTGAGCAGTGATTGGGTTAGCTGCATGCATTTTATTGCCAATATATATATATATATATATATATATATATATATATATATATATATATATATATATATATATATATAAAATTCTTTGAATGCAAAGTGTCTATAAAATACTTCACGCAACCCATTTAATGTTTCCCCCAAACCCTTTGACTTAGATAGTAAGATTATTGCCATGTTAAAGACGTGAAAACTGAGAAGGTTGGGTTCCTTACTGAATATACCATTAAGCATCGGCTGGGTCTGACTCCAGACATTCTGGGTCCACAGTCCACTTACAATGTGCCCTGTAGGAAAAAATGGCCTCACACGCCATGCTTTGGCTAATGTCCCTGTCATGTTTTGAAGCTATTAATAAATTGGGGACAAGGGGTCCTTCTTTTGCATTTTTCACCTTGCTCTACAAAATGATGCAACCAGGGCTGCCCACCCATTTAATCTTTTTTTTTAAAATTAAGTATATATGACAGCAGAATGCATTTTGATTCATTGTACACAACTGCAGCACAACTTCTTCTGTCAGTGGCTGTACAGGATGTAGTGTCACACCTTATGTGCAGGGTACCCATGGCGATGTACCCAGGACGATGATGTACCCAGGGTGATGATGTCCATCCCATTCCACCATCTTTCCTGCCCCCATGCACCCTACCCACTCTCAGTCCCTTTTGCCCAATCACAGTTCCTCCATTTTTCCCAGGTCTCTCCCCTCCCTGCTATGGGTCAGCATCCACTTATCAGAGAGAGCATTCAGCCTTTGGTTTTGGGGGATTGGCTTACTTCACTTCCACTGAGCTTCATCCTCAATCTTTGTTCAAAAGTGCCTGGAGCATCAGTGGCATCACAGAACTGCACCACCTAAAGCAGAAACAAGGACTGACTCCCCTCCCCCAGCTTCTCACCATCAGCTGTCCATCCCCGGGGGTTGGAGAGAGAAACTTCCCAGGCATTCCTCTGCAAATTGGCTGCATCCAGTCCTTAGAAACAACTCTTAGAGGAGTATAGCTGCTTCAAAGCCAAGCTTCACAGAACTGGGCAAGGGGTATACTGCCTAGTAAGTGGGTCTGGGTAAGGCCCCACATTATATACCAACATTTGCCTCCTTTAGGTCTGTGATTAAAAAAAAAAATGATTCCACTTTTCTCGCCCTACTAACCTGCCACTCCCATACTTGATGTCTATGTGAGTCAGCTTTCTGTTACTATAACAAATGGGGACGACAATCAGCTTATGAAGAGTAAAGGTTTATTTGGGCTGACAGTTCTGAAGGTGTCTGTCTAGGATTGATTGGCCCCATTGCTTTGTGCCTGCAGTGAGGCAGCAAATCATGGCAGAAACGTGTACTAGAACAATCTTCCTCTCGTGACAGTGAAGCAAAAGAGAGAAAGAAAAAGAAGCAGGAGACTCCATATACTTCAAAGGCATGCCATCAATCCCATAATATCACCAACTAGGCCCTAAAAGCATTCACCACCTTCCAATAATGCCAAGTTGGGGACTAAACTGTCAACACATGAGCCATTGAGGGACACTTCAGATATAAATCAAACCACCCTGCTACCATCTAAGTCATTTTTTTTATCACTTGCTCACCTCAAATGGTGTTATTCAACCTCAGAGAGCTCATTTCCCCTCATATATCTATGTGTGTGATATTTACCTCCCAAGCAAAGCGGCCCAGTGTACCCCGGCTGAGAGCATGCACAAAATCATTTTCAAAAAGAGTCTTGTTAATAATGCACCTCCTAGATTCAGGATAGTGTCACTTATCAGTGATTTTAAGAAACAATGGATTGAAACAACTATCACTGCTAAAGAACTTACTGTGTGCCAGGCATGATTCTTGAAGATTTATATATGTTAAATCTTTCACCTCCAACAGCAAAAGTCTGGGTGTTATTATCATCCCCATAGCATAAACATGAAGTTCCCCCTAGTCAAATGACTACAACGTGTGCAGTATGAATCCAAGGTGTCTGGCTCAATAGGCCCTGCTGTGATCTAGTGCCAAACCCACCCTGTTTTGCATCTCAAGTGAATAATGGGATGGATCAAGACAGTTCAAATGGAGAGGGAGAAAGAGGGGAACAGAATGGCCCCAGATCTAAAGGGGCATGGGCTACGTGTGATGTAGTCAGGGCTTTTGAGTCTCTTGTAATAAACAGCCCTCTGTTTAACCAGCCTTCTTAAGGAGACAGTTTTCACTCAGTTTATAACCACCTTTTCCAGATTCAGGTATGCTGATCATCATACCAGGTCATAAAGACCAAGTATATGGAGTTGCCTTCTCACATATTCACAACCAAGAGGCTCAGAAAACTCACCCTTGCTATACTCACCGTAGGCCATTTCTTGCTTTAACTCTGTATTTTTTAGTAGATGCAGTTACAACATGAGCCTTCCGACAGACTGGAGGTGAATACGGCTCTAACAAGGTGTGAGAGGAGAGGGAGCAGTTTCACACGATGAAGGGACAATTTAAACCTCTCTGGAAGCCCAGAGCATCCCAAGAAGGAAAGGGACTAGGACACTAGTCACGTGAAACAGTTTGCTCTCTGAGGAATTCAGACAGAAATTCGTAGTTGAGAGGTTTGGGAGGGAACATATAGGTCATGATTTTCAAACCTCTCAGTGGCATCTGGCCCATTGGAAGACTTGGTTAGTTAACATTTTTTTTCTTCCTCATGGAGACCCACCATTAATGAGGGGTTTTTTGGTTATAATTTTAAGGTTATGCTTTCCAATTAAGGACAGGGGAGTCTAATAGCTTCTGACTACTCTGACACTAAGCTGGATCAAAGGTTTATTTCATCACATACCCACTTTGACAAGCAACCCCAAGTGTCCAGTCACTGTCAGAGTGGAGGCTGGACCTGTGTGTGTGTGTGTGTGTGTGTGTGTGTGTGTGTGTGTGTGGAGAGAGAGAGAGAGAGAGAGAGAGAGAGAGAGAGAGAGAGAGAGAGAAGAGAACATTCTGCTTGGGTTATTAGGATTTCTGTGATTTGGGCACAACAGAGATGGCAACAGCCCCATGTTGATTTCCAAGGCACAGAGTGGGAGGCATTGTGTGCATAAATCCCCTTATGTGTTCGTAGGATTTGTCCACGTACCTTCTGCCCCATCTGCCCAATGCTTTGAAATGTTGCAGCCGCTTTTCAATTCCCATTAAATCCGACTGGCAGCGAGGAGCATGGTACAGCTCAACCTGCAGACAGTCGTCCGACTCCCAACAACAACACACAGGTGGCAAAAATAATCATTAATGGCACCACCAAGTGAAGATGTCCATCCCAGGATGCCATCTGGGGAATTTAATCACCAGCCTGACACGAGTCTAAAGCAAGATATTTCATCTCCAGTGGGGTATTGGTTTAGGATTGTGGCCCCTGCATCATGGTTTCTTGTCTGGGGAGAATGTTGCATTCCACAGGACATTTGGCAATATCTGGAGTCATTCTTTTTAATTGCCATAATTGATCAATGCTACCTATCAAGGGGATGGGAGCCAGAAATACAGCTAAACATCCTATCATGTACCAGAAATCCCCCAAACACAGAATTATTCAGTGCAAATTTCAATAGAGCTGAGGTGGAAAGTCCTGCTCCAAAATGTTCCAAGCCAAGCTGACCTGGTCTTAAGTGATAGCTGTCCTTTGGCCACCAGTGAAGACACAATCTATGCTGCTTCTCGGGTACAAGCAGTTTCAATGCCTGCGAACTGATTTAGCATCATATTTCCATGTTGGAGACATTCATGAATATGTCCCTTGCTGTGTTTTTGACCAGGATGAAAAGGAGTGCCAACAATAAAGAGATGAGCAGATGCAGATCCTTAGAAACGTGAATCGCTGGAAAGGGCTTTTGTAGTCCAACATTTCTGAACTCTATTCTCTAAAATACCAGTTCAGCAAGATATTTCATGATTAAAGAATCCCAAGTCAAATGATCTGGTGAAATCCTGGCTCACAATGACTGAAATACATGTTTGAATCCTGCAGGAACATTCACAGACACTCTAAACGCTCACAGACACCCTGGCCCAAGAAGAGGTGACTACAATAAAACAAGAACGTTCTGAACTCATGGGGCCATGAAATGTTTTACTTCTGTGAAATCTGTTAATATTTCCTTAAACAAAGGATCGCTTCCAACCAGCATGACCATAGCTAAAGGCGCCTCGTGCCAAAGCTGGAGTTATCTGCCCCAGATTTCTCCCCAGCTAAGACAAGCGTGGACCACAACCAAGACAATGGGATTCAACCTAGTAGAGCTTTAAAAAGATGAGTTAATTGAGGTTCTACACCGTAGCATACAGGTTCAGGGTAAAGCATTTCTTCTGACTGAACATTTCCAAATTTATCATCATGCTTCACCTTCACAGTGCAAAGGGAGTTGACTTTCCATCTACTCCTCTTTTTCCTCCTCTTCATCATCTTCAATACCTTCCCTTTGATCCTCAGTGCCTTGAATGTAAACTCAATCCCTAACATTTGCCATGAGGCTGCCGACTTTGTTACCACAGTGTTGAAAACAGTCTGTGTTGTACTAGAGCCACGAGGAGTCCGTTGAATAAATGAATGTCATGTGCTATAGACACAGGATATGAATCATACAGGGCCTAATTTGAAGGTAGAAAGACGCATTTCTTTCTCTCTCTCTCTCTTTTTTTTTTGGTACCAGGGACTGAACTAAGGGGCACTTGACCCCTGAGCCCCAGCCCCAGCCCTCTTTTGTATTTTATTTAGAGACAGGGTCTCATTGAGTTGCTTAGCTCCTCGCCATTGCTGAGGCTGGCTTTGAACTCACGATCCTCCTACCTCAGCCTCCCAAGCTACTGGGCTGAGAGATGTATGCCACTGCACCTGGCAGAAAGACACATTTCTTAAAGGCAATACTATACTGAGAGCACCAGGCTAGCCATTTTTTAATATATTATTTTATTGAATTAGTAGCAACATCAAGCACTACAGCAAAAGTGACAAAGGAAAGTCAAAGCAATACATTTGGTAGCAAAGCATCTAACAGAAAGTACAGAATCAGTGAAGGAAAACTACAGCAATCTTTTTTCCCCCCCATGATTTCTGTACTAAGACAAATTGCATGCAGAGGTAAGTTGGACTTACTTTATACTTCAGCATATTGACTCACATTTATTTGATTATATGCAAAAGGCCAGTGATTTTGTTGGGGAAAAATTTCTCAGTGGAGCTACAAGAAGAGACACGAAGATGAGCAATGAACTTTTCATGACAATGCAGTTCAACTAGCCAGAATTAAACACTTGAGCCGTTCCACGGCAATTATGTTCTTATTTCTTACAGCTGTGGAGACTAGTCAACTTAATTTTGAACTCATAATTCTCACAAGCAAAACGAGAAAGAACGCACTAGAAGGAGACAGAAATGAAAGAGCACCGCTAAGAACTCATTCTCAGGCGTGGCATCATCTGGAAGATCAGCTTACTGAGAACGCTTGTCAGTTCTCCACCAATATGGAGTCAGACAAGAGTGGAAATGAGCTCAGAATGCATTACAGATAATTATTGTACAGGAGAATTTCTCACTGGTGTGGAATGCTTAACTTAGGATATGCCACCAATTTATAGGTGGCAGACGTAAAAGGGCGTTATAACCCAAAGCCAGTAAAATTAGCATCTAATTATGTCATTTCTAGATGGATAATTAAAGTTTAAATATCTAGCCACTGTCACGCATTTACAAAGATCTTAGAAGCTGGTTGCTTCAGAAGCACACAAAAAGTGATCTTATAATGATCTCAAAGCACATAGAAAACCAAGCTAAAATAGCCTTACTAATATAGCTATTCACTGACAAATTTATCTGTCCATCATTTATTCAAAAACCATCATCATGCATTGATTATATAGAAACTAGCAGACTCAGTATAGTGGCGGTTAAAAAAGAACTTTGCTCTTAAAGTGGTCTCACAAAGGTAAAGAAGATAAATACCTTTTAAAAAGGAGACTCACACACACATGGACAAAATTCACTTACACACACCCTTACCACAGCATTGTCAAAATAAAAATTGGGGTATATGCCAAGAAGTAGGATAGCTGGGTCAAAGGGTGGTTGCATTCCAAGTTTTCTGTGGAATCTCCAAACTGCTTTCCAGAGTGGCTGCATCAATTTGCAGTCCCACCAGCAATGCATAAATATGCTTTTCCCCCCATATCCTCACCAATAGTTATTGATTATTGTATGCTTGATGATTGCCATTCTGACTGGAGTGAGATGAAATGTCAGTGTAGTTTTAATTTGCATTTCTCTAATTGTTAGTGATGTTGAACATATTTTTTCATGTATTTGTTGACCATTCCGATTTCTTCTTCTGTGAAGTAATGTGGCCACAACAGCCCAATTCATAATAGCAAAGCTATGGAACCAAACTATGTGCCCTTCAACAGATGAATGGATAAAGAAAATGTGGTACAAATACACAATAGAATATTACTCAACCTTAAAAAGGATGAAATTAAGGTATTTGCTTGTAAATGGATGGAACTGGAGACTATCATGTTAAGTCAAATAAGCCAGTCCCCAAAAATCAAAGGCCAAATGTTCTTTCTGATATGCAGATGCTGACTCATAACAGGCAGGGAGTAGGGAAGTAGAGGTTCACCAAATTGGATGGGGGGAATGGAGAGAAGGGAGTGGTATAGTGATGGGAAAGACAATACATGACATAACTTTCCTATGTTCATAAATGAATACTTGACCATTGTAGCTCCATAGAATGTACAATCACAAGAATGGGAAGTTATACTCCATGAATGTTTGATATGTTAAAATACCTTCTACTGTCATGTATAACTGAAAAGAACAATAAATAAGTAAATAAATAAGAAAAATAAATAAATAAAAAGGGCTGGAGATGTGGCTCAGTGGTAAAGTGTCCCTGGATTGAAATCAAACAAACAAAATAAGAATTTGGAGGGAACATAAATGATCATAGAGAAATGGGTAAAGTAATATGATGTATTTGCTTTTCATTTCTGTAACCAAAATACCTGACAAGAATAACTGAGAAGGGGAAAAATTTATTTGGTTCATGGTTACAGGGATTGAGTCCTTCATCATTGAACTCCATTGCTCCGGTCCAGAACAACATGGTGGAAGGGCCTGGTGGTAGGAAGCTGCTCGGCCCGTGGCAGCTGAGAAGCAGAGTATGAGAAGACAGGGACAAGACATATAATTCCCAAGGCACATCCCTAAGTGACATAATTCCTCCAGTCACACTCCAGCTGCCTTCAGTTACCATCCAGAGGCCATTCAAATTATTAACCCATCAAGTGGATTAATCCATTGATTTGGTTACAGCTGTCATAATCTAATTTTTTCACCTTTGAACATTCCTGCATTGTTTAACATGAGTTTTTTTGGGGGGAGGGGGGACACTTCACATTCAATGTACAATTCATGAATTATTCATAATACGGAGCAGGATAGAAGCAGAAAGTATATAAAAAACACGCCCCAGTACCTAAAGTTTGAATGAATAAAGCAAGCTGATAAACAAGCATGACCATATAAATATTATGTATTTATGGGCACTTAACATGTATAGAGATGTTTAGGGGAAAGGCCTGAAAAGACATAAAGGAAATGAGAACCGTGATTCCCACTGGGCAGAGCAAGGGAGATAAAGAGACCATCCTAAAAAGCTATAACTTCACCTGCAATGTCCAGGGGCAAAAAAGATTAAAATATCTTCATGTTTTCCTTATTAAATGTGCGCATATAAGAAGATGCAGATATGGATATAGGTGAGGACTATCAATTCCATGGGGAGGAACACATAAAACGATAGAGAATTTTGATTGAGTAAGATGGTTTCTCCCGAGAGGAGAAGATAAACTTTTAGTTATGAAACCCTCAGAGGAGGCACAAAGTAGAAGAGGGATGATAGATAATTAACTGTCAACATGCCATGGTACACAAAACTTAACTAAAATTGGTTGCCAGTGCATTGGGAGGAAGAAGGGGCAGAGCCAGATGAGCCTGGGGGATGTCCAGGACAATGAGACTAATCTTTATGAACGCTGAGGCTAGATCCATGACATTATGCATTTCCCCAAACTCCTATAAATGTCCAAGGCAGCGAATACCAACGTAACCTGTGCATTATATAAGTAGCAATATGTCAAGCCTGATTTGTCAATTATAAGAAGTGTGTCAGTGGTAAGGTTTGGATGTGAGGTGTCCCCCAAAGCTCACAGGTGAGACAATTCAGGAAGGTTCAGAGGAGATATGGTTGGGTTGTAAGAGTCTTAGCCCAATCCCTGAGTTAATCCCTGATGGGATAATTGAAGTGGTAGAGTGTGGATAGAGGAGGCGGGAATTGGGGCGTGGGTTTGGGGTTTGTACTTTTGTCTCTGGAGAGTGGAGTCTCTCTCTCTGCTTCTGGATCACCATGATGTGAGCTGCTGCCCTCTCCCATACAGTCCTCCCTGATTTTCAGCTCCATCTTGAGCCCCGAGCAACAGAGCCGGCCTTCTCTGGACTGAAACCTCTGAAACCGTGAGCCCTCAAATAAACCTCTCTTCCTTTACAGTTGTTCTGGTTAGATCCTTTTAGTCACAGCAGCGAAAAAGCTGATGAAAACAATCACACTAATGCAAAGATCAATAATGGAGAGAGAACCCATCTATGAGGGGAGATAGGACATAGATAAGAAGTCTGTACTTTCTGTTTGAATTTTAATTAATTAATTTATTTTAATTAGGTCTATATGACACCAGAACGCACTTTGATTCATTGCACACAGTTGCAGCACAACTTTTCATTTCTCTGGTTGTACATGATGTAGCGTCACACCCTATGTGCATTCACACATGTGCCCAGGGTGGTGATGTCCATCTCATTCCACCATCTCTGTTTGATCATTCTATAAACCTAAAACTGCTCTAAAATATAAAGCCACCAGGCATGATGACATATGCTTATAATCCCATTACTCAGGACACTGAGTTTAGGCCAGCCTGGGCAATTTAGTGAGACTACATTTAAAAAAAAAATGACTGTTTTAATTTTAAAAAAGTGACAATAGAAGAATAGATAAAATAAGAATATAAATAAAATGACAACTGACACATTTGAATGATGGAGTGGTGATTATTTTACATATATATGGCATTGGTTAAAGCAGAGACCTCTCCTGCCTCCTCCATAGAGGTATCCAATGTTGTTAGGACGGTTGCATGCCTGGCCAAATTCTGGTTTTGATATTTCCTAGCTGTGTGTGTGAGATTTTCATAACCCGACCAAAACAACGTAGAAGAAAAGTTAATTTTGGGATCATGGTTCTAGAGGCTCAGTCCAAAGTTGGTTGGTGCCATTGTTCTGGGGCCAGGAAGGCAGAACATCATGGCAGAAGGGGATGGAGGAGGAAGGAGTCTCAGCACATGGCCATCAGCAAGGAGAGAGAAAGGAGCCAGTGACAAAACATAATCTCCAAGGGCACGTCCCCAGAGGTGTAGGTCTTCCAGTCGTACCCCACCTGCCTGCAGTTACCACCCAGTAACCCATCGAAGGGATGAATCCACTGAGTAGGTCAAACCTCTCATAATCTAATCATTCACCTCTGAACATTCCTGTGTTGTCCAACATGAGTTCTTAGGGGAGACACTTTATATCCAAACTATAACACTATGTCATAAACCATGGACACTCATCTAGGGTGTTTCCAACATGAATATCCTCATGAATAATAACAAATCTAATTTTAGTATGTTTCAGCTGATTTGTTGATAATATTTATTTTTAATTTTTTTTTAGTTGTAGATGAACACGATATCTCTATTTTTATTTATTTATTTTTATGTGGCGCTGAAGATCAAACCCAGTGCCTCACACATGCAAGGCAAGCACTCTACCACTGAGCCACAACCCCAGCCCTGTTGATAATGTTAAATGAGAAAAATACATCTCGTCCTCCCTGAGAAACCATAGGGGATTGAGTCCAGGACTCCCCAGAGATATCAAAATCTGCAGATTCTCAGCTCCTTGACATAAAATCATGCAGCATTTATACACCATAGAAAGCACCTCCCATATACTTGAAATCATCTATATAATATTTATAATATCTAATACAATTTAAATAGTGGTTAGAGTACACTACTTATAGAAAAATGACAAGAAAAAAATCAACACAATTTTAGTACAAAAGGTTTTTTTCCCCCTAATATTTCCACCTGTGGTTGGCTAAATCTGTGGTTAGAGAGGGCTCAGGGAAGATTCTGCTGAGATGCAGACACAGTATGTGCTCTTAAAATGGAACTACTTTTGTTACAACGCTCAGAATAGACAGGGGACAATAGATGGTGATCTGTTTGGAGAATTAGGAGGATGATGGGGAGACAGGAGGCGTGACCAGTGACTCTCAGTCCCTGGAAGTATCATGACATTAATAAGGAACACCAAAGCAAAGGGACACACAGGAAGTTGGGGCACAGAAGGGCTGGACCACACAGGAGAGAACTTTGCGCTGTCTACTGGAAACCCAAAGGTAATTACAGAATCGTCAGCAACAGGAGGAAGAAAGGTTTTGGAACACAGGGACAAGACATGGTTCACCAAAGTGGGACATTTAAAATGGAGTCATGTAGGAAGACAGTGTCACCTGCATAGGGACAACATGCAGGGAACCCTAGGGTGAAGGCAGAGGCAGGCAGGAGCCAGGTGCAAGGGGCTAGCAAGCTGGAACCAACAGAATGGCCAGGAAGACAGAGGGGGTTCCACCTGGGCCTGAAGAATTGTGTCCCAAAACAGCATCTCCCTTGCCCCAGGTACCCCCACAATTCACCTCATGCAGGGTCTTAAAGGCACCACTTGAAACCGCTCACAAATCAATCACAAAGAAGACCCCCAACTTTCTCAATAATAATGCTCTACCTATCCCTTGCCTTTTAGGATGAAAGAAAGCCAAGGACCATTGAGAAATTTCTGAACCACTGTACAAAACCTATTATAGAGACATTTACACACACACACACACACACACACACACACACACACACACACTATGGTTTCTAAACAATTTGTCCAAGAACATTTTGTAGTGGATATTTACCTTATTGAAAATCTATTCTTCTGAGAATTCAAAACTTTGGTAAGATATCTTTAAGTGAACCCTGGGTCCCCGGAGCCAACACATTAGTTTGAAAATATTTTATTTAATGGGTTAGAGTCCCTTCATAGTAAAAATTAAAAAGTGTATTTTGATAAGCTATGGTAAAGAAGTTTTCAAAGAAGTATAAGAAGAGAGGATTGGCAAACTGAGAGAAATAACAGAATGATGCTCAGAATGAATATTTTCATATTTTCAGGATTTCTCCCTTTCTTATCAGGAAAATTGAACTTTGCATGTTAATTACTATTTTTCACACCATTTATTGAATTACTAAATTGATGGACAATGCCCTAATTTTTTTTTTTTTGCTGAATAATTTTAAAATAAATCCCTCTGCACTGGTTCTTCTTCCTGGCATGCTAGACATTGATTATTTTATTCAGAGCAGAATACTTTAGTATACATATAGAAGGAACAAATTGAATTAGATATACAAACCTCACCCTGCTCTTGCCCAATTATTGGGTGTCTTATTATTCTACTAATCATAGAAGCAACCATGCTCATGACAAGGGCAAGGACTACCAAAGCACAAATATTGGTTTCTAGGAACTTGAAAGCAAAATGATTCACTGCTTTTCCCCCCCTCAAAAATCTCACTGTTTCCCCCAGTAGACTCCCATGTGTCCTTTGGTTTTATTCAGTGACTAATTAATGTCTTTTTCCAGAACAAATCTCTGACAGTGCTAAGAAGAAGAAAAAAGCCTAATTTAGAATACAAAGCAATGAAGGAGGTGATCACGCCCAGAATGTTTTACTCAAAAGTCAATGCCAGCTAATGACACCCCTGAATGTTGCTCTGGGGATCAATGGGTGCCCGCTCTGCTTAGGTTTCCCATTAATAAACCCAATGTCCCCCAGTATGACTCATTCTCCTGGTAAGAGACCTCAGAGGCAACAAAGAGGTGAGAGCAGTAATGTCCACAACTTTGTCATTTTTCCATAATGACTGGTTCAGAGGTGAGGTTCCGTCAGTGCCCACATGTGATAAGAGTAAGGGACTACCAGCTTTTGTAGGTACCTGGCTGGTATTGTTCTGGGAAAATCCATACCCTCCATATGAAATGTTACAGATTGCCTGTTAAATATTAGAACATTAAATAATTTTTAAACTCCATAGATTTCTCCATCTTTTTATCATTTCAGACCCAGAATTGACAGGATCATGACCAGAGGGAAAAATAAGATGTTTTAAGTTACATTTATAGAAAAATTGTTTGTTTTTCCTTCACTAGATCATCCCTGGCTATTTAAAGTTTTATATATAACTATTTTAACTTTCAGTTTTCCTAGCATCATTAACAATGAACTTTTACACTACCCTGAGGGAAATTTTGTTCTAATTGCATTTAAAAAAATAATACATATGCGTATGTGGAATGGGGTTTTTAGTTAATGTCTCTGCCTATTAAGTAATTTTACCTTGAAAGCTGAAACAATTTGTTGTTATACATTGTTTAAATAATCCCATGACAACATTATGGCCATTAATATGACCAGCTATGAATATTTATGCATTCATAATGCCTTTCACGTATGAATTAATGCTACAAGAAGCAATTCACTTGCTCAATGTTAATTTGTAGATCCAATTCTATTATGACTGATCACCTTAATGTCATGGGAGTAAAATCAACTTGATCTTATTTTCTCATAGATACAAAATGACATTGGATCTCATTTTAGTTGGTCCACTTTCAGTCTCTCTCTATATATTACTCATCTACATATATAAAATTTCACAAGTACCAAGGTGAGTAATTTTCTGAATTCTTCAGCAACACAATCTCCCATTTTTATGTAAAACTTTAGAGTTTATTTTTTAATTAACAGACAAAAATTATATATATTTATTGGGTAAAATGTGGTGTTTTGACTTATGTATACATTGTAGAATGATTAAATCAAGCTAATTAACATATTTACAAGCAGTTGATTTTTGACAAAGATGCAAACAATACACAATGGCGAAGGACAGCCTATTCAATAAATGCTGCTTTGAAATCCACATTAATAATAATATAATTAGAACCTTAACTCATACCACATATAAAAATCATCTCCAAAATGACTCCACACTTAATGATGAGACCTGAAGCTATAGAATTGCTACCACAAAACAAACAGGGCAAGCTTCTTAATATTGGTCTGAACAACTATTTTAGCTCTGACCCCCAAAAGCACAACCACCTACAGCAAAAATAGACCAATGCATTACATCAAACTGAATAGTTTCTGCACAGCAAAATTCATAATAATAATCAACAAATTGAAGAAAATACCCAAATAATAAGAGAAAATATTTGCAAAAGTTATAATTTATATCAAAAATATTCAGGGAATCAAGACATCTGGATAACATAAACAACAAAAACCCAAATAAACCAATATAAGCCAAAGAGGAGAGACCGGAGCTCCTTTGGGTTGAAGTCAATGAACAGACTTCCCACCTCTAGCCATTCCTCTTGACCTCTACCTGGGGAACCTCCATGTCCCCCTCTGTGGAACTTGGGGTTCCATGGAAAACAGATAACACAGGTTCTTCTATTTTTAACACATGGTTCATTATAAGTTCATGAAAATGTTGAAGAGTCTCTTGTGCAACATCCGTTAGGCTCAATTAGTGTCACTAAAAATACAGGGGAAAATTCCGAAGTGTTTCTCATTAACGTTTTTGGCAATGACAGTAAGATAGTTCATCAGGGTTTCTGTCTCAGATCACAAGAGGATGGATAGGTGATTCCAAGAAATCATACATAACATGTTCTACCCTAGATGCTGATTTTAATCAAGTCAACTGGTCATTCAAATATCTCCCCACTATCCATCTAAGCCACTCCTGAGAAGTTTTCGAGAATAAAATGGAGCAGGTATCAGGCTGTATCTACCTGGAGCAAACACGTGCAGGAATCTATTTCCCTTACCTCTCCTTAAACTTTGGGTCAGTTGGGTGCTCTACTGGTTGATTCCCAAAAACTCATGAATTTAAAGTTAGTTAATTTTAGTTATATTTCTGTTCATGTGCGGGAATGTGTTCCTTCCAGTTCTCTACATCCCACAACAGAATATCTCCTCATTAATTGAAGCTCATTACCTAAAATATAAAGTCTTTACTGCTTACCCTTACAATATAACTGACTACTCAATACATTTGATAAAATAAAATCCCGTGATTTTCAGTGAAGACATGAGATACTACCCCAGCTGAAAACTATATACCTGCACATAGACAAAACAAAATGAAATCACAATCCCAATGGAAGCAGTAAGAATCTGATGCAAAAATTCTATGCTTTATTAACAATAGAATCAATGTATGGTCTATATTTTTATTCAATTATCTACCAAATATTCCATTAAGTAAAGGAAAGAATAATTTTTAAAAATCAAGAAACAGCTCTGGATACTGTACCTAACTAGAAAACAAAGAATTGCTAGCCCTCATCTACCTCTTGACATCCAGGAAGAGCAGGTCTCATGGAGGGCCTTCTGCAATGTTCTGAAACAATGATCTGCACAATTTGGCTTCGTATTTTTGATATTCAACTGCAAGACATGAGATGGATATTAAAAGGGAACAGATTTTTGGAATCAACTAGACTTGGCTCCTGTTACAACTTTCAACTTCAACAGTTAACCAAAGGAGACTTCGAGGATACTGAGAGTGAGAGGTTCCAAGAAAAGAGGCTTACTCTGAAATAATTCATGACTGCTTCCAGATTGCTGGAAATTAACAACCTAATGACCTCCAACTGCCAATGGGTACTGGGAGCAAAGAAATACCCACTACAGTTATGGGCAAGCAAGTAAGTTTGGCAAATTTGGAAATCTATCAATATTTCTCCTTTCTTTCACATGACATCCTTGCTTATTGGGGGAAAAAAAAGTTGACATTGGGAGGGAGATACAACTGATTTCATCCCAGCCATGCACTTCCTAGTGGAGAAAACTTTTAAAAATTATTTTTATTATAATTAGCAATAGATACATATCATACAAATAGATGCATTTCAGTGTGACTTTTTCATACTTGAAAATAGGACGCTTTGCTATTTTCCACCCTCCTTCTACCCAAGGAGCAAATTTTATAAATCACAGAAGTGACTTACAGCTTCTACACCTAGAAAATGAGAGTTTAAAATTTCCTCCCAATCACAAATAATGTATGTAAATCTCTATGACTTCTATCATCACCATCATCTTGTCCTTCTTCACTTTTAATATCAGAGGTGTGAATATCAGATGCAAGATTCAGAAGATTCGGTCACAAATCTAGTTAGGAATTCTTACCCATTTCCAGGTAAAAAGTATTATGACTTCAAAGTGCATTTCCATAAACTCCACCCTGAAGGTAAAGGGGTACTCAAAATAAAAGCTTTACAATTGTAATAATCTACTTTTTTTTTTTTTTTTTAGAAACAGGGCCTTGCTAAATTGCTGAAACTGACTTTGAAACTCCTGATCCTCCTGCCTCTGCCTCCTGAGCCACTGGGATTACAGGCATGCACCACCTTGCCCAGCTTCAATATTCTTAGTTCTTTACACTGTTTGAAACTTCTGGTGGCTGTGGAAATTCACTATCTACATATCTCTTATTGATTTGTTTAGGTATTTCTTTTAAAACTAAATAATCTATTCTAATACTAAGAATTAAAAAAACTCAACTCACTGTGGTTTAAACTCATTCTGAGTTCTTTTTTTTAACTTTTAAAACTTTTTTTTATTGGTTGTTCAAAACATTACAAAACTCTTGACATATCATATTTCATACATTAGATTCAAGTGGGTTATGAACTCCCATTTTTACCCCAAACTGAGTTTTAAAGTGAATCACATATAAGCCAATCACACTCTGTCTTCATATGCAGCTTAATAAGGGTGAGGAATAATTACATGGATTAGTGTGTTACTTTGAGACACGAGACTTTACAGTTGATATTTAGAAATAAAATTGTTGGGCTGGGGATCTAGCTCAGTTGGTACAGTGCTTGCCTTGAATGCACAAGGCACTGGTCTGGGTTCAATCGCTAACACCACATAAAAATTAAAAATGTTTAAAAAAAATTGTCATCAACAAAAACAAAAAAAACCCTTAAAATGTCTGGTTTTTAAAATTTCAATTATGGAAAAATATATAATACCAGATGTTGATTTTAATACAAATATAGTAACCTATAGAAAAAAAAAACTTACCCTTATTAATGTAGAGATACAATAAGACGCTAAGAAATACTCTCCCTAGATATTCTGTGCCCAAGGTTTTCAACATAGGCTTGAGCCAGTTCAATTTTACATTTCCCATTCTGTTTTGAAATTAGCACAAAATATCTACATTTCTAGCTCCAGTTGCCCTTGGCACAGAATGGGCTCCTCTCCCAGGGCTCTTGGTACCAGTAGGTAAACGTCCATTTGGCTTTTGGTTTAATCATCGAAGAACTGTGGAATAAATGTTGGAGGAACTATTGCTGGACTACTGTGGATGATGGCCTCCAGTTCCCACCAAATATTTCATTTTGGAGATCATTTCTTTTTTCCCCACATTTTCTGCATTTTGTTGGATAAGGTTTGTGTTTTTCTAGGTAGGATGCTCTTATATCTGGTCTGTGACATAACTCATGGAGGCATGGGTACCTTCAATTTTAAGAGAATTTTCTTTTCTTTTTCAACCATAAGTAGAGGTGTTTTCCATATTGCCACTGCAATTATAGAAAACATGGAATATCTAACATTTGTTTCTAAAAGCAGTTTCTCTTAAAATATTGTAAGGTAACCATGGGAGACACTGTTTTGAGGGGAAAAAAGGTATTAATTTGAGCCAAACCCACTGATCTGATTTCAATTCAAGTCTACTTCATTTGAGCCAAGAAACTAGTCATCCTTATATGGCAGGACATGAATTTGGTCAGAAGCTTCCTTCCCAATGCTATCTATTTAATAACTATTAAAATAATGAAAAGGGGTTAGGGTCCTGGCTCAGTGGTAGAGCACTTGTCTAGCACATGTGAGGCACTGGGTTCTACCCTCAGCACCACGTAAAAATAAATAAATAAAATAAAGCTATTGTATCCATCTACAACTAAAAAATATTTACAGGAAGACAAGGTTAGATGCTTAAAAAAATAAAAATTTACATTTTAAAGAATATTTACCTAAATATTCATATCAAAAAAGATATTCAAACTTGACTGAACTGTACATAAGAAACAAAGAAAAACAACACAAAGAAGAGGAGTAAAGTACTGGATGAGACTGAGAATGATGTGGTGAAGTGTTAAATTATGATATATCATCTTTCCAATAAAATCCTGTTTCATCAGCCACATTCCTAGTTTAAGGTGACATTTCTCCTGTTTTCTAACAGGCTGAACACAATCATTGACTATTTCATCCAGACAACTGGTGATCAATTCACCTGTCCAACCTCCCATTCATCATTCCATCCATTCACATTTACTGATTATAAACTCTGCATAGTCCCTGTTCCAAAGCTGAGGAGGATTCAATGATGGCTAAAGTTGAATTGATGGCTTTAAAACTCAGTTCGGTCACGGGATCTAATTCACTGCTCACAGGCATAGACTTGGACTCTCAGCCAGCCCTCAGAAATGGCAACTATCATTATTACTCAGAAGATGGGCAGCAGAGGAGCCACAGTAACACATGCTAAGGGAATTCTTAAACAGCTCAAACAGAAATGTTCAGGGACCACATTAGGTACAGTGATATAAAAGGGAAGAATAGAAATAGGTGTGATTTTTTTTCAAAGACAATATCAAATGCTAGTGAAGATAGAAAAGAGTAAGTATTCTCATGCATTGAATCTTTCTGGAAATATGTAAGATGTATACTAGCTTGAGTCATTTCTTTATTTAACATCACTCATACCTGAAAGCAATCACAAAAATAAGTAGAAGATGCCTATATATTTTTACAGATATTCTCCTTACCACGCCCATACACACCTGCACATACACACTGATTTTCATTTGGAATGCTGTGATAAGTCTGAATGTTAATTTAAAAAACCTTTGAGAACCTTCAAATAAAAAACTCCCGTAAATCTTTTGCTGGTGATCTTGTTTCTCATGGTAATCCAATGTGCAATTACTTCCTGAACTTTCTAACTAGCAAATTATGATAACCATTTCTCTAGGATCGTCAGATTATCTATCAAGTACATAGAAAATAACAACAGAACAAAAAATGTGAAGTATGTAGAGAAATTCGTTGGGATGAGACCTTCAATGGCCACAGTGTTGGTCTCCCTACCACAATGCATTTGGTTAAAGCTATGCTACCACCTCTGAGCCAGTTCAACTTATTAACCAGTGAAGATGTATGTCTTTAAAGTTTATTATGTTATTTTAAAGCCATTGTTTCAAGTGAAAATCCAAAATCAAAGACATTTGGTTCAGATGGTCTCAATTGGTTAGAGAAATTGTGTAGAAGATAGAGTTGTAGAGATCTGGGCATTCCAATAATAGCTGGATTGCAGTGTGACAAATTAATTCACTACTTTCAGACAGAGAGGCAAGTTGGTTTAGAGAACACACAGGTTTTCTGGATTCCTGTATGGCTCACCTACTGATCTGATGAGTATCCTTGGACGAATCCTAAAACCTTTCTGGATAACACAATGTGAATACCAACTAAATTCATCAATGCAATGCTAGTAGCCGTGAAGTTGTGAAAAAGAAGCTCCAACATACCAACAATCTTATCACAATATGCTCAATTCCTAAATGCTTTGGCCTAGAACTGGCACATGCCACCCCCCACCTTCATTCTGTTTGAGGTACACAGTCACATGATCACACCTAGGACAAGGAAGGCTGTAAAAGGTGTGCTCATCTCAACATTCACTTCCCTGCCACTTGTCTCCACAGGGAGCTTGGGCTCCTGAGGAGTAAGCAGGCAGCATGCCACCTTTGATTCCATGCATTTTACAGTTGACGACAGGGTCAGAGACCAGACACGCAAGGCATCCAGACCAACATATGCCACACTGTGAGCAATCAATCAACTGACTTCTCCAGATTTGCCTGTGATTTTCATTGACTTCAGCACTGAAGAGCCTATGTCCCAGAAACCTGAGTTCCGGGCATATCCATTCTGGTTTCCAGCTGGGCAAAATAACTGGGAGGTGACAAGCAACTTAAAGGTTGAAGCGGGAACTGCTTTATTATGGAACAACAGCGGTATATATATACCTAACTGATTACACACAGCTTGGCTCAATTAGCATCATCCAGATACAGCAATCAGCCAATAAGGAATCCCCATCATCTTAATGGCTCGGTGGCGTTGCCCCACAATCCACTCCTCCTGGCAAACTACCAGGCACCATCTTGACTTGATTTGCGGTCCCCAACCAAAAAACTTTCTGGTTTTAATACAGAAAGTCTGTTATCTGGGAAATCCTCTCAGTTCCAGGCAGAAAGGTAGTTTTCTTTGATGTGCGAGTGCTGGGTGTGCAAGTTTTCAGGTGTTGTAATGGCCAATTTGAATTGTCAACTTGATTGGATTAAGATATGCAGAAGATTAAGAGGCTTCTGGGTGTGTCAATGAGGGTGAGTCTAAGAATGATTGGCATGTGGGAGAGCCAACTGGAGACCCTTCCTAAGAGTGGGTGGCCCTATCCATTATGATGACGGCTTGGATGGAATAAAAGGTGGAAGAAAAAGGAAGCAAAAGTGGATGCAAGCTGGATTCTTATTGAACGGGTCTTGATTGCAGCTGAGATTCCTTGAGGACACCAGCCTCTGGAACCCTCTCCTTCACTCTTCCAATACAGACTCTGCCAGTGAATCTCCAGGGAGTTTCCAGAAGTCTTTGGTCTTGGACTAGGAGTAGCACCATTGATCCCTCTTGTTCTGGGGCTTCAGCCTCCTGGACTACACAGCTGCTGGGTCCTCCAGCTCTCCAGCCTGCAGACGGTCATTGAGGACTCTCCAGCTTCTGGTCATGTAAGCCAGCCTAATAAATCCTCTTTTTAAAATCAGACTTCCTATTGATTGTGTTCCTTTAGAGAACACAGACTAATACAGGTGTATTTTGATTGGTTCCAAAAAGGTTTAACTGGGACCTCTGGGTGGAAGTTATAAGAGGCAAATGATGGCTCAATATAAATAACATTTAAAAAAATAGACCTGTTTGATCAAAAAACAGACTGACCTAGCAACTCCCCAAAGCAGAACTGAAAATTAAAGTATACACAGTATACACAATCCAAAAAACTTACATTTTTATCTAGAGTGACTTTAAATGCAATGTCCTTATGGCCCCTTTGCATGAAAAAATTGGCTTTCTTAACTGATTATCAGACAAGTAGATACTTAAGGGACAATTTAGCAATAATTACAGAACAGGCACACACTTTTCCCTTCTCTAAGCCACATGAGCTCTGTATTTTAGTCCCAATTCCTGGTTATCACCTATTCTGCTAAGTCTAATTTCAAACAACGCTGTTCTCTGGGAAGAGAACCAATCCTGAACCCCCATGCTTCAAGAATTCAATAGGTGGTGTTCCCATTCTCTCTGTGTGTGCTCAGGGTTAGAGGAGAAAGAACTGTATGCTTTAGCTGAAAATGAATACCAACCAGAGCCCCTCGGAATAGGATTTTTCTGATTCTATACACTCTATAAAATAGACTCCCCCCAAAAACCTAGTTAGAATATAATCTTGCTAACAGGATCTTCTGAGTTTACCTTCTTAATAACATATTTTTTCTGGATGATGACATAAAATAGGAGACAACTAAAGTGAATATCCTCCATGAGACCCTGATAATGTGTTAAGATTTCTGCAACCAGACCCATGACTTTCCTTGACAAGATTGGTATGTTGATTGTTATAGTTTAGATCATTACCATTCCCTGAAAAACTCATGTTTAAAAAGTATGGTTTCTCAATAAAGCAAAGTTTAGAGACGGGCCTTTTAGATAATGATTAGATTGTGGGGACTATACCCTCATCAGTGAATTAATCAATTTAATATATTAATCATTTGAAGGGACTACTGGGTGATAACTGTAGGCAGGTAGAGCATGGCTGGAGGATACAGGCCACTGGAGGGATAGCCTTGAACTATATCTGCCCCTGATTCCTTCTCTTTCTGTTTCCTGGCTGCCATGAACTGAGAAGCTTTCCTCTCCTATATCTTTCTGCCATGACGTTCCTTGGGACCAAAGTAATGGAGCTGTCCAACCATGGCCTGAGACCTCTGAAAATGGGAGCCCCAAATAAACTTTTCCTCCTGTAAGGTTCTTGTCATGTATCTGGGTCAGAGTGATGTCAAGCTGACTGACACATTGGTTAATAAAGACCAAAAGGAGGCAAGAACCATGAAATCTGGAAAGGAGATTGTGAGCCAAATTCTAAAGACTAATTTCTTGGTGATCTTGTGTAATGGTGATGCAGAGTCCTGGACGTTTGAAATGAGATTCTGTCTCAGCTCTTGTTGCTCATAGAAGATACCATTCCCTGGGTCCATGGCTTAAATAATGTACATTCATATCTCACAGTTCTGGAGGCCAGGAAGTCTGAGATCCAGGTGCTGCTGATTCAGTTCCTGGGGAAAGCACTCTGCCTGGCTGCCCCATGTTCTCACATGGTGGAAAGACCAGGTCTAGTCCTTCCTTTTCTTGCAAATTTATGAATTCCATCATTCCCCCATGACTGCATCTAAACCCAATTACCTCTAAAAAGTCTCACCTACAAATACCACCATATTGAAGACTAAGGTTTCAACATGTGAATTTGATGAAGGGCAAACACAAATGCCTAACTTATTATAATTTTCCCACTTTTAGAAGCCAACTGCTTTGTGAAGTGTTGAATTCCCAACTTTTACTCAACCTGTGCATGTGGTCTGTCTGCTAAGGGAATGGCAATATGTTTTCTATGCTAGGCTTCCTCAAGCAGAGACCATGGAGACTTCTGGCCAAATAAAGATCAGAAGGTTCTCTCACTGAGCAAGATAGCTCCACATCTAAGATCTTACAACTCTCTATATAATTGGTTTTTCTCTATTGCTGTTGCTATCTCATTGCAGTAAGTGTTTCTCCATCAACCCATGAAATGCCTTCCCATGTTTCCAAGAAGACAACACTCAATAAAATTTTTGATAAGTAAATGAATGGGAGTTGCATAAATGACATGACCTCTATGAAAGAAAGAGTAAAAGATGTATATAGCATTCACAGTGACAAACATTTGGTAACATTACAGACCATTTTCGGGAAATCAGTAATGCTCAAAAAGTCTATTTGGCTTACAAAATATTAATTCATCTCAAGCCACCCAAGTTTTCATTCTATAATTATCATTTCATCTTCTCTCCTTTTCGGATCATGAAGACAGTATAATATCATTCCTTTTATCTGATGAATTTAAATACTCATGAAAATTGGTTGAGACTGAGTTGGGTTCAACATTTCTGGAAGGAAGAAAATGATGGTTCTTTGTCAATTGGATAAGCATGTTTTACAAGAGAAATAGGCTAGAGTTCACGGGGAAAATATTCTCACTCTTGCCATAGGTTTTTTAAACTCTTGAGCCTCAGAATTTTTAACCCTACAATGAGGTGAATATGATGCTCACGTTCCTCACGTCACTGTACTTTACAGCTTTTTATTGGTGTGTTTCCATTTAACACCTTCTGAGCTGTGGAGAACTCAGAATTGTCTTCATTTACTCATATTCATTTTGGCAAAATTAAAAGGGAATTCATTGGCCTAGAATGAAAATTCTGGAGAAGACCTCAGCAAACAGAAGGCATTTATGTATGCAGGAGCTCAAGCAGTATTAACAAGACTCACTTTGGGGTCAATTTTTGCTTGATTTTTAGGTTTCCTCCAAGTATGAGGACCTCTGTCAGCCTTAGACTTGCTTTCTCCTTCATCAATTATGAATTAGTAGAATTTATAACGTGCTGGACAGCTACTTATCTTCAACAGCTACCACCAAGATGCTTGGAATAAGTCTCATCATCCAGATTGGAGTCCTGCCTTCAACAACACTAAATCTCATGAGACTGGATATGCTGATCACAGACATGGCATGTCTGCTCACCCCCAGGGCTTAAGACTTGGAGCAGGGTAGACTTAGCTGCATCTAAACTAGTCAGAAGCACATGGACCAAGTGCAGCAGATAAACCTTCCCAAAAAATAGAGAAGAAAAAGTTCATTCTGGGTAGATTCTTCCTACACACACACACACACAATGTTTGTACTATTATAATTCTGTCTGTGAGTTTCAGAGTAATTATATTTTACAGTCAGTTTTCAAAATTAATGTCAGATAACCCCTTTGGATTATTATATACCCAAAGAGCCTGATTTTTCAACTACCACCATTAGTTACATAATGGTAAGGGTACTTGTCAGAAGATATTCAGTTTACATAAATGCAACATAAGATAACTAGATGAATTTTAAAAATGAAAGCAGTACTAGCCAATATCCTGTGTAATTGTGTTTTTCCTGCTGAACTTTGCATCCTATTGAGCTGTTCTTCTTGAAGATCTTTATTCTTCAAATATTAGATTAACACAGGTTTCATGCCATTTATTTTTTAGCCTAAGAGTCTATGCATTTTTCTCTTTTTTTAATAGAACTCTTTAAAAATAGATTTCTGCTAAATTATGAATTTTAACAAAATTATAACATCAAAACTAGACAGGTTTTCATAGAAACATATAAACATATTTTTCAGTCTTTGGAAAACTTTGCTGGTAGTAAAATCATTAAAAGGATGAATTTTAAGATAAATAATATAATTTATAATAATAATAATTTATAATAATAAACAATTTTGTAAAAATTTAAACATAAACTAACATGTTTACTACCTCTATCCAGGGTCTCCTTACTTAATATATTACCCTTGTACTTTAGTTAATTTTAAAGAAATAAGAATATAGTTAAAATTGTCAATATTTTGACATACTATTTAATCATAATTTTCAAGAGACTCATACATTAATCAGAACTATATGAAATCAGCTTCATTGTAGGCAATATGCCACAAAATTTCAAATATTTCTGTACACGGAGAACTAGAGTTTGGAAAAGCCATTGTGATATAGAGTCTTAGACCATTGTCAATGATAAAGAGACAGAGGTTAATTCTACACAAGAAATTTGTTACTTATTACAGAAACATTTTATATCACTGTGAGAAAGTGGGATAGCATCTTGTTGTCAATCACTAGTACTACTGGAAAATATAATTGCTTTTTTCTTTCAAGTGTTCAAGAAGGGCAAGGATGCAGAGCTGACATCAAAATTATGCCCACCTTGACTCTTCTACTTTATTTTCATTTTTCCCCTAAGTTAGCCTTGTCATTTTGAAGAACGAAGACAATTCTCCTTCAGAAGTTCAAGCACCCATTCATAATTCACAATATGTACTTTTGGCTAAAATTAATCCTTGGCCAACTTTTTTTTTGGCTTGTTTGTTTCTCTGATTTCTTGGATTCCTTTTTTTGATTTCTTCTTATTTGCTATTGTTCTCATATATAAGAACAAATTTGTTTTTGTCATTCTTAGGGAAGACTTAAAAGAATGAAGCAAAAAACAGACAAGTGGATTATGTCATTAATAAATGACCCTACAGGGAACAGAGAAGGGAATTCTCTGTTGTACAGAGAAATTTATATAGTAACTGAAGTTCTTTGTATAGGAAATAAAGTATCTGATTTTCCCCAGAGCTTTCCCTTTGTTTTCTTCCTTCTTTTCCTGCCCCTCTCCTTTCCCTGATCTTTACTATACAAAGAACTTCTCTACATTGGGAAGCTGAACTACCTAATAACAGAGAACATAAGGTTTAGAATCCAAAGGATAAAATTCAACTAGGGGACCCTATTTGAAAACATACAACAAATAACCAATAACCCATAACCCAAAATACATAATAGTTTCTTGGGGAAAATTTGTTTTCTTTGACCTTTGTTTCCTTATGTACAAAATATGAGCAATCATGGTGATGTTTATAGGATTCTTGTAGGCATTCACTCATGTGAGGTAGATGAGGGGCATGGATGAGATGAGATATGGAGGGAGTGTTTGGAATGCTGAGAAATTCTCTGAATAGCATCCAAAGCTGCCCATGATTACCTGCATAAAGAACACCATTACATTGAAATAAAATTTTCCAAGATGAGATTTTTCTGGTCAACTCCTATAGATAAAATATTATTCAATAGGAAGAAGTAAATGTGATATATCAGAGTTACTAGAATTATGATATGGGTGTTTTTTCTCAAGTAAGCCATAATGTCACATACTTTGTAAATTTTTATTTTATGTGCTTATTATGGAATTATAGTTATAAATAATGCTGGGGTTCATTTTTACATAATCATAAAAGCATGCAATCTAATTTGCTCCATTTTAGTCCTCAGTACTTCCCCCTTTCCCTCCCTCCCTGTCCCCCTTTCTCTACTCCCACTGATCTTCCTCCTATTATTTGTAGGTTTTAAAACACTGCTTTATAGATAGACACAAAGGTTAGTCTCACTGTGGTATATTCATGTATGGATATGACATAATTTTGTGTATTTCACTCTGTAGTTCCTCCCTTATCCCGTCCCTCCTTCCTCCCCCTCAATCCCCTCTGTGTGCTCCACTGATCTCACCTATTTTAATTACATCCTGAAACTCCTTTTGTTTCTTTGGGCATGAAATTTTTATGCTATTCTATTTTCAACACACCTAAAGGTATTATGTTTTCCAAAAATACATCACTAAGCCTGCAAGTTCTCAGCGAGCAGATCATGGGAGCGAGGGGAAGAAAAGGAAAAAAGTCTGGAGTAAATTCGATGCTTCATTTCTTGTACAATAACAGGAATCATCTGGTGATCATGAAACAGGCAGCATGGCGGAAAACGTCCAGGTGTGCACAGCTGGGGAACTTGGGCTGGATCCTCTTTCCCCTTCCTGCTCTTGGTGTCTGCCATGCACAACCTGACCTTCATCTCCTCATTTATAGATTGTGTTCAATTTCTCCAATGACTTGATATTCCAGAATCACAGATCCATAAGTTAAGAGCTTGGCTTTGTAGCATCTTTGATAGAATATGCAAATCGGAGATCTATTTTGATATCTTTTAAATTTCATCTGGTATGATTCTAAGTGAGTTTTCTTAATATAACTTTATATATATATATATAGCAATTTTCTCCTATGGGTTTTTTAATTAGTATAGGAATGGGGTTATATGAATCAAATGAACCTATAATAAGCTTCAGTGAAACCTCTTAACATCTTATCCAAAATGTATCTTCCAGAGGTTCTGTTCAAGCTCACTAGAGTTAAATATGCTTTAAGGAATATTAACTGTGATGATATTCAAGTTAATCATGAATAACTAAAAAGATTTATCTTGCTGTCAATCTCAGCCCAGTTGAATATATTAAGCATGGTAAATTTGGAGTTTAAAATAGTAAATAAACTATGCTAATTAGAAACATAGTTTTAGGTGTCAAACACCTTCAAGTCCTATGTGTGTTTCCATATGAATAGAAACTTCCATCTGACATGATATTCTTGAAAACATCAGTAGTGTTATGTTATTGATAATCAAAGGGTTACTAAATGAAGCTTTGGAATTAATCAGGGGCCGCTTATTTCAAACCATCGTAGCTATTTCGTACAATAGGCCATTGCCTTTGCAATTTCACATTTCCATAAAGTTCTAGTTTTCTTCTCTTCCTAGCCTCAATTTCAATGTTAATTTCTAAGTAGCCTTCCTTGTCCATTCTGCTGTTTCTGATCACACTTACCCTTCTTATGTCCTTCAAAGCATTGCAGTAATAAACCTGTGTACTATTTGTTCATCTTTGTACTATCTACCTCCCCCGGGAATGTAGGGTCCATTAATTGGGAGATTTTATCAGTATTATTCTCCAGCTGGCTCCCAACATTTAACACAAGGCTTAGCACATAGTTTGAGATTAATATGCACTATTAAATGTATAAATGAAGATGAAGTCATAGTTTCAGACCAGTTGAAGGCTATTTTCCTGGTCTTCTCTGATGTGAAGGAGCTTAGGAATTTCCATTAACTTCTGTATGTAACTTTTGCTACAACAGATATTATATTTGTCCAAGGAATGTTATTCCAGTCTTAATAATTTCATAGGCAATAATTTTTCTTACCTAATATCATTCCATAAAGGATCTTCTGATTGATGGGCAACTCTCATCTAAGCAGAATTTTAGGAACTTGGGCTTCTTCCATCTTCTGACTCTTCATCTTCAATATTTCACATGCAGTATCATCTCCAGAATAGGAAAGAGCAAGAAGCATAGGATGTGGGAGTACAAGGCCCGGCTGGCAACTTCACAGACGTTGACTTTGAAAAATCCATAGCTGGAAGGGAAGCTGGAAGAGAGGATATATGCAACTGCAAGAGTTTGTGTTTGTCAGCTTCCCGTCACCATGGAAGAATACTGGAGAAAATCAAATTGAAGGAAGGAAGAGTATATTGAGGGCTCAAGGTTTCAGGGGGTTTGGGTTCATAGTGACTTTACCTCAATACTATGGGCTTGTGGTATGACAAAACATCATGGCAGTCAGTGCACAGTGGTCACCTCATGGTAGCCAGAAAGTAAAGGGAAGGAGAGGAATGGACCAGCTACAAGTCATGTTCCCCAAAACATGCCCCCTATGACCCACTCCCTTCAAGTAGATCCCACCTCCTGTAATTCCCACCACCTCCTTATAGACCCTTCAAATTGGGACTCCATTGATATATTGATTCACTGATGAGGTCAGAGCTCTAATGATCCAGTTACTTCATAAAAGTCTGCCACTGAGCATAGATGTGCTAGGAACCAAGATGTCAACATGCGAGTCTTTGGTGGAAATTCCATATCCAAAGCACAACATTGTACAGTTATGTGAACAGGATGAAGAATAAATGAATCAGGTGAAACATACTGAGTCTGTGCTGCAGAAATCTAAATGATCTAAATGAACACACATCTATTCTTAGTAGGGAAACCAGCTTTACTCGTGGATACCACAGTGCCTGAAATACGCTCGGCCTAGAATTAATATTTACTAACCAAAATATGTTGAAATAAACATTAGACTTACATTAAAAGATGTCCTGTAAACTCACAGTTTTACATCAAATCTGCCATATTTCAGCTTATCTTTGTAGTATAGCATGGGAAAATTAAAATGTAATCCCTTTCTTTAAATTCAAGAAAATGCAAGATCATAGGAATCTCGGGTATTGAAAATGGATCCACTCCCTGTATGGTTGAAAAACCCCTTCAATTGTTATTGAGTTACAGATATTTGACAAAACTGTGCTTGGTATCAGTGGTAAACTTTTAAATGTCTGATTACATCTTGTAATTAAGCAGTTCTTGTTAAGAAGAAAGTTGACTGGCTGTCAGAAGTCACGTGATAAGAGAAAGATCATTCTAGTTCTCTATGCTCTTGACATCTATGAACTTTCCTTGCTCCATTATGCTAATTTCCTAAACTGGTTTTTGCAAGGCCAGTGGACTGCTGAATGCACCAGAGAGCACATAGAATGTGAAGACACACATCTTGGTCCGGTGAGGCTAAAAAGCTACAGACCCAGCTGAGTTTGAGTCTTCTCACCTGGAAACTGTCAATCATATCACTTGTTCACACAAGTGGTCATGTGAAATCATTGCAGAATTGTCAGAAATGGTCCTTGATCTGGATATTATTATTCCTTGTGTGTTTGCTGCTTTCCCTCTCTGTTCCCACATCTCTAGTACCAAAAAAAAAAGATATAACTATTATTAAATCTTAGGTTAAACATCTTATGCTGACAATAAAGAGGCAAACAGGGTTTAGAATTAAATTGAAATCAAGATTGATTTACTTCACAATTAAATCAGCTAAGTGATGTTGATATGTTTATTGAGATATTTGTAATGGGAGAAATTGTGGGATTTTCTGTAAAGGACACATGTTGAGGTCAGGTGCTCTTGAGTGTGAATTGTTACTCTGCAGTGAGCATATATAGCCATGAGTATATACCTGGTCTAAGGGGACTTCAACTTTCTTATCCACTACCACCGATTAATAACCCTTATCATATAGAGCTGAAGACACACAGACGGGATACGGGATACGCCCAGGGCATGGTGGATCTTGCCCTAGAGCATTAGGAAGATGAATCCCATAGTCCCTCCCCAGTGCCTCTCTCTGGCTTGCATGTGGCCAGTCTCACCCCAAATCAAGAATTTAACACTCTGATTTAATAAGACAACCATCTTGTCCAACCCTGGCTAAACGCTTCCTGAATTTACCCAGTCCCATTCTGAGAACTGTTGCAACAGAAAACTGCATCCATCCTCAGACGGATTAAAATCACAGCACTTTCACCCACCATCAGGAACCCCCTCCAGCCTCCAATACACACCCAGCTGCTGACACTACTGTTCCAGGAAACACCTTTTGGTTGATTGTCAACAATGGTGTATCCTCAAACCTAAATTCCACTCTTAGAACCCAATCACTTTTTTCAAATTATAACAATGTAGCAGAAAGACACTTCCTCGGCTGTCCTTGATCCCTTCAGAGAAAACTGGTCTCATCTCTCTTTCCTTTCTGCTAGTTGCACTGCTTGTGTGAACACCTGCACCCACACGCACGTGCGCGCACACACACATACACACACACACAAACACACTTCAGATGTTGACATTCCTGTGTGTTTGTCTATTAGTGAGAATATATTTGCCTGTAAGTTTGTAGGGTAAGTTCCGCGTGTGTGTTTATGTGTGTGTGTGTGTATTTGTATGTATGTGTGCACACCCATACACTTTACCACCCTCAACATCTCATCAACCCCTAAAAAGAGCGTCCTTGATTTTATTATCTTTTCTGAGTATATGACCAATTGCAGGGAAACTTTTATGGATGTTCAGGATATATTTGAAAAAGTGATATTTCATATACATCATGCATACTCTATGATTTCCATCACATTAATCTCAATCCCTAAATGCGTGGACAACAGACATGATCATGGCTGGATTGAGTACTTAATAGGCCTTATTTTTGATGGAATTGGTATAACTGGGTCTGGAATTCAATGTCATTTGCATATTGTTGAACCTCATTAATCCAGGCCAGAAACAGTAGGATGATATTTTTTTTTCCTAACTTGTGAATTAGAGCATGAATACAAATTCCAAATGTATTTTTCAAAATAATGAAAATATTATTTTGAATATTACTGGCTTTTCAAATGCAGTAATACTTCATTCATTATATATAAATGTGCTATGCCACCATTTCTAAAATAAAAAGGAGCTTTCTTTATGACAGTATCAGGTTCCAATAAGATAATGAAACATTCAAGGTAATGACATCCCTCCCAACAAAAAAAAAAAAAAAAAAAAAAAAAACTTTTAGCAAGAACAGTAATATTCACCAATTGATTAAGTGATCATTATTCAGATTCTATTTCTTAGGGATGGTTGATCAGTTTTTTTTTTTTAAATACTTAAAACCTTATTTTAGAAAAGTAACAGTTTTATTAATGTATAAATTACATAACATAAAATATATTTTGTTTGTTTTGAGAGAATCCATAGAGCTGTGCAGCCATCACCAAAATTTCATTTTAAACATATTTATCATCCCCAGAAGAAAGCCTGTACTTCATGCCTGCCCTCTAGTCCTGGGAAAGCACTAACCTATTTTCTATCTATGAATTTGCATATTTTGGAGTTCAACTATAAAGTACAAGGTGTGGTTTTATAGCTGACTTGTTTCACTTAACATAGTCATTTGTGTTTCTACATAGGCTACAAGGACCTGTATCACTACATTAATGTATGAATATTGATGAAAAGTGTTCAGTGTGTAGAGCCACATTGGTTTATCCCTTGATCAGTAAATGAACATTTGAACTGTTTTTGCTTTTTGGCTATTTACTATGAGTAATGTTTCTATGAATAGTCATAAAGAATATGTGTGTGTGTGTGTGTGTGTGTGTGTGTGTGTGTGTGTGTGTGAGAGAGAGAGAGAGAGAGAGAGAGAGAGAGAGAGAGAGAGAGAGAGAGACATATATTTTAAATTGTTCTAGGTGTATATACCCATTGATGGAATTTCTTGGTCATGTATAGACCTGATTTAATGATGTCTCTTTTCAGAAATTATATGTAGAATGTTTTAATTATACACATTATAATTTTTAATAAGATATTTTGGGGTCACTTCTTTATAGCCATGGAAATGCAATAACATTTATTTCAATCAGAAATAAATTCAGAAGAATTAGCTAAAACTCAGAACAATTAGACTTTGCTTAGCAGAGAAATATCACCATTAAAATTTGAGTTTCTACTAATGTGTGAAATTTGACTTGAAAATTGTATATATATCTAAGTCATAAATTATTCAACGAAAAATTCTTAAGAAGTAGATGCTTTGCAACATTGAATCCTAACTACAATAGGCTTATGTTAGAGAATGTTCTGATGTCTCAACTGAATAACTTACCATTGGTAAGTCCCAAGTAGATTCCAATTTAAGGATAAAAATTATCTCCCTCCACTCCTGTGGCCTAGCCACCTTCTCTCTCTGACAAGCCACCAACCATCATAACTGTGGGATATAACCACCATTATCCCTTCCTGCTTTGCTCATCAGGAAGACCCCGAAGCAGAAAGATGGAGCAAGGACTGAGGAATTCTGGGAAATGTTCAATCCCCAAGCATCGCCCAGAGATAGCAGAGGAAACAGAAACCAGAATAACTCTGACAGCCAGCTGACCTCAGCATCCAGAAATTCAAAAAAAGCAGAAACATGTTGAAAAGTCTAAATTCAACAGAATTACTCTTCTCCTTTTCTAAGTTTTCACAGTAGAATGGCCTAATTTCATCAGCTTCTAGAAGCTGTTACGGGGGGCGGGGGGGCACTGTTGGTTATGATGGCCACCCACTGATGATAGAAAAAGATGCAGATATTTGAGAGCAAACAGGGATGCAACAGGAAGCCCCAGTCAAACTGCCAAGCTAACCTATAGCCTATGTGGATAGTAGAGCACAAGGGTATTTTTCAATCCATTTATATCAGATTTTACATTTGGAGTGAAATCGTTCATAATAATATGTCTCCTCAAATTTCATAGTTGGGCTAGAGATAAAAAGAGATAATACCAAGAAATAGATAAAATAAACAGTTCCTTACTTATTTCACATAATGGGCACCTGCCATTTCCTTTCTGATTAGGAAAGAAGATGCTTCCAAAAGGCTAGATAATGACTTTATTCATGACTCTGACACATGGTTAAGAAATCACAGGACAGAGGTCAGCTGCTGGATTAGTGTGAGCAGGAAACTTCTACAGAGAAAAGGACACTTATACTTGACACCACCCTGCCAAAGGCCATCAACGCCAGCTCAGAGGATCCAGGCCCAGGGAAGGCCACACTGAGACTGGATGGCAAAGTGGGTTCAAAGTGCAAAACGGGGATTAAGTGGAGTCTGCGAAATCTTATGGTGGAGTAAAGTCGGAATAGAGGGGGGTGTCTAAAGGTTTACAGGAACACACTTGGAGTATCAAAGACTTTAAAATTTCCTTATTGTTTTGCTTGAGCTTGGCATCATATCTACACTTATATTTTAATGAACATAGAAGTAAATGAATTGTCCTTGTGACTTTTAAAGACCTCATTTAAAAACCGATGCATTGTTTAAAGGGCTTTAAAACATCTGTTGATTTAAAATAGTTCTACAACAAAATAAGAAATAATTAGCTGGGAGGGTACAGTGGCACACACCTATAATTCCAGCAGTTCAGGAGGCTCACGCAAGAGGATCACTAGTTCAAAGCCAGCCTCAACAAAAGCGAGGTGCTAAGCAACCCAATGAGATCCTGTCTCTAAATAAAATACAAAATAGGGCTGGGGATGTGGCTCAGTAGTTGAGTGCCCCTGAGTTCAATCCAAGAATCCAGAAAAAAAAAGAATTATACCAAGCTAAAATTTTTCATAGATTAGAAATGTCCCAAATGTATACTTCAGCCAGATTCTTTAGGGATAAATGTTTAAATCAATTTATTCAGATAAAGCAAGGCCAAAATGGAATACTGTTGTCATACATGTACTTTTAGGATACACATGGACTTGGGGAAGTGGTTAGTGCTACCATTTTGTTGTTTGAAATTTTAAACATTTGTCTTCATGTTTAAAAGGAGAGGCCCTTTTTCACCCTTGTTTGGAGAAAGGTCATTCCTCTAGCTACTGTGGTGAGCAACTACAATGATAAGCACTTGCTTTCTTGCAACTTAAGACCATGCAAAAATAATGCATGTCTGGCAGGCCCTGCCACTAGGGGTCTTGATGCACCAAGACTTATTATTTTCCTTGATAATAGTAACTGACTAAGATAAAGCCATTTCATACCATTTTCTGCAGTCCCATATTGCTGAGGACAAGGCAACTGATTGAAGCAAATTCTAAACTCATGTATCATATGCTTTCTCAAGGAGATGCCTTATTAAGGGTAGCTAAAACTTTTGTCCTCACTTTCATAATTTGGAGGCTTTTTTTTAAAAAAAAATTATAGTTGTAGATGTACAACATGCCTTTATTTTATTTGTTTATTTCTTTGGGGTGCTAAACGAAAAAACCCAGCACCTCACATGTGCCAGTCTCTTCCACTGAGCTATAACCCCTCATATTTTTAAACCTTTAAAATATTTTTTTTCTAAAAATGTGCTGATCCACACAATCACCTGAGGGGGAATAAAATTATTCTTAAATGTTGGATTTCAAAATATAGCTCTAGCCCAATAAGTCAGCTTTCGAGACACTAAGTAAGTTACATGTAAATTTTTGTTTGCAATAAAAATTTCATTTTTTATGTATGTGTGTGTGTGAATCTTGGCATCTTCCATGAGACAGAATGTTAGAATATTTTTTACCAATAAATGTCATATAAGAAATGCATGTACTTTCAAATCTCATACGTTTGATCTCAGCAAATTAATATTTTCTCCCTAGAATACCTTGATTATAAATACATCTTTTAGCTCATTCATTTGCCACATGTTTATCAAGTTTAAAATATAGTGACAATTAAAAATTAAACTCTTCAGAATAGGCATTCTCAGTGTCTTTCAGGATTTGAGGGTTGGCTTTGATATAAAAATTTTAGAGGTCCCATTTATTTGTATTTTAGTTATTCACAGAAAAATCTATATGCAGAACACCTACAATGTACAGGGCCCTGGTGCAGACACTGAAGAGACCCCAATCAACAAAAGACAAAACTCGGCCTTCAGAGGTTTACATCCTAACATGGAGGAGCAACAGAGAACTGTTGAGGAGCTGTGGAGATAATCAAGTGCTGATATGAATGGGAGTACTGACACACGACGCTCTTTCCTGTAAATCAAATAAACCATCAGCCTTTCTCTGAGCTCCTGGGAGACTTTCTTTAGAAAAATTCTTTTCTAAACTGTGATTATGTTTTGACTACTATTCAAAGTACCCAGTAGATTGATTTTAGGCATTTTCTTGCCATAAAAAAAAAAAAAAACATTTGGAACAAATCAAAGACGGCACTGTCTCTAATGCTTGAGACATTATTGCCTTTGGAAAATATGCCAATCCATGACTCTCACTTATGACATTAGACCACAAGCTAAGAATATAACTGGGAATATCCACTATAACATTAGACAACAAGCTAAGATGTAAGGGAACATCTTTGGGAATATCCATTCAAATTTGTTATCCTTCTATTTTGAGTAACTATCATCATGATACCTAAAAACATTACAATACTTTACATCAACCTAAAATTTATGATATGACAATCTAATTAAAGACTTAATCACTTGATGTCATCAAATGAAATATAGTATATGAAAAAAAATGTCTAAAATCAAGAGTCAAGAGCAAGAAACACCTGGATATTTATTAAAGTGTAGAAGCCAGTAATAGCATATTTATAATTTTTTTTTAAAAAAAACTAAGCTTTTGAATGATCTGGCTACCAATTTGCACCAAGGTCAAAGCATTCTAACCTAAGTTAACACATGACAGTGAATTTCTCTGGAGAGCCCACTATTTTCCATAGATTAGGCAGCTCAATTTCACTCAGCTTTAGACAACAAAGACCTTCACTTATTAAAAAAAAAAAAGCAGCTGATATTTCTTTCAAACCCCTTTCAAAGCACACAGCAACGTATCTCACTTTGCTTTCAATGGAATTCCCATTTCTGAAATCCTTTGCTCGTTCCATCCTACAGTTGAAAAAAAGTAATTATAATAAAAATGTTCAGCTTTAAAAAGTGGTCTTGGTATCCTCTGCTTTACAATTAAAACTATGATTTTAAAATATTCTTCAGTTTCATATAAATAATGTGAATAAATCGTGAAAGGGTTGATTTTAACCAGTCCCTGAAGAGAGCCTCCTAGGCCATCCTAAGAATTGTACCTGATAGCATACAGTCTGGAAGATGCCTTTCCTCTTTCTCCAACACCTCTTTTATTCAGTTATTTCCTATTGCTACAATAGGATTTAAAGAAGGGGAATCATAAAATACAATGAGAAGTCTGAACAGTATGCAGGCAGAAATCACTACCATTTAAAGCAACTTTAGGTGAAATTGGTATCACCACAGTATGAAAGGAAGCATAGAACTCAGATGCTGACTACAAGGGTTTGTTTATAAGCATCATTACAACTGCTGAATAACTTTCTCTTCTCTTCCAACACGTGTCTGGTTGCAGAGATGTGAATGAAAACCAATACATCACTTCTAGATGGGCTAGGAACACAGTGACCTTTGTAGCAGGAACTTCACTGGTCATGAATGACTTCTTGTGCAAACCAGGATGTGATTGATTGGCTTTATTATAATGAGTGTAATGATAATTATCAGAAAAGGAATGGTTCCTCTCCACTGAGTGCTAACTCTGGGTCAAGGACTTTGCTAAGCATTTTATCTCATAGTCTGAAGCTCAAATGATCGTGCAACAGCTGGCAGCCCTTCAATTAATTCTCATAACTTTCTGAAGTAGTTTCTTTCATCTCCATTTCACAGATGAGAAAATTGAGGTTTAGGGATATTGCAAAAGTCATTAACTTTCACTTTCATAAATGGCAAAGCTAGAGAGAGAATCCAAGTTCATCTGAAACTATGGTGCGTGATCACATCCTCTATGTGAACTGCTTCCTATGCATTATTTTTTCCTTTACTTTTGCTACTTTACTTCTAGTGTTAGGAACTAGGAAAAGTTAGTTCAAATGAAATTCTCCCCCAGAGTTTGCACACTAATAAGTCTCTGCCTGAAACATCTGTCATCTTAGACCTTGATGTCCACCTGTTATCGGAAAGAGTTTGAGATGCTTTCTTTGAGGCCAATGGCTACACTAGGCTTGGTCCTGAACTATTGTGCTCCCAGCTTTGATGTTCCATGACCTAGAGGTATAAAAATGGCTGGACACCCCTCTTCCTGAACACCCCTCTTCCTGAACACTTGTTCCTTTTATAAGGTTTGAAACTGCATGACCCTTTGACTCCTCGAAAGGGATGCATGGGAGCGACTTCAACTCCCATTGGATATTTTTATATATTTTAAGCAGCTGGATAAGAATGCAATCATGATATTCACATTTTCATAATGAAAAATGGCTCATAAGAGCTGTGAAATGACCATCATTTTTCATTTTTACTTATCAAAATAGATTGTGAAATCTGAAGATGAATGATTTTAAATGTGCTGATATAAATCAATTAATATATATTGAACCTCCTGTTCTCCTTCAAGCTTCCAGAGTAAAAGCCATCTTCCATTTAGCTATTGAGTTCCCAATTAGGACTGCACTGCATTTCCACTTAGAGAGGAAAATCAGCCCATTTTTCCAAAAGAGGTTTTCTTGCTGAGACAAAGAAGTTGGAATCTCTCCCCTGGTATGTAATCACACTCGTTCCCCAGTAGCTGAGGGCCATGGTCAGAACGCTTTCTTGTAAGTGGCAGAAAACCAAATTAAACTGGCTTAGGTGCAAAAGGGAATCTTGGCTACTATTCATGAAAAGATCTGAGTGATACATGGCTCTAGGCACTGTGGATTTAGGCACTCGAGCGACACCTCTGTCTTTCCCTTGCCTCCTTCCCTCTTCTTGGCTTGGTGAATTTCCATCTTGGCTTAATGCCTCACACTACACCATGGTTTCCAGCAAGTTGCAAGTGGATGCCATTTGTACCATGCATTCTTTTAAAAAGGCTTCTTTCTCCAGAGCTATCCCTACATTGTCCAGAAGCTCATTTATATAGTTTGGATTCCTTGACTACCCCCAATTCAACATGTGGCCAACAGAGGAAATAAATCTAGTGCCCAAGGGTAAGTTATGTGCCACCTGATGAGTCAGGAGTCAAGGAATATAGAACATAAAGGCCAGGTTGACTATTTCTGTGTGAGATACTCTCCCTTTGCCTCATGCACCCAGGGTAGTTTGGTGTGTGTCTGGGTGTGGGTTGGTGTGAGATTTGGTACTGGGGATTGTAGCTCTGAACCACATTCCAGCACCCCCCACCTTTTGTTTGTTTGTTTGTTTGTTTGAAACATGGTCTAAGTGGCTTAGGGCCTCACTACGTTGCCAAGGCTGGCCTCAAACATGCAACCCTCCTGCCTCAGCCTCCCAAGCTTCTGGGTTTACAGGTGTGCCCTGCTGTGCTCAACAAGGTTCTATGTTTTTAGTAGATTACCATATTATTTTAAAATATTCAATAAATAAAATTTTGTTAAGAAATATGAAGTCAGTTCAAACAATATCCTCTCCAGGAGGCCTCATGCTAAACAGCTATTTTTTCACCCAGAGCTACTTCTTCAAAGAGAGGAAAAAAAATTCCAAAACCACAAGCACATAATAAATACAGCCGTCAGTGTGGCTACTTTGTGTCACAAGTGCTGGGGCGGGGAGCTGGAAGGGTATTGTGGACCTGGTACCTTTCTTCTAGCTGTTAGCAGCATCTGAATGATCTTAGTCATTATCTGCTCAGATTAGCACCAAATCAAGAAGGAAAAAAAAGTGAAGGAGAAGAAAGACAATTTTAGAATAACAACCACAGGGTCATATTGTTATTTTATGACCATATGTTTCACAAAATTAGAGAAGATTATTAAAGCTATAGAACTTAGAATATGCATAATGTAATATATTTCAGGATGTAATTTCCAATCATTAAAATATGTTAAATGTGCCACTGTGGGCATAAATCAAATTCCTCCAAAATACAATTGACACTCCTGTCATCAGCTTGAAAGGTGATTAAAAACATAAAAAAACTTTGGGAGTTTCTAAGCAGAAAATAAGATCCTGGTTCTTACTTTGATACCTTATATGGCATCAGAACAACATCTCATTTCCATAAGACAAAAGTAGAATCCTAACCAGTTTATTTCTTAGACAATAATAATGGTTCTAGAATAACACAGTCTCATCTTCCGCTGAAGTAAATGGATATGTAGAAACATGTCGCCTAAACTGTAGAGTCCATGCTATGGAATTTCTGTTTTCTATGCTATCAGTTAAAAATAAACTGTAGAGTCCAAGAGGACAGTGATGGTATTTACTTGGGGTATAGATGGGGGAAATGAAAGAACACTGAGCTACTAAAGAAGTTTCAGAATCGACATTAAATCAAGTCCACCCATTTCGAATGCTTGCAACACATACTAAAAGACATGCATTAAGAATGTGCTTTTTTTTTTTTACTGTAACCCTGGCCACCAAGAATAAACACAATGAATATCATTAAGCTGTAAGACAAAAGAGCCTGAAAACCCGCTGTAAAAAAGAGCACCACCTACCTTCCTTTCTCTGTGTCAATCACCTGTGATAGCAGGCAAACCATGGAGGTCAGGGCAAGAATGTGCCCACCATTCAGAAGGGCAGAGAAACTTACCAGACGTCAGAGGCAGAGCCAGATGGGAAGACGGCAACTGGCAAGGGCACTGGCAATCTGCACTGGGGTCTAAAGTTGGAGAAAAGCACAGGCCCCCCAAAATAAATGATTAAAATGAACATAACTGCAGTGGAGGGGGGTCTAACAATAATTCTGAAGGGGGGGAATGAAAAATGGGATTAGGCATCTCTGCCCAGTGATATTTGAGGCATGGAGGAGCAGATGCCAGCCCCCATGGGTGTTTCTTCATCAGTTCTGACAATGAAGGCTACTTTTATTTAGAGCATATTTAGAAAATTTAGCACAAAAGAAAAAAAATTATACCCTACTACTATTATATAATGCATGGTTTTCTTTAGCTCTTGAAAAAAATCTGAACACAAATTAGTAAAAATTTCCAACTTTGTTGTTTTTGGTTTGTTTGGTACCAGGGGTGGAACCCAGGAATACTTAACCACTGAGCCACATCCCCAGGCCTTTTAAATTTTTATTTTGAGACAGGGTCTCGCTAACTTGCTTAGGACCATGCTAAGTTGCTGAGGCTGACCTTGAACTTGCAATTCTCTTGCTCGGTCTCCAGAGCTGCTAGGATTACAGGCACATGCCACTGTGTCTGGCAAAATTTCCAACTTGCCGGGCACGGTGGTACATGCCTGTAATCCCAGCAGCTCAGGAGGCTGAGGCAGGAGGATTGCAAGTTCAAAGCCAGCCTCAAGCAATAGCAAGGCCCTAAGCAACTTAGTGAGATCCTGTCTCTAAGTAATATACAAGGGCTGGGGATGTAACACAGTGATTGAGTGCCCCTGAGTTCAATCCCTGGTACCCACCCTCAAAAAATTTTTTCCAATTTATCAGTAAAGATTTTGTATGTTGTATAAACATGTTAACATCTTTTCCCATGAGAAGGAAGTAACCAACTATGCTGAAGATGGGAAATAGCTCTGACCAATGAGTTACTGTTGTGGGTAAAGTTGGGCTGAGGGAGGGAGGGTGGAACAGATTGCTTAAGGAGAGGAAAAGGTGTCTAAGGATAAATTTTAGGAATTCCTCTTATGTACTGAGAGATATAAAATCATGGTGCTCCTTCCCCAAGATTTCTGTAGACACACGCATTATTTTCTATATTTTCAAATTAAATTTTATTTTCACCAAATAATTATCAGTTTAAATACAAAGAATTACTATTTTCAGTGGTTCCTTCTGCAATTTATGCTCATATTCTTAACATATTGCTAATTCATCATTAATCAATTTCTAACATATTTATTGATAACAATTATTCCTCATATAATTTAATTACAAATTGATATTATTAAGACTAATTCTGTTCACTGAAGAGGTAAATGTTGTACTTTAATAAATAGCCCTCTTTTGTATTGATTTTTGTAACTCCTGAGGTGCATAATTTTTCATCAGATCTTCCAATTGTTATCAATAGTTTTTTTCCTTTTAGAAAATAAATAAAGGAGGCTGAAGTACACTGAAAAATATTTTACTACAACTTTTTTTTCTCCCTCTACAGAAACTTCATTTTTCTGCTTAAATTTGAATAAATCATTTTCTAGTAAAACCTAAATTTTGGGGGGAAAATACACAAGTATGACTAGAAATTCACATGCAATTGAGTAAATTTTGGCAGACTAACACTTCTCTGAGAAAGGATTTTTATCTTCTCCCTCAATCTTATGCACCCACATTCTGAGGGTATTTTCTGTTCCTAGAACCGAATACTGCAGGCTGGGTGATTTTTAAAGAAAAGAGTTTATTCAGGTCAGAGTTTGGGAAAGAAGAACATGATGTGTGGCATTTTGTAAGGGCCTTGTACTGGACAGGATGAGATGGATGGCATTGCTTGGCATGACACGCCAGAGTGCCAGAGAGTCACTTTTACACCAAACTCTGGTGATAACCCCTAACCTAATGAGGAGGGCAAGAACCCCCCTGACCTGACTGCCTCTTAACAGACTGACTTGGTCCCAATTCCTAAGGCCTCACATTAGGGGTTAGATGTCAACCCAAGTTATAGTGGGACATCAAATCCCAGCACCCAACAACCTCCCCATGCTCAGATGCACACTGTGGAGTTTATAGGTCAGTGGTTGTGCATCATAGTTTTTCCATTATATTAAAATTATATTATATTAAAATAGAGCTTATATTATATTAAACTATATTATAAATTATATTAAAATAGAGCTTACAACATATTTATCTGGTAATACAAATCCTATCATGGCTTTAGAACACTTACTACATTTTAATTACACATTTATTTGTTTAGGGCGAATGTCTCTGTTCTCAGTGCCTGCATATTCCTTTTTTAAAACTTTATTTGGACAATTCTCACATAAAATTTTCACATCTTACTATAGATTTTTATGACTTACAAATATTTATATAAGATGTATCTACACCCATGTGTATATATGATGCATATACACTCTTGTAATATATATATATATATATATATATATATATATATATATATATATATATATATATATATAGTGTCTACTATGCCTATGCAATCATCTTTCAATCAAGATACAGAACACTCCCTTTGTTCCAGAAACCTGCCTAGTGCCCATTGGCACTTAACCTCATGAGCAGAACAAGGAGTTATGCACTTAAAAATATTTATATACCATTTTAATTTGAACAGAGGGACACCAAGCCCAACATCACAGGACTCTTCAACATCTCAGCAAAAGTCAGTTTTGAATGGCCAGCCTTTTGTGAATGCAGCTGTTCAAGGAAAAAAATACATATATATATATGGATACCCATATGCAATTGTACGAATTTTGGTAGAACTGAATACAAAACAAAATTGGCTTCAAAACGTACTTTTGCTTTTCTATGGAGAGTGAGAGTAGGTGAGAGGACAGTGGGGGCTCAGAAAACATCCATTACTGTTCAATATGCAGAGCAGCAGGGAAGGGAAATTAAAGCAGAGGAGTGGAGAAAAACAGCAGCAATGTCGTTAAAACTGGCAACACTCCCTCGTGGGGGTGGAAGCACCCAAGGGAAGTAGAGTCTCAGAGGGTCGGATCTTCCAGATCTCGCCGCACTCTGACTACACATGAAATGGCCATGCATATCTGCTGTGAGAAACTGGAGGAAAAATAGGTAAATAGCCGGTGAAAACAGAGCCAACCTGCTGTGCTGATAAAGGGAGCAGTTCTAAATATCACAAAATCAGCCTATTTTTTTTTTAATTTATTTTTAACCGATGGCATAGAAAACAAAAATTCCACATATGGGGTAGCATGGGACGTTGAGATACATGTGTGCCTTGCATAATGTCTAAACTGCTTTCTGAAATGTACATTCCTGCTGTCTACAGTCACCTTGCGGTACCACGGCCCACGGGAGCCTCTCGCTCCTACCTAACTTGATCCACCTTTCTTCATCTCTCTCCCACAACCCATTACTCCACCCACGTCTGAGAAACACCAGTGGACTCTCCTATGAGGTCAATGGGTTCAGATTCCACCTCTGGGTGAGGCCATGGGATCCTTGTATTGTCTGTGCCTGGATTTTTTTCACTTAGCATCATGCCCTCCAGTTCCATCCCTGTTTTCATGAGTGACAGGACTGGATAGAATACTGTTCCGCTTGTCTACCATGTGCTCTTTATCCTTTCCACTGTGCATGGATGCTTAAGTGGCCTCTATGTCTTGACTACTGCAAACAGGGCTTCCGTGGAAAGAAGGAGTGATGTCTCCCCAACATACTGATTTCATTTCCCACTGGATATATTATACCAAGGAAGGAGATTGCTAGAACACTGGTGTTTTGTTTGGGTTTTGGTTTTGGTTAATTTTGAGACACCCCCATGCTGTTTTCCATTCCTAGCTGTGCTTATTCACATCCCCACCCACAGTGCACCAGAGAGCCCCTTTTCCCCCCATCCTCACCAAAAATTTATTAATCTTTAACCTTTTTGATACCAGTCATTCATTTAGGGGTGTGGTGATATCTCATAGTGGTGCTGATTTACAGTTCCTTGATGTTAGTGATTTGAGTGTTTTTTGTTTGTTTTCATGTATCTGTTGGGCACTTGTACGTCTTCTTTTGAGAAATGACTATCTAGGTCTACTGCCCCTTTAGTCATTGGCTGTTGTTCTTGTTTTGTTTCATTTTGATTGTGGGTACTGAGTTGTATTAGTTTCTTGCTCATTCCAATGTCTTGAAGCATTTCCCCTAGGTTTTCTTCTAGTACTTTCAGAGTTTCGTGTCTTATGTTGAAGTATGCAATGTGTATTGAGTTGCATTTTGTAACTGGTGAGACACAGTGGTCTTCTGCCTGTGAATATGCAATTTCCCCAACACTGTGAATTGAAAAGACTATCTTATTTCCAGCATATGTTCTTAGAAACTTTTCTGGTTTGGGTATCAGGGTAATGCTGGCCTTGAAAAATGCATTTGGAAGAATCCCTTCCTATTCAGTTTTCTGGAATAACTTAGGAAACACTGGTGTCAGTTTGGCAGAACTCAGCAGCGAATCTTCTGATCTTGTGCCTTTCTTTTAATAGAAGGCTTGTATTACTGATCTTCTGAAAGTCTGACAGCATCCTGCAATACCTGACCACAGGCTTGTTGCTGTGGACCAGGCATCTGGCCTAACCTGGGTCCAATGAGAGGCTTGTGGGGACAGACTACTCTCTCTGGGTATTTTCCTGATTCTGAACAACCTGCCAACAGTATATTTAGGACAACAAAGGGCTTATATTTTGACTAATATTAAAAGAACAATAGCACACCAACGGCAGATTCCTGGTAAATCTGGACCTGGTTCCCATCCAATGTTGAAATAGCAGAAATGGGTACAGCCTCAGAGAAAATAAGCAGATGGCTTAGCCTTTCTTGAAGGATGGGCACAAATGAAGCCAGATTAGGAAGTTAGCATAAATATCCAATCCTTCCATGCCCAGGTGACAGTGTATACCAACAAGCCCCAAGACCATTGGGGAAAATATATCTCCTCCTAACACTCAAGACATGGTGTCAGGATCTGACCAGAACATAAGAAGTAGCGGGGGGGGGGGGGGGGGACTCACAGAGGATTTAAACAGCTGCTTTAAGAACCTCAATGAGCTTGAAGTTAGCACAGAGAAATTTTCAATACTGTAACGGAGAAACTTAACAAAGAATTGATAGCAATTAAAAAAAATCAAACAGAAATTATTGACCCAAAAAATATACTTGGCCAAATTGAAAAAAAAAAAATAGAAGGTCTAAGCAACAGGATAGATCAAAATGAAGAAAGAATGTAAGCCAGAAGAGAGTTTGAAAATGCACTGTCAAAGGTGAAAAAAATAATAAAGGAGGATTAAAAAAGTGAATTGGAAGTTTGGGACAGTATTAAAGAGCAAATGTTTGATTTATTGAAGTTCAAGAAAGGCTTTGGGTTGCCAAAGTGGGGTATACAGTTATTCAAAGAGATAATAATGGAAAACTTAACAGACCTAGGGAAGGATGCAAATATTCAGGTATAGGAAACGTGTCAAAGGCCGCCTGTCTATTGACAGCAATCCGTTCTACACCAAGACAGTTTGTAATCAAGCTTTCAGAAGTGCATAGTAGGGGCCATGTTTTGGCTCAGTGGCAGAGCACTTGCCTAGCATGCATGAGGCACTGGCTTTGATCCTGGGCACCACATCAAAATAAACAAAATAAAGGTATTGTGTGCATGTAATAAAAAAAATAATAAGTGCATGGTAAAGGGAAGATGTTCAAGGATATAAAGAGAAAAGAAAAAACACACAGGTATGCCCCAGTTCACCTGAGAGCTGATTTCTCAGCAGAAACTGAGCAGGCCAGGACAGACTGCATGAGATTTTCAAAGTACTAGAAAGAAAACAAAAAAAAGCCAATTGGAACATGTTACCTAGCAAAGAAGCTCTTTGAAACTGAAGGAGAGATAAAGACATTCCCAAATAAATAGAAGCTGAGACAGTATATCCCTAATAGGCCTGCTCTGTAAAAAAGGCTAAAGGAAGTTCCTGGGGCTCAGATGAAGAGGTGGTAACAAATAAGAAGAAAACAAGGAAGGTACAAAACTGTCTGAGAAGAGTAACTATAAAAGAATGCTTTAATTTTGTAAACATGATGCATAAGCGGTCATAATTTTAGTATGAAAACTTAATTAAAAATAGTAGCTACACTGATATGTTAACAGACAAACTAGATAAACCCTTAGCTAGACTAAAAACAAAAGAGAAAAAGCCTCAGATAAATAAAGAGATGAAAAGGGAGAGATGGCAACTGATACCACCGAAATGCAAAAGATCATGATGATGGATGGCTACATGCCAACAAATTTGATAGTCTAGAAGGAATGGACAAATTCCCAGAAAACTGTGTCTTGCTGTGACTAAACCATGCAAATACAGAACATCTATTCCAATAGACCATCCCTACGTCAGCTGGACTGATGCTGAAAGGGTCACACTGGAATCTCAGCTACGGTGACCTGCAAGGTCTCAGGGAATCCCTCGGGTACAGGCCACAGCTGGCAGTGGTGCTGATACATGAGTCCATCCCACTGTGATGCAGGTTGGTGCCTGGTGTCTGGGCAATTCTAGAGCCCAATCTGTGGGCTCTGGCCTGGACATACCTGCGCTGCCCGAGGTTGCTGGATGGGTGGTGGAGACAGTCCCCAGACCACCAAGGCCATTCTAAGCTGGGCTGCACCTGAGGCTCACAGCACAAGGGGCCTGCAGTGTGTCAGGAGGCTGGCAGGTGTGCTCAGACCCACCACAAAGCTGGCAGTGGTGCAGGCCACTGGCACTCAGGTGTTCCCCACCTGCCGCTGTTGACGCTGCTCCCAAGTCTCTATGAGCTCTGCCTGTGGGACCTTCCGTTTCTGTGAGGTGCTGGGTCTCACCAGGGCAGACCTGGCACTTGGCTCCAAGACAAAGCCCGGTGCCAGCTCTTGTGCCTTGCTGCCCAGTGGGTGGTGTCCTGCTCCCGGCCCTGCAGCCTGAGGTTGGTGAGGGGTGGTGGTTTCAGTCAGCCACCTGCCTGAGGCAGTTCCTAAAGCTCAGTTGGGCATTAGCCTGGCAGTAGGTGTCTTGAGGTTTTGCTCAGCACTGCGTTTCACTGTAACAGGGTTAGGGTTGTTTCAAGCCGGAGGCCCAAACCTAATTCTCTCTCCCTTCCCCAGGTGGGAGGGCTTTCTCTCTAAGAGAAGACAGGCGAGGGTTGGCCCCGCATTCCCCACTGCTTTCTTCAATATGTCTTTTGTTTGGTTTTACTGAAAGTCGGTACTGAAGCCTCTCACCTGATTTCCTTAGCTCTACTGAAAGCAGTTCCGATTGGGCGTGTGGGAGACTCCCCGCTTAAGTTAAGTTTCCATCTCACGAGAACACCACGGAATCCCTTACCCCTCCCCTTCCTCTCCGAAGGGCGCCAAAGTTTTCTCAACCAATCCCTGCTGGACAGTGTCCTCTCGCCAGCCAATCAGCACCCGCCACGTTGCCTAGGCAACCCTTCTTAAGCGGAAGCTTTTACGCTCAGGCTCTCTGCCCGCTTCCTCTTCTTTCTTTGTGCCCTCTTCCTCTCCCTCTCTGCCCTTCTCCTCTCCTCTCTCTACCTCTCCTTTTCTTCCCCTTCGGGCAGCCACCCCAATAAATCTCTTGGTTCAGTCTCCATCTCGGGTGAGTCACTCGCCTTTCAGTTCCCATGTGGGGTGTCTTTCTTGAGGAGGCTCTTACCCAAATGCCATCTTGCTCTACTTCCTCCAAGCCCACTTCCTCATCCAGCATGATGCTGTTAAATCTCCCAGAGTGCCATGCAGCTTACCAATTAAAAAAAGAGAAGAAGAAAAAGAAATGAAAATAGTAGCATTTTTGTTGTTGTTGTTGTTGTTGTTGTTGTTAGCTAATACTTGGTAGGCATTGCACAATACCCCTCTTTGTGAGGTATGAATATTTAAAACTGGCAAATGCATCACAGGAAAACAAGGAAGCAATCTGACAATCTGGCCAGTTCCCCACAGAAAGATTTAGAAAAGCATAGTACATAGTAGAGTAGGATATTCCGTGGTAGTAGTTTCTGAATCAAACTCTTATTATTTCCCAAATAAGTAATCTCTTTTGAAAGGAAACAACAACAACAACAACAACAACAAAAAACCTACAGGGATGAACCTGTAACACAGATGGTTTTGAACTGAAATATAAGGGCCACCCTGCATGCAAGAGGACAAAGTAGGACTGAACAATACAAAAAAAAAAAAAAAAAAAAAAAAAAAACAACGCAAGCAATTTTCCCAAATCAATATGAAGCAAAGGGAACTTAAAAAATTCATCATTCGTTTTGAAAAAAAAAATGAAGTTCTTAACTCCAGCTGGGACCAGAAGTTAAAATCCCCAGAAAACCAGAGGAAAGACAGGTCTTGTGATGTGCCCACTTCCTTTGGAAGTTGGAAATAGGACCATTCAGTGGAAATTTATTTAGAAAAGATTTTATTCTAGCATTGTCAGGCCTAATGTATTTTAAATTGCTGATTAGAAAATGAAAAATATCAATCATTTCTAATAAACCCTAATCACACCCAGGATCTATCATTCTGTACAAGTGTGATATCATGATGGAGCATGGCTTTCGTGTTCATTAGAACTGGGTGGTCTTCTTGGTGTTCACAAAATCTAGTGTCTGGCCTGGGCCATGGTAAATTATCATTATCGGTAAGTCCTTCTGGAACAAGTTAATATCACATAAACACATTTGACCATGTTCTTTCTCTCATGTTTCAATCAACTTTTCGTGATTCCAAGGGGGAAGAAAAGCAGTTTCTCTCAGGAAAAAAAAAAATCCTGCTATAATAAAATCAGAAGAAAAAATGTACTAAAAACAAGAGCCACACTATACACATAGCTTCTGTTTATTCCAGAGAGAGGATGCACAAATTCTTTCACTGTTTTCACAAATACTGGTTGGATCATTTACAATGTGACGATCAGGTTATTAAATCCCAATATGAAATATGTGCAAGGTATGGCCCCTGTTTTTGAGAAACCTACTGTCTGGCAGGAAAAACAAGAAGGTAATTATAATTCTATAGGAAACCTCATAGAGAAGTGAGAAACTTGGACACAAAATGAATAATCTCCTACATTTACACAAAAATATTCTGACTGGGGAAAAAATAAGATATATAAATCCTAGATGATTTTTAGCTTGAAATGTAACAAAACAGGGAAGAAGAAAATATTTTCAATGTCAAAAGTTCAATAGTAGTTTTCTTAATGTTAATCCTGAATAATGAAACATGTCTGCTTTGTAAACATCTGGGAGATACATTTGATTTTGGATAAGACATCTAGGGCAACACAAAGATTATAATTTCAAATTAGCTATGATAAAGTTATTAACTGCTGAACTAGATATAATCAAGTTTTGAATACAAAACTAATATTTGCCATGCTCCTAAGTTATGAATATATCCAATAAAAAGAAAAATTGAGCAGCAGTTAATAATTGAGTTAATCATTTGTTACTCATTTGATTTCCCACGGAAGGCCCCAGTCTGTGCCTAGGTTTTTAGAGTTCTTTTATCTTCCTCCAAAACAAACATTTCTTTCAGTTTAATATGCAAATATAGCTATTCAGTAAAATGTATGCTTCTTTGTGCTTAATTTTGTTCTAAGAATTTTAGCAAGACCACTGCCTAAGATTTTTAAAAATACAGAGATTTTCCATCTTAAAAATAAATTTGAGCATATGACAGTCCTCACTTGTCGGTATTTCTCAGACCAAAGCTTTGTTCAGGATTACTGCATTGTTTATAAACCAGCTCCCTACCAACACCTTCAATTAAAAAAAAACATATTTTAATGACAATGTTAAGAAAAATTATTAGGAAAAATATCTTTAGCAAGTCTTTACAACAACCTGTTAGACTTGTGTCACAGTCTTCAGGTAAATAACTTCAAAAGTTTTCTACTTACACAAGCAGAAGACACTGACCAACATAATAAGCATTTTCTGAATGGTTATGAAAATATGAAATTCATTTCACATATAAAAGAGCCAAAAGAAGACTGTGACATAGGGAAGACTTCTAAGCTACTGTCACCAGCATAAAATTCCCAAAGTGAAATCTCTAAACCATATTGTCTATCTTCAACTTTCCAATGCCTTAATGTCTACATTAATTTTTCCAAAAAAAGTATTCCACTAGCAAAGAGTGAATGTTTCCTTATTCTTCATAATTTTTTCTAAAGTATGAAATATTTCAATCATATGAAAGCGATGCAGAATTGTAGAGAAACTTTGTCGCAATTGCTCTAATTCTCTTTGTTAAGAAATAAACCACTACACATTGTATAAATCGTTGAAACCCAAGGAATGTAATTTGCTCGATAGGACCACTATCCTGACTCTAGTATCTGTACATTTGGACTGCTTTGTACATTATTATTTTTATATTAAAATTCATTAACATTAGTTGGTATTTTATGACTCAGGACTTCAAATAATTAAAAGTGTGTTGTGAATACTCCCTTGCAATTTTTACCAACCCAGCATCGGGCTTTGAGAGTCATGTATTCATTCTATCTCATGTTGATTTGGTTCATTTACTTTAACTGCAGTGTAGCTCTTTCTAATTTGGACACGTTCAATCTATTATTCCATTCCTTTACTGAGGAATACATGGGTTATTGGGGGGGGGGTTATTATTATAAAACATGTTTGTAAACAACTTTGTAACAAGAGAGCTATTTGAACTATTTAACATAAATAATTGGGGTATTTCCCAATATGAATAGATTCCCAACAACTCAGAATCAGCTGTCCATAAGGAAAATGGAATTATAACAGGGTACACTGGATCATGATCAGTCCTAACTATGAAAATAGAGAAAGATTTTTTCTAGACTAGTTACAAAGCAAGTTAAACTGTATCATCAAAAAATATTTATATTTCTAATTTTGCCATTTGGCCAAATTATTACTTTAAATTCCACCTTTCTCCCTTAGTGGGGCTGAGAATCTTTAATATGTTGTTTCTAATTGTATGTCTTCATAAAGGTAATAATTCATCTGCTTCCTTCACTGTGTTCTCCAGGGCTGTTCTTCTACTGGTGTACAAGAGCTCCTCATATAGTCTCATGATTAATCTTTTACAGATGTTTTCCCCAAATCATTCCTTTAATATTTCTTGAGTCATTTGTACTGCAGACGCCTTGTTTTATCTTCACGTGACGTGACATCTATTAACAATGAAATATTGCTTTGTCCAGTGTGATTTATTGTGCATGATATTCATCCCAAGGGCTTTAAAAAATATTATTTTATTTTGAATTGACAGATAAAATTGTACACATCTATGGGTTGTACTGTGATATTGCAATATATGTCTACCATGTGTAATGATCAGGTCAGATTAATCGGTGTATCCATCACCTCATGCATTTACCATTTCAAAAAAATTCTCTCCACTCTTTTGAAATAAGTAATTAGTTATTGTCTCCCTGGTTACACTGCTGTTCTCTAGAACATAGAGGCTACTTCTGCTCTCCAACTGCACCCTGGCATATCACCCTTTTTTCACACTGCTTCTTACACCCTACCCTGCTTCTGGTAACCCCTGTTCAACTCTCTACTTTTGTGAGATTGACTTTTTATTTATTTATTTATTTATTTTTACATTTTACACATAAATAAAAATGTATGGAATTTTTCCTTCTGTGAATGACTTATTTTGCTAACATGATGCTCCCTAGTTCCATCCACGTTGCTGACAAATGACAGGATTTCATTCCTTTTATGGCTGGATAATATTCCATCGTGCATATATGTCACATTGCCTTTTATGTCACATATATGTCACATTTGCACATTCATGGACACCTTGGCTGATTCTGTACCTTGGCTGTTAAGGAATGGTGCTGCAATAAACAATGAAATACACCTGTCTCTTCAAAATGAGTTATTTTCTTTGGATATATATACCTGTAGTGGGGTTGCTGCATGATATCTTATCACATTACTTTTAACCTTAGACACACACTTGATTTTTCGTATGCTTAAAAACAAATTTTTCTTTTTTGGGGGGGGCGGAGCCAGGGATTGAGCTCAGGTGCACTCAATCTCTGAGCCACGTCCCCAGCCCTATTTTGTATTTTATTTAGAGTCAGGGTCTCACTGAATTGCTTAGCACCTCACTTTTGCTGAGGCTGGCTTTGAACTCATGATCCTCTTGCCTCAGCCTCCAGATTTACAGGCATGTCTCACCATGCCCAGCTTTTTGTCTTTTTAAAACAAAATAAACAAACAAACAAACAAAAATGTTTCAAACTCTCTTAAATCTGTTCGGATTGTGGAATGTTATTTCCTCTCATAACATTAGGGCTCTTTTCCTCAGAAGTGGTCAAATTAGACTCATCTGATTTTTCTTCCTTAACAAATTCCCCACCATTTCCCAAACTTTTTTATTTTCTTCCAGAATAGTTTTGTACTTGGTCTCTTTCCTATAATTTTTAAATTTGTCTGAGGAGTTGACCACTTTGATCTAAACTCTTTGACTTTTCCAATATATTTTTTCCATACAAAAAGGCTAATTGTCAGAGAGATTAACTAACCACACCTGGAAGCTATCTGCATAGCACAGTTTTACAAATTAAAATTAAAAAATGCCATTTTAAACTAGAGAAAGTCCTCCAGAAGACAGATACCAAGAAGAGATTAAATTTGCAAGGATTAAGGGAACCACTGAAGTCTGAAAATGGGAGGGAGCAGGGGAAAGCAGGGAAAGTTGATAAACCCTGAGCCAAGACTTTAAGGCCTAATGGGAAGAAGGATGGACCTTGGACAGAGGCATCCTCAGTTGTAGGAAGCCCTGGAGAAAAATCAAAGGTCAGCCATCCTCTGAGATTCCTGCACTTCCCAGGGATAGGTCTGTCCCAGGTGGGGGGAGCCCAGGTGGCCTGAAGCCTTAGCAGACACATTGGGGGAGTCTCTAGGTTTCAAAGCTGCCCAAGTGAGGTCTCTGCAGCTGGAGGACTGCAGGGCTCCTGTTCCTAGTGGCCAGAGTGATCTGTATATTGTCTCTGTTTTGCTCACACAGTTCTGCTACTTGAACTTCAAGCTTTGTTAAATATGTTTCCACTCTTTCAGTCCGTAACTTTCCCTATGGGAAGCACTGTGTCAGAAAATTATATTCGGAACAGTAACTACAGGATGTTGGTCATTGATTTTATGGTGAAACTATAGATTACTAATTTCACATGACAATACCTCTATTCCTTGCAATTCATTCAATTAGAATATGGATAATAGAAAAGCACCAATTGTTTTTTTTTCCTCTTAATTGACAAATATCAGGAGAACCAAAAGGCATTTATAATTCTTTCCATGAAGGTGATGAACAGGTAAAATCTAAACTAAACCTGGTTTCATTTCATAAATGAAATCTAAACTAAATCTAGTTTAGTTCCATAAATAAATTTTTAAAAATTACAAATGAAAAACACTTGATTGGGTCAATAAAACTCATGATCAGTAGCTTGCCTAAAATTTCTAGATGCTAATTTTATAAATGACCTACTCTGTGTGATAAAACATTCCTCAGGTCTCTGTATCTGTGTTCTTCTTTGGGCTCTCTTCTTTTCCCAGTGACTTATTATCAATCTACTTCTGCATAACTAATTTATTTCAGCTGAGTCTTCATTTCCTCTTATGTTTTCTGCTCCTTTCTAAAACTGTGATGGTTTCATGGCTTGAGTATTCAAGTTTTCTGAGACAAGTAAGATGTTCCAGGTAGAGTGCTCAGCCATTGAGAGAGGTGGAGAGTCACCTTCTCCTCTGGGGTCATGACATGAGGCCTCTTCAAGCCCAAATACCACACCAATTCTCTTCCTGGCAGTATAGACTGAGAATCCACCTCTAATTTTCCACCTGCAATCACTTTTACCTCCACCCAGTCTCCCCTGGATGCCTGGGACATGTAGTGAAATCCAACATACTTTCATCCCTTCTCATTGACCTCATCCAACTTAACAAAGGACACTCTTCATAGAGTGAGCAACCTGTATGTTGGATCTGTATCTGTTTTATTTCCCTGAACTCTTGCTTATAATTTAAACACTAATAATATATCTATGAAAATGTTGTGGCTGAGTACATGGCAAGCTTTGATCTTATTGGATACATGCATGGCAAATTAACATACCATAGAAATGATCCCTGAAAATATAGTCTTTACATGCATGGCAAATTAAAGATATTAGCATGGATTTCTTTCTTCTCCACCTTTCTTCAAGATTACCAGCAAATTTTAGCTCTGCTGATTATTTAGATATATGTTATCTTTTACTAAGTAGAATTTCTAATTTTAAAAATTCAATGTACACTTATTAAACAAATCAGAAAATATTTTAAAAAATACATGCTCACATATCCACAAGAAATAGGTCCTAAGTCTTATGTGTGTGTGTTCATGTAGATACACATTTATATGTAATGTACATATATATAGCTCAGTCATAAGTTCAACCATCATATAAATACATCCAGTAATTCTAAATATTCACAATTTATACTTTTAGGGATCACACATATGCATTTATATTTTTAGGTATTCTATGAGGTGGTGCATATATATGCATAATTGTAATCCTGCTCATGCCCTTTCTTATAGATTTAAACATATGGGTTTCTGAATAGAGAGAAGCTAATATAACTCCTGAGTGAACTTGTGAAATGCTCACCAACATTCCCTTATGTTTTTCTCTTTTTTCATTCTCTCCTTTGCAAGAATTCTGACTTGAAAGAATCAAAGGGCTACAATTTCTGCCCAAGAATTTGCATACTTCTGGTCCATAGCTAAAAGGAGGCAATGTGTTCAGAACATTTGCAAAATACCACCTTAATTTCTTTTTTTTCCCCTGGCAATGTTGAGACAATGATCTTCCTTCTGAGCCAAAGGGAGGCTGGACAGAGATCTCCTAAAATGTGACTTAAAAATGTGGGCTGAAAGAATATAAGAAAACATGAACTTCTAGAAGGACTCAGCCTAGAACATGGTGCATCTCAAGGTCATCATATTGGAGGGCTAGGAGGGGCCTCTAATACCTAACAGATGAAATAGTCAGTCACCAAGGAGGAAACCTGGAAGGATTAGAGACAGAGAAAGGGTTTAATCAAAATGCGATAACTTGTATGGAGTTGAAGTCATAGTCTAGTGCTCAGTTCTGCTCTGCCTTCTTTCATTAGATTTCATGCACTGGACACCCAGGTCTCATGTCCTGGTAACGATGTGGAGCAAGGACAGCTCTCAGACACTAGTGGGAATTTAAATTGGTAAAACATCCTTTGAGAACTGGCGGTATCTACTGACGTTTAGCCCATTCTCTGAATCAGGCATCCTCCACAAGAGCTAGCTCCAGCAGCAGTGCAGATGTGAGTTTACCAAACACAAACAGAACCACACAAAACATTTGTAGCATCATTCATTTATAGCACAAGGCAAAAAAAAAAAAAAAAAACAGTTCAAATGTTCATCCTTGCGAAATGAGCAAATGATGAATCATTCCAAAATAGAGTACTCTATGATAGTGGAAATCAGCAAGATAAAAGACCAAACTGGAATTGAAAGTGCAATGTTTAGCAAAATGAGTCGGTCTCTGCAAAATTCCAAGTATATGAAGTTCAAAGAAAGAAAAAACTGAACCTGTGGGATTAGAGATCAAGATAGTGGTTCCCACTGTGTCTCAAGTAACAGAGAGGCTTCTTCGGTGCCAATATTATTCTGATTTTTAATCTGTTTGCATCCCCAAAGGTGTCCAATCTATGGATTGTCAACCATCTGGGCACTTATGATTCAAATGTACATGGTATTTCAAATAAAAGTTTAGTGGAAGAGCGAGAATATGTGAGAGAACTTAGCCAGCATGTGCTCTCTGCTCAGGTGACAGGATTCCCACCTGGAACACAAATATGAGTTATGGATGGGCAGCAGTCATATTGATGCCAGGAGGATGAAAACTGGAAGCCAAAGATGCTACCATGGAAAGACAGAGTGCTCCTGTCTCTCATGACAGCGTCAATTAACTGTGCAAAGCTGGACACATATTTCCAACTTCTTGTTGCCTGAGACGGGGGGGACTCTTGGCATGTTTTGGATACCCTTTACTAGACTTGTTGCTTGCTATCAGATGTGATTCCTAGCTAATACACACTTTTTGATCGTTTCCATTCATTTTAGCAGCCTCATCACACTTAGGTGCACTTGACCGCTTTGGGCAAAGGAAACCTAATGGTGGGAAATGTTTACACTGAAGTTTAAAAGAAGGCAGAGACTTTCTTTGTTCTTTTCCATCCATGTTCCATTGTGTGGGAGAGAGGAAAAAAAAACTGATATATTCAGACCACACACAATATGCGCCAGTTTTCTGGAAGAACACAACATGATTTGCATTCTGCTCACATGTTGATGAGGGCTTTTGACTATTCTCCATTTGCCTGCAACAGGGTTAATTATAATCAATTGTTTGTATCCCCTCTACACTCTGTGTGAGGTGTTTGAGCCCAAGGACCTGGTCATAACCTCAGCAATTAGCAGAGTTTTGTAAAGAAATACAATGACCCATTTATATTTGCTAAGTGTTGCCTGAATGCATTAAAGACTGGTGCTAACCCTACAGTGTGTATGGGGTGTGCTGTTGGCTCTCTGCCGCGTGAGGCTACCACGGATTAATCACCCCTTTTCTTTTTCAGCATTGACTTAAGTTTTTCTCTAAAAGACCAGATTGTAAATGTTTTCAGCTTGGCAGGCCAAACGTTCTTAGCCACAGAAATCAACTCTGCTGCTGGAACACAAAAGCAGTATAGACAATGTGTACACGGAGAGGTGTTGCTTTGTTTCAAAAAAAGTACGAGAGAAACAGCCAGAATTCAGACTCGACCGGGGGCCATACTTTCTCAACCCTGGTGTGTGTGTGTGTATGTGTGTGGGTGTGTGGGTGTGTGGGTGTGTGAGATGACAGAGAGAGCTGATTGTAAATGAAATTCCAAATATGCACTGTTAACTAATGAAGGGAAGGGGATCAGAAACTTCTACTCTATTCTCCATGATAAACTGAAAGATTTGGAGGTTAGAGAATGTCACCAAATTCATTTTGTTTGACCACTCCCTCCTCCCCAGGAATTTGAATCTGGAGCAAGTGATGGGAAGAAGAAGAGAAAGGAGAAAGCCATTTAGTGTAGCCATGGGGACGAGTTGAACTGGCACGTGGAGTCTCTCTCTGCTTTCTGATCATCATGTGAGCCATTTCCCTGCACCATACTGTTCCACCATGACATCCTGCTTCACCTCCTGCCCCAAGCAATGGAGCTGGCTGTCTATGAATTGAGACTACGAGCCCCTAAATAAACTTAACCTCCTCTACAATTGTTCTTGTTGGGTCTTTCGGTCCCAGCAGCAAGAAAGCTGACTAAACCACTCCCCACTTGAAATATCCAGACACTGTCAGCAGAGCCCATTGTATGAGTTTCTATGCGGCGGGAACACCACACACATCCTGCACCTGGCCCTTTCCCTCCCCTTGCACATGCGGTCCCAGAGGGGTGAGTGCAGTCTCCTGTGGAAATGTGCACCCTGCCCGTCCTTGTGAGATGCAGGACCTCATCAAATACATCGTCTTTCCTGCTCTGCTCATCTGCAGGTTTACGAGTGGAGTGACAACTTAGAGGGGTGAACTCCTTGCACTTCAGGAGGCAAGTCAGTCTAAGTCATGAGTCCTGTGTCAGGAATCTCATCCACCCACCAGGAAGAAGGGATCATTTTGCACAACCCCATCTACATAACTCCATTGTCTTACTTTAAAATAACTTCAGAGGCCAGAGGCCAGGCAGGAAGGAAGAGTGATGTTACTGAGCACTCTCAGGGACACCAAGACAATTGAATACCAAATTATTATCATACATACAATATACATATATGATATGTATATTATATATGGTATATGGATTATAACATAATATATAAATATATACGTGTGTGTGTGTATATGTATATATATACACACATATATGTATATATTAGGACTTCGAAGAATATACATATAAATATATATTTTTAGGGTAAAGTTTACTTAGGGGTTCATGGTTTCAGAGGTCTCAATCATAGGCAGCCAGCTCCATTTGTTGGGGCAGGAGGTGAAGCAGGATTATATATCACATATATAATATATATAAAAGCCAAATTCCTGCCTGGGGGACACATCCCTTTGAGATTTTTCTTGATGGTTAATCAATGTAATCAGCACAGCATTAAACCTTTTTCTAAATAATCACCCTGAATGCCTGGGATGGAGAGACCAGTTCCACACCAATCCTAGGTTCTTTGTTAGTGAGATCCTGAAAAGAACTGGTTCGGGAGTCAGTTTTCTGATTAAAGTTCCATTAGTCTTAGAAATTTTACGTAGGAGACACAGCTTGCTCCCTGCTTATGGACCAAGGAGTTGAATGCTTAAGGAGCGAGGTGTGATCCCTGCCTATTTCAGCAGGTGCTTAAAGCCCTTCGTCTGACTCTTTCATGCAACAGAGATGAGGGATGATCTGGTTAAACACATCCTCAAAGATGACTTTCATAAGATGTATCTCAGATTTCTGGTACCCCTATCTGAGGTCCATCTCTGCCCAGCTAATAGCCCTCTGACACTGTTTTTCTTACTCGGGAAAATGTTCTTTTATTATTTCCAGGTTACAGTTTCTAATTGATTTTTTTTTACACTTTACCCTGTGAAACTAGATTTTGGTAATTTAGTATGGCTACAGTAAGAATTAGTAGTCAGCATACATTTCATTCACAGCCCCTAAAAATTGTAATTATCTGATGCATGATATAGAATATATTTCAGGAACTGTGAGGCTATTAATAAGTGGATTGGGTTGTCACAGATTACGGTATAATTATATCTTAACTCTAGAAGCACAAGTCTGTGTTTTAAACCTTAGTTAAGGAAAGAAAGGGAATGAGAAATAAGGTTTCATAGCAAAAAAAAAAAGTGAGTTTTAGAATTTCTAAACAAATTAGCAATTTAAACATCCAATTAAAAATAATATTCTCAAATATTACATTTTCTAGTATTCTTTTAAACAGTCATTATTTTTTGTTTATAAACCTGATTGATGTTCAGGCAAACATATGACACCTAGCCTGGGCTATTGAATCCTGTCTTATCAAATCTTAAAAATGTTCAGAAAGAGGTAATTCTCAAAATTGTGTTTTTCCCTATCCACAAAAAAAAATCTATCATGTGTATCTTACCTCAAAAGGGTTAGAGCAAAGCTCTAATGATACCCAAAAACTGTTGGAGCTATAAACAAAAGCATGACATGTAAGTAAATTCTCACAAAAGCAATTAGAAGACCAATAAAAATCATTCCTACAAGGTTCTCAACTGAATTTCTTCCTTTTTTATTAACATATTAATTACACATTTCTTCATGCATTTTTTTTTCTTTTCTAGAACTCCTTTCAGGCAGATTTCTCTCAGTGGCTTAATAGAGAACATTGTGCAAGACGTAAAAAATATATATATATAAATATTCCTGCCTTGAAACTGCTATCCAGAGTAAATATTTACAAACCTGCCAAGCCGGCATTGATTTTTATAGAGCGAATGCAAACACAAAATCCAAAACCTATTCTCTTCGTCGGCACAAAAGTATGTGAATAGACACTTTGAGCAGAGAAGTTGGCTAGTATAACCAAGCTAAACAAGACGCATGCCTGGTGTTTTACTGCATTCTGTGAAAATCCTTCCCTGAAAAAAAAAATTTAAAAAAAATCTGCAATAGAAGAAATCACAGTTTCTGAAAGTTTTCTTTAATTATATGCCTTATGTCATTTTTATGTTTACCACGTTATAAACCAGTCTATATATTACCAAAAGGGGGGAAAAAGTATACTTCAAACTTATGAGCAAATGCAAGTGGTTTTATAAATTCCATTCCAGAGTAGTAATAAATGCCTCCATGATTTATAGAGTGTGTTCGAAGTAAAAAAACCCCAAAGAAGTCACATGAAATCCTCTATTCAAACCTATAGTTTTAAAAGACTGCAGTTGCCTATTAATATTCTTATCTTAAGTTGATTTTTGCTCCAGGAAAGCTAAATGAGAGATTGGATGGTCTTAGGAGCTTTTTCTTGTTGGCCCAAACCACCATCCTATACAACACACATACAAAAAAACAAAAAAATCAACTCCCAGTACCATCTGTAAGAACGGTGCAGGGACAACTAAAAAGTTTTAATTTCCCAGTGCCACCATCAAGCCACAGCTGCAGGAGCGGCCCTGAGTCGAGGGGAACACTCCACTTGCTTTTGTTCTGAGGCTTTGGCAAGGCACTTTTCCTGGGAGGTGAACTTGGCATCATAAATGTAAAGTGCCATTTTACGACTCTCTCCTGCCCTTGAGCAAGACTAAGAATCAACAAACTTCCATATATGCTAAGAGATATTACACACCCACCGGCAGAGCCACAAGGGGCTTCATCTAAGAGTTACTTACTCTACTCATTCTAAGAGTTACCAACTAAACAATATGTGGGGGTGTTTGCTTTGTAATTTAATTTTACAAAATATTTAATGGAGAGTTGCTTCTACTTCTCCTCTTATGCCCAGCAGCCAACCTGTGACCACATCTGGTAGGTTCTCCCTGCTTTCATTTCTGTGATTCTAGAAATTCAGAAATCATTCTCTGGGTCCTCCTAAGTTCACACATTACACGCTCCATCCACCCAACAATGTTGAAAGTTGATCTGGTCCTGAGGTCTCTCCTCCAGGAATGGATTGATGCCACCATTGTGGGAATGGCTTCCTAATACAAGGATAAGTTCAGCCCTCCTTCCTCTCTTTTGCCTGGCTCCCTGCCTGGCTCCCGTCCACCATGGGGACATGCAGCAGGAGTTACTTTCTGCATCTACTTTCTTAGTAGATACTTTCTGATATTGGGATTCCCATGTTCCAGAATAATGAGAAATAAAATCCCTATTATTTATCCATTCTCCACCCAGTCTGCAATATTCTATCATGCAGCAAAAAATGAGTGATAAGATACTTTATTAGTTTGCTAAGACTGCCATGACAAAGGACCAGAGGCTTCGTGGATTGAACAACAAAAATGTATTTTCTCACCATCCTGGAGGCTGGAAGTCCAAGATCAAGGGCGTGTCTTCTCTCCCTGTCTGGCAGATGGCTGCCTCTGGCCCTGTCCTCACACGGGCTTTCCTCTGTTCACCTGTGCCCTGGGCACACATGTGTTTGTGTCCACATCTCTTCTTATAACCACAGGTTGAATTAGGGTCCATTCTAATATTTTAACTTGATTACCTCTTAAAAAGGCATCATTTCTACACAGTCACATTCTGGGAAACTGTGGTCAGGGCTTCCATATGTGAATTTTAATGGAACACAAATCTGCCCACAACACTCTTTAGTTTGTTTGTTTGTTTGTTTTTTCTTTATTTAGAACTACTTTTCCAAACCAATGTTTCTACCTTTGTCAATTATATATACCCCTGGTCACATCTCTCTCGCTGAATATTCTTTTCATGATTTCCCCCATCACTAAAGAGGAGACCTGATTTATAGCCCGGTAGTATTCAAGACATCTTATTTCCCAGCTTTCCTTTCCAAGCCCCTAACCACTTTCGCATTGCAATCTGCAAAACAACTCAAAATATGGGTCTGCCTCCTTCCCAGTAAGGTACATCTTCTCTCTATTGTTCTACGTCTGTTCCCAGATCAAATGCTAACTCCTAGATCAAGCTTACCTTCGTCCTTCACTCCTAAGACTCTCATACCCCATCACTAGCTAACAGTTTCCGTTATCTGTAAATCCACTCCAGATACCAAGGGGTCTAGAGAACCTCCTGCCCTAGCTGTCCATCCATGCAGGTGATTTGGGCTGACATTAATCCTCCTGATCTCACATGTGAGTAGGAGACCCAGCTCTGGCCAAGGAATGGATTGCCTCTCCCAGGCTGTGGGTATTGTATAAAGAACATGCATTATCTAATAATTTCTGGGATTTCTGCTGGGACACCAGAGGAAGAAAGGGAAGCTATTTTATTCAAGGTTGTTAAATTAGTAAAAAATGAACCTGGGGCTACCAGCACTTCATCACCCAGCAGGATAAATAAAAACAAATCAAACCCTGGAAATTGCTTATTTAAACTGCAGAACATCAGTGTTTCAGAGCAATCATAAATACTACCAAAGAGAATATATTACTTATAAAGCTATGACTAATAGCACACTTCTCATCATGACAATAGACACAAAGGAGTTATGTCATTAAGGTATTAAAGAAAAAGAATGGTCTACCTAGAATTCTATAGTGGGCTCATGCAGGAATAGAGAATAAAATTAAGGACTTGTCAGACACATAATGGCCAAGATAATTTACCACCCACAGACCTTAGAGAAAATACTACTAAAGGATATGCTTTATCCAAAAGAAATGGTCCACAAGTTAAAGGGAAGTACAGATGATAACAGGAAAAACAAAAATAATTCAGTGAAACATATTCAACAATCTAATGAACAAGGAACTAATAACCACTAATAACAGGATGGTGATGAGGCAAAAACACTCTGATTTAAATTATGCTAAGGTGTTATTTTATGTACAAAGATGATTGAGAAAAATAATTGTGTTGTGGGAAATGTGCCATTAACTATGTCTGGAAATATGTTAATTTATTGCAGATGTGAGTGTAAAAGGATATGACCACTCAGGAAAACCATTTGGTGGTGTCTATTAAACATAAGAATATTCCATGATCAAGACATTACTAGTTGCATGCCTGATAGAAAAGCACATATTTTATCAAGGAAAAAATATGATGCTATGCACAGCAGAGGTCTTAATATCCAGAAACTGAAAATAAGCCTAATTTATGTGTCTACACCCAAAGGTATAAATACATTATGTAACATTCATTGAATGGAATATTCTACATCCATGAACACTATTAGCTTTTGCTCACTGGAACAAATACCTGAGCTAATCAACTTCTAAAGAAAATAGGATGACTTTGAGAGTTTTGGATGTTCCATTCCATGGCACATCATGGTGGGGGCTGCATGGGAGCACAAACCCTGCACCACATTGTTTGGAAGTAAAAAAGTAGAGGAAGCATCCCCTTCCAGGGCACACCCCAATAAACTAAAGGTCTCCCACTAGGCCCCACCTCTTAAAGTTTCTTCTACCTGTCAGTAGTACCAAGCTGGAGACTAAACCATGAACACATGAGATTTAAGATCCAAACTACAGCAAGAATAAACTAATAATAAACAATAATATGCATGACTATCACCAGCATCATGCTAAACAAAAAAGGTGAGAATGATAATGATCACATGATTAAATTTCTCTGCTCACATGAAGTTAAAGGATATGTAAAACTACTCCACGGGGGTAGATGATGTCTCATGTATATCTAAAATCAACAAATTAAAAAAGTATGTGTGTGTGTGTGTGCACGCATTCACATGCACATGTGCAAGAGTAACAAAAGAAAAGAAATATTTTGTCCAAATATATTTTCTGGGAGGAAATACAGATACGTGATCACATATCAGTGATGAAATTACTTCATTTAATTTTCTGTTTTCTGATTTTTAAACACTAAATATTTACAATGGAATTGAGGATAATATTTTCTAAGATAGTACCGGTAATATTTATTCGTAAATTCTTTTGAATCTTTCAACTGCCTCACTGAAAAAAGTACTTCCCTGATATTACTGTTTTACTGTGAAGTTAATAAGTTACTTAAAAATTAAATGCCAAGAAGACAAAACACGATAAGAGAATATAATGAGAAGAAAATTGCTTGGGAAAAAAAAACTATAGCACAATAGCAAAAGATCTGATATTCACATCGTTGGAATATCAAAGATAGGAGAAAAAAATATTGGGGCTGAAAGAATATTTGAAGAAATAATGGTTGATCTTCACAAATTTGATTAAAGAAAATGACTAGCCTGTGAATTTAGGAGAAAACCAATTAGGAATGAACCTAAAGAAACCCATGCTAAGGCATACCATAATAAAACTTCACAAAAATTAGAGAGTAAGAAAAGATCTTAAAAGCAACCAGAGAGAAATAAAACATTTACAACTGGGAATACCAAACTGAATAACAGTAGACCTCTCAGCTGTTACTCTTTCTCATTAGAAGAGGTAGTACAATATTTTGCAAGCATTGAAATAAAAGACCCATCAAAAGTGAGTTCTAAGGCTGGGGATATGGCTCAAGTGGTAGTGCGCTCAACTGGCATGCATGCGGCCCGGGTTCGATCCTCAGCACCACATACAAACAAAGATGTTGTGTTCACTGAAAACTAAAAAATAAATATTAAAAAATTCAAAAAAAATTTTAAAAAAGTGAGTTCTATATTTGTTGAAAACTATTGTTAAGGAATGAAGGGGGAGTTGAAACCACTATCAAAGGAAACTTAGGAGAATTTATTGTTCACAGACCTAAGATTGATTAGAGAAAGTTCAACAACATAAAGAAACTTATTTTTAAAAAATGGAACCTAAGCATCAGCAGAGACAAAGCAAAAACAGAGTACTATGGGTACATATAATTGATTATTATTTTCCTTGTGAGTTTTGTGCATTGATTGATAGAAAAAAATTAATGTCATCTGATAACCAAGACAACATTATTTAAAAATAGACAGGGTAAAGGACTAAATGGACCCACAAAGCATTATACTTTTTGAGAAACAGGTAAAGCAGTTCTGAAGGAAAATTCATAGCCCTAAGTGCTTCCGGTTGGAATTTAGTCAAAATTTCAAGCCAGTCATCTAATCTTTTACTTTGGGAAATTCTGAAGGTAGACTCAGGTCAACTTAACCATGCAGAAGGGAAATAATAGAAGTAGGAGCCTTGAAAATCACCAGAATTGAAAATAAAAAACAATAGAGAATATTGATGAAACAAAATGCTGGTTCTTCAGAAAACCTAATAAATATTTTTTAAAAATCCCATAAAATTATTAAAATAAAAATTTAAAAAAGCACAAAACAGCAACATCAGAAAAGAATTACAGAATAGTACACATATCATGGAGCCATTCATAAAAGAATGATAAATATTTTTAAAAAAAACCCAAAACACTGTGCTCCTGATTTTGGTAACTTACATGAAACAGACTCAGTTAAAAACAAAACTACCCAAGGTCAATGAAGATGTATAGACTACCTGAATAACTGAACAACCTTCAGAGGTATTGAATTCAAAATTTAAGTTTTCCTCAAAGGCAGTACCTAGGCCCAGATTACCTCCCTGAAGAATTTTATAAAATATTTAAAAAATCAATATGAATGTTATGTAACTGCTTCCAGAAAATAGAAGTGAGCACTTTCCTTCTCCATTACCCTTTCTCCAACCCAAAGACAAAAACCCAAATCTAAGGACCAAGGTCTCCACTGAACACAGACTCCAATATCCTCAACAATACCTGTAAAAAAATTGACATAAAGATCATACATATGTGAGCATACCATGTGATTTTTTAACACATGTATGCAATATTGAGATCAGGGTAAAATTTTCTGTATCTCCAATTATGATGAAAACATTCAAAATCCTATCTCCTAGACTTTTATAATATAAACTGCATCACCCTGCTGAGCAGGAGCACATAGAACTTATTTTCCCATGTATAAGCGCACACCTGCTGACCCAAATTTCACTATTCTTTCCTGCCTTCTATCTCCCCAGGGTCCAGTAATAACTATTCTCTTCTTAACTTATTATGAGATCAACTGCTTCATTGTCTACATAGAATGAGATCATGCAGTTTTTTGGCAGCTTCTGAAATATTTAAACACATAACTACTATATAATTCATCAATTCTACTTTTCCCTATTTACCCTAGAGAAATAAAACCTTATTTTTACACAAAGACTTGTGCAAGAATATTCATAGAAGCTTTATTGTGTAACACCCCAATGCTGGTTTCAACCCAGATGGCCTTCTCTCTCTCTCTCTCTCTCTCTCTCTCTCTCTCTCTCTCTCTCTCTCTCTCTCACACACACACACACACACACACACAAAATTAAAATATATATGGGTATATAGATGTGTACATATGTATTTATATGTATACATATTTGTGTGTATGTGAACACACAGTACTAATACTAATCCAAATGTATCATGTACTCCTTATATATTAAGCAATACCACTCCATACATATTATTCACTTCATATATATCATGTAATACTATTTCACTTATATACTACCCAACAATAGAAAGAAACACACTATTGATACAGAATTCACATGAATCCTCAGTGAATCATGTGAGTAAAATAATAATAATAATAATAATAATAATAATAACCAAAAGTTTGTGTGCCATGTGATTTTACTCATATAACATTCTGGAAAGAACAAGAATTTAGAGATAGATTAGAAGTTTGTAGTGGTCAAAGATTAGGAGGGATGGAGAGAGAAAGGAAGTTGTAGAGTAGCAATGTGGTGATAAAACAAGGCAGGATTCTGTGGTGTTGGGATTCTTGGCAGGATTCTGTGATGTCGGGCTCCTTGACCCTAGTGGTGGATATGTGAATTTGCACAAGTAGTTAAATTTTGGAAGAATCAGGCACATAAGAAAAAGCAAATATGTGGAATCTGAAGAAGACAGTGGACTGATTCACGTCAATATCCTGTTTGTGCTATTAGATTGTTGTCTTCTTATAAAATACTACTACTGGGAAAACTGTTCAAAGTGTACAAGGGCCCTCTGCATTATGTCTTAAAATTCATGTGAATCTATGACTACCTCACCTTTTCAAAAAATGGAGAGAATGTCCTCCAGGATCATCCTGGATAAAAATGTTAAAATTAAAATGCACCATGCCAATCCAAAAGCTGTCCAACTTATAGAAAGGCCCTGTAACTTCTAGGGAAAGTAAGTTGATGGAATTCAGGGAGCAGATTGAGGGAAGGGTCCTTCATATGAAATATTCCATTGATAGCACTCTACTTTTAATCAATATTTATTTTTAAATATACGATCAGGTGGTGGTTTTTACATAATCCACAAATTCTGTGCTACTCTTCAAAAAGTGAAGCCACTTTCCCCTTCTTCCAAGGAGGTGGAAACTGGGATTTGTGTGACTTGCAAAGCTAGGATGTAAAATAAATTATTGGTTCCATTTCTCTTGATCACTTACTCTGGGGAACATCAGGCACTTGGTCATGAGGATGCTCAAGCATCTCTGCAGAGGGTCAGATGGCAAGCTTCTGAGAAAACAATCAAAAGCCAACAAAGACCTGGAGATATGATGAGAACAGCCATCGACCCAGTGAATTCTCCAGCCCATCAAATTTCAGGGACTGCAGCCACAGTGGACTGTGGATTAAAAACTCATGGACAATCCAGAACATCCAACTAAATAGCTGTCCAGTCCCTGACATCCAGCAACCACATTTATACATGCTTGCTGTTTTCAGCTGCTAAGATTTGGGGTAACTGATTTTGCAGCAATAGATGACTAATGCACACACTCATTCTTAATGCAGCTCATAAATGTTCAGGAATTTTGTTTTCCCAAAGCAAAATGTTAGCAAAAGACCCAATCAAATTCTGATACCCTTATAACACATCAAGTGTCTTAGTTCCTCTTCCAGCTTCAGAATCCTGCAAAAAGATGAATGACGTCAATGTTGAGTTGGTGCAATCAGAAGCAATAACACCCGTTAGAGACTGAAATTTGCAAATCTTGCTAGGATCCTGTATTTTAGAGAGTCCTCTACTATCCCACTTGTAGCTGTATCTCTCCCTAGAGGATGAAGAATCTAAGAGATTAAAGAGATCTGCCTATCCCTAGCATATATTCTCCATTTTAGATCTTGCTCTTAAACTTGGGCTATTCCAAGGTGGGCATATTCTCTGCTCTATACTGAAGGCAGAAGGCAGAATGTGTAACCTGGGCACCACACTGGCCAAAAGTTTTGTTCCCCAAATAGTTAGATAGGGCCTGGCTGTGCATGCCGAAGTATCCCATGTATGCAGCAGAGGTCCACATGATGCAAGGCAGAGCTGGACAGAGGAGAAAAACCGGCCAGGCTTCAGTTCATGTTTTGGGTCTTTCTGTTCCACCAAGTTTCAGTAGAAGATTCAGGGAGATTTTAAGGGTCATTTAAAATTCAAACTGGGCATTCCTAGTCATTATGCAGATAGATTCACCAACTAAGAGGGCAGAAGGTTCTCTTTGATATTTTGTTAGCTTTATTTTATAAATTTTGAACTACAAGTGGCTCTCTTTTTAAGGGACTCCTGCACTGAACTTGAGTTAGGCATGGTAAGCCCAAGAAGCAGCCAAGCTTTAGACTGGTCTTTCAACACAGGGACCAGATGATCATCCTGAAATACGATAATCATAGTGATCTTTCGAGCAAATCCTCTTAGGGTTCTGGTCCACATTTGTGGAGTTGAAGATCCTACAGCGTAGGGAGGGATGCAGTCTCCGATGTTCCTACTCCTACAAATCCAGTTACAATAAAAACCACAGTGATTACCATGTACCAGGGATCCTGTAAGGTGCTCTTCATGAAACACATTATATGATATTCACAAAATGATGTGAAAGGCATGTAGTCTCATTATGCAGATAAGGAAGTCGAGGCTCAGAAGGCGTAGCTCAGAGTGTATAGCTAGAACAAGAAGGCCATCTGTCTTGTAACAAGGCCAGTGCTCATAACCCCCAGAATTTCTCAGGGCAGTAAAATCACATTGGAAGTCATTAGCTGTGCCATTGCCTGACTGCTGGAACAGCTTTTGAAAAGGGCACCTCACGGCAGGGAGATGTACACCAAGGTTGATTTCAGAAAACTACTCCAACTCTAAGAGTTTATCAACTTCAACTATGAGCCACGACTCAATTTTTATGTGATTATAGAAAATGTCATTTCTGAGACATTACCCGTTCCTGACGTCACACCCAAGCTCAGGGAGTTGGTGAACCAAGCCTTTGGAGTACCAGGTGGAAGAGATGTACCAAAAATTGGACGTACAGATATTTGATGGGAAACTCTGAAAAGAAACAATCCATGGAGATGAAGCGTCCACACCTAAGCCTGACTGCTCCGTGTTCCAGCATGATGTAGCATGCCTGAGAGCCTCTGGTCCTGAAGGATGCCTGTTAAAGTGCTCATGAACAATGAAATCATCTTCGTTTGACCTGGTCACACATTCTATTCAAATTATTTCTTGGCCTCCTAATGATGAGAGAGGCAAGAAGCGGGTGGTGTTAATTTAAAAGCAACTGCTCAGGTTGCTTAAGGTTTAAGTAATTCCAATTTCAGAGAATTGCAAACTACTGAAAAGAACGAAGACATCTATAAAGGCACAAAACATCATTTAGAAAGGATGGTATTCCAGTTAACACTTCATGAACCAATTGACCTTTGAAGGGAGTTGTTTACTTGATTTAGGGCAATAATTTGTCAACTTTTAGACAAAAATACCTGCACTGTCTAAATGTCCAAAAATATCTAAGCATTGCCTTCTTGGAAGTATGTGCTTAATAATCTTTAAAAAAAAAAAAGGCTTGTATCAATTTGCCATTGAGTAAATGCAAATGATACAGTTCTATAAAAGAAAGCCCAAACTTTCTTTTCCTCACTTTGCCTTTCAGTTAGAATAATATCATGCCACATCATCTGGTATTATTACTTACATAAAACTTTCTTCTGGGATTAAAAAAAAAACAGGCGTGAATGTTAAGTTTCTTTCTACACTGGCATCCTCACTACAGGAGATAAACCCCTAATACACTGTAAAATCACAAACTGCCTAATATAATACATTTCTTTTCCAGAGAGTATTATCTTCCTCTACTTATTTCTTCCATCTTTCATCCCGGGAGTTGTAGGTTATTTTCACATTGTATACAGTGAGCCAGTCACACTTCAGAGATACACAATCCTTGCCCTTGACAAATCCATTAACCAGAAAAAAAAAGGCTCTGGCTTGATGCTGGTCATTATTTGTCCTCTCGGTTATATTAATAGACGTGAATTTCAATCCACAACTCGGTTTATTGGCCTTCATATCATTGGTCCACTTTATTTTATGTTCTACTGCTTTTACACAAAAGTAATGTAGAAGATACTCCCAAGCTTCAAAAGTCATACACACATACACATTTTTGCTTGCCAAACTAGCCTATGAAAATATTTTTTGCTCCAGATCCCCAAGTAAATTTTCGCATTCCCATTTGCCCTCAGTAACTCCCTCATATATCAATCTAAAAACCCTTCTCTTTGAATTGCTTAGCAACATAGACCTCTAGCATAAATTGATATATAGCACCAAACATAGAGACATACATATACATATAATATACTGCCCATACACACACATGCGTATTATAACTGACAATCTCACCTTCTCATTTCCAAATGCAACTCATTCCAAAAGTATTTATCTTTGGTTTACATCATCAAAGTTTTTTATTATTATTATTATCTAAAGCTCAACAAAGCACCAGACAATAAATTTAGAGTTTCCTGCTTATCTTCCAAAAAATTATCATGTGAAAGATGGCAATGGGGTTTCACTCCTCAAGAGAAAGAAACCAATCTCCAAAATAATGTCCCAGGAAATAGCTTTTCCCTCAGATTTTCTTCTTTATTCTTAAAAAGGAAAAAAGAATACAAATAGAGAAGGCATTTGAGCAAATCAAATGGTAAAAAGCTTCCACATAAACCATAGTTTTCTTTTTCTATTTAGAAAAGAAAAGTAGCTTTATCTTATTCTGTAAATACTACAGAATATGAATAAAGGCATTTGTTTTCATTTTTTCCCCCAAATTTTTTAGTTTCTTTTCTGAGACTTAGTTATTACTTAAATAACCACCATAATCATTCTCCAAAATAAGATTATTTTTTAGTAAACATGAAAAGGGAAAAAAAATCCTTGAAATCAAAATAACTGGATTTGTGTGTTTAAGAGAAATTCAAAGCCCCAGCGATGTCCTGTAATATTAGTTTACACTGGGAAAATTTAAATAGCAATCTCCACTGAACATGCAAATGCCCATCATGAACTATGTTCCTGGCCTGTGAGTAGGTGACAGGATGCAATAAACATCCTCCATTTTGATCTTGGGTAAGGCCATGAGAGAACTAGAAATAGTTTTTCATTTCATTATCACAAAATCCAGACCACTTTCAGAAATGCTTGCATCTCATCCTAGCTGTACATCTCTATGGAACTGTGTTTTAACATTTCTAAGATGAACAGGTTCTGGGATTTGGGAGTAAGACAAGTTGGGTTCAAGATCCGGCTCTCAGATGGGTGCAAAGATCTAATTATCTAACAGACTGGGGCTGCTTTCTCCTCTATGAAATGGGCATTCTGGGGTTGGGGGGAAGACTGAATGTCGTCACTGCACATGTAAAGCTATTTCTGGCTCATAATACAAGTTCAATAAAGAATACAGAAAGTAGGTACCAATGCATGCTGTTTACCACAGTAAGTCCAAGTGGAATGGGTCCCATAACTCCATGAAGACCAAGGTGGACACCATCTTCTAGTCCTCCCCTGGCCTCTCTTTTCCACAGTGCTTCAGACACACATACTGAACTGTGGGAGCACAGGTACTCAGACCCTCCTTTTCAACTGATTCACAGAGGTGCCATAGGAAAACAGTAGTCCAAGGTTTGTCTCCACCAACTCTGTGATGGGAGCATCAATCACCAAGCCCATCTGAGAACATGGCAGGTATTCAAGTATCTATAAGGAATCCCTGGGATACCTGTTGAAGGCAAACACATCTTGCAGGAGTTTTAGTACAAAAAACCTTCAAGAAGAGTCAATGGACTGACATTTGAATGTGTGTGGAAGGAAGAAGGGAAGGTAGATTGAGGGAACAGAGGATTGGGAATGGAATAAGAAATGGGACAGTCGTCCAACATGGTGACAGCAAGATGCCCTTGAGATAATTTCCATGTGTTGAGTACACAGTAACCGTACACCTTACACACATTACAGTTCATCTTTCACTTGGCCATGGTAGCCCAGCTTTTAGCTATCGTGTGCTCTCACTAAACTCGTGTTCTATGGGGAAGAATAGTAAAGAAATCACGCTGGGTTAACAAATAAAAACTTTGCCTTCCAGAGACACTCCACCACTTAAGTACCTATGTAGCATAAGAAAAACTCCTACATAGCATTGCCTCTGTTCCCATTTGTAATTAATGCGTTTCTGCCTCATAGGACTGTTATGAAAAAGAGAGAGGATCGGTAAAAACACATAGGAAAGTTAAAATAAAGCTGGATACTTGAAAATTGTTATCAAACAATTGTGGAAACACAATTGTAAACAAATATCGGTGTAAGATATGATTTTGCTATAGAGCAACCAAGTGAAACCAAATGTTAATCTTGGCAGGGATTTAATGCAACAAATATCACTGTTACTAATTGCCACTTGTTTTATACAGTTATGCATTATTGTGACCAAAAGACCTGAAAAGAACAACTTAGAGGAGGAAAAGTTTATGTTGGCTCTCGGTTTCAGAGGTTCGGTCCATGGTCAGCTGACTCCATAGCTCTGGACATGAGGTGAGGTAGAAAATCATGGTGGAAGGGCGTGGTGGAGGAAACCAACCCAAGACAGGGCAACCAGGAAGCAGAGAGAGATCGGCTCCCCAGGGACAAAATATGAACCCCAGAGTCACATCCCCTAGGAACTACTACCTCCAGCCACACCCTACCTGCCCAGAGTAGCACAGAGTAAATCCATTCAAGTGGATTAATCCACCAGTTAGGTCACAACTCTTAATCTAATCATTTCACCTCTGAACACTCTTGAATTGTCCCACGCATAAGTTTCTTGGGGGACGTCTCATATCTCAACAACAACACCACTTACTCTGAATTCTTATACATAAGCAAAATATAATGCTTCTAAATTAGGATTATAACACCGCTGTAACCAAAGTCACATATCAATCGTCTAATCCTAATGCAATTCTAAAGTTTCGAGTGCCCCTGGTTGCCACTTTAGATCGTGCTGTCATTTTGTGGTATAGAGTCACATTCATCTCACTTTATCCCAAAACTGATCTAAACTTCAATTCTGGCCTCCGGCAAATGCAAACCTTGAAGGGATCCAGTTGGCAAGGCTGTATTTGCATACCCTTTCATATCCACAAAGGTTTCATCATTTCTACTTGAATCCTAGCCTAAAAGAATAATTGGGAAGGAAATCTATTTTTAAAATCCCAAGGAAAAGTATAATTAACTGCTGCAAAATTGTGGCCGCTGCTATCATCTGCAGGGCAGATATTTTACCGAAGAAGAGTCTCAGGTGAGTGCTCAGCCCATACCACTACCTCTCATTTATCAAGGCAGCAAATTTTCCTTCATAATATCTTAATCATGAAATCATAAAGCAATTTCCACCCAGGTCTTTGCTCAAGGTTTTTATCAGCCTATCCTTTGCACTTGGAGTTATACTGTGTCCGTATGCATATAACTTTATTGTCCTGTGCGTATTCTTCAAGGGGGAAAAAATAATCAAAACAACAAAGAACAAAAATCTAAAATTTGGACCTATTCAACTTGATTCCCCTCATTTTTATTGCCATTGTCTTTCTCCATTGCCAATGACAACTTTCTTTTTACTGTCACCTCTCCCGGACTCTGCTTGCTGATATCCATAAACAACGCAAAGAGGGGTCGGAATGTTAAACTTAACTTCAGAGTGAGTCAGAGAGAATTGGGAATCTTTTATTTACCACCATAATCACAAAAGCAGAATTGCTTCCTTTAAATTACACTCATAAATTATCAGCTATTATGCCTTAGTGCATTGGTGCAAAGTTTCCGAGGGGCACGAGAACTTGTGATTTATACCTCACATGTGGTCATGACGTACCTGCCTGTCACTTTACTTGAGTAGCTACAGGGGGGTTGGGAAAAGGAGAGTTAATATGCCCACAGAGACACCAGGACTTTCCCTCCCAGATGTCGCAAATGTTGTGATGTATTTGGCAAAGTAGCTGCTGAATTCAAAGACTCCTACACTTCCTCAGTCATTTACTCTATTTTCAATTTTCAGCTCCTGACCCAGTTATTTCCCTTTAGGAAACAGAGAGAGAGAGAGAGAGAGAGAGAGAGAGAGAGAGAGAGAGAGAGAGACCAAATAATAAAACATACACATTTTTAGGCACAGGAGATTATTTCTGTCCTCTGAAAGGCAAATCAGCAATACAAAAACCTCCAGGCATGTGCACCGTCATTCATTTTGCTCATAAGCAATGGCATATTTATTCCTTTCCATAGCAGCAAGTGGAAATTAACTCTTGGAACATGGACGAGGGATTATGTAAGTCTATTTTCCTCCACCAAGTCCATTGTTCATTGTTTATTCAGACTATTAAGCCAAGGACTCATTATTCATCCTGCAGGTAGGCTGACCCTTAGGTGTGCAACTCTTTCAAAGTAAGAACCATGTCTCTGCAAAGTGGGGGAATATTAATATAAACAGCCATTGTCACGAGCTCTAGCATCACATTTTTCAGGAGGGTAAAAAAAAAAGTTAAGCAAAGTCAAGAGTAAAATAATATGCCAGGGAGCTGGAGAATATATTTGCAAGTCATAAACAAAGAAGCCTTATCCCAAGCACAAAAGGTCCTCCAAATAAATAAAAATGCTACAGAAAATCTAGTAAAAATAATTGACAAAAGAACTGATGGAGCACCACAGGAGAAAAAGTATCCAAGTAATTAACAAGTGTATTAAAAACTGATCATCTCACTGTCAATTCGAAAATAAATATTAAAAACCCCACAACATAAGAACCAGTACACACCTATATAATTGAAAAATTAAGGTACCTAATACTTTAATGTGTTTGTGAGCATGAAGGATAACTGAGCACTCTCATGGTTACTGGTGGGGATGTGAACTTCATTTTGAGAGAGAAAAAAAATTGACATTCCCCATTAGATTGGTGATATATATCTTAAGACACAGCTCTGGGTACGTACCCTAGAGAAATGTCTGTATTTTGTACCAGGACACAGTTAAAAAGAAGTCAGTCCCAGCATTGTACTTGACCCCACCTAACAATCATCAAAAATGCAACACAATCAAAGTAACATGTGCACACATAGGCTCACATCCTGGGGCCTTACACAGTAGTGAAAATAAATGAGTTAGAAATGTTTGAAATTATACAGAGGAGTTCAAAGCTTACATCACAACTATTTAGTAACTGGCATAACATTAAATTGCACAAACAGAGAAATACACCAGATATTAACAATTCATACAAACCTGCTGGAAGAATATCAACAAGAATTTTGTTAATGTCAGGAACATTCTATTTTCCAAGGAAGGAAAAAAATAATTACCTGTTATTAAATCTTTACATATGATCTTTCTCTTCAATGAAATTCAAGATGATTCAAAATCAAAGCTTATTTATTTAGGGAAATGTAATGAAGAGCAAAATCAAAAATAGAAGCAAGGAAATAGTTCAACCAAAAGCACAGAAGAGGGTCACATAGAAGAAAGTCAATGGGTTATCAGTAAGAGTTAAAAGACAAGTATCATATGATATGTGTGGACAGAGGGTTCGCTAGGGAACTTTTTCTTAACACAGTGCTGAGAATTAAATCCAGTGCCTCACACATGCAAGGCATGTGTGCTGCTGCTGAGCCCCAGCCCCAGCCCTCAACTTATCTTTGGTAGAGACAATTCATCCCACAAGTACTTCCCAAGCTCAGACTCGCAGTGGAATGCCAACATGCACCTTTGAAAAGAATCCTGATACCTCAGATGTGCCCCTTAGAAATTCCTAACAAATATGAGTGGGAGGGTGTCTCAATTTGGAATGTCCTGCAAGTAATTTGAATGTTTGATAAAATCTCAGAAACACTAAAGGACTCTAGTTTTCCATTTCTTAAAAAGATATTTTAGCATCACAAAGTCTGTCTGCTACTAGGGAAACCCACCTTTTCATTATTTTGACACTTAAAAAACTAAAAAAAGACCAACAAAAGTGAGGAATGTAAATGAATGACAGATAATCAAAAGGAATTTTAGAAAGCTAATCACTTGAGGTATGCTCACTCACTGGGCATTTTAATATACACTGTGTGCTGGCTATGGAGAGGTTCAGAGGTGACCCTTAGAAGCTTTCAGATCAGTTGCTTTTCCTCCTAACTGTGGAGGAAGCAACAGACTGATTGTGCTTTGGTGAGGTGAAGTTAAGTGGACCTTTCTCTTTCCCCAGGATGTTCCTCAGTTATTAGCCAGTAATGCAAGTGGATCTTATTATCTGTACAGATCAAGTGGCCAAGAAGCACCAAAATTATGACAGAATTGATCACTCTGTGCTGTTTATTCCCAGTGCTACTCATATTAAGACTGCATTTAGTTACTAAAGAAAAGACATTTTGAAGGAAGCAAATTGGTTGAAATGTAAACTCTTCCTTTTGACTCCTTTTCCAGAGCCCAAAATACAGATGCCTATAAATATTTTCACAATATTATTTGTGGTACAACCTCATACATAGGATCCTGAGGATCTGAAGGGAGCAGTGAAATCAGCATAAACACATTCTTCTTGCTTGCTTTCTTAGTCTTGATTCCCTGCTTTCTTTCTCACACAGTATTTGACCTATGCTTAGGTTGTACCCCTGTGGTGGACTGAATGTCTTTGTTCTTCCTAAACTGGTTTGTTGAAATCCTAACTCCCAGTGTGATGGTATCATTAGACAATCTGGCAACCAGGAGGTGAACAGTTCATGAGGGTTGCTACAGTTTGGGTCCTGAATGTCCCCCAGAGGCCCATGGGTTAGAGACTTGGTCTCCAGCTTGACCCTATTGGGAGGGAGTGAACCTTTAAGAGATGGGGCCTGTGGGGAAGTTTCTGGTCACCTGAGACAGGTCTTCAAAGGCAACTGTGGGAACTTAGTCTTCCCTGCCCCCTCATCTTGGCCATTTGCTCTGCCACACATTCCCTTGATGGCATATTGTCTTACCCCAGGTCCCACAGCAATGAAATCAGTCATTTGACTGAATCCTACCCATTGTAACCAAAATAAACCTTTTCTCTTTTTAAGCTAGTTATCTCAGCTATGTGTTGCTGTAACAGGTAGCTGATTGACACTCATGAATGAGTGTCCATTTAGGAAATGACCAGAAAGCTTGTTCCTTTTCTTTCTGCCTTCTGCCATAGAAGGATGCAATAAGATAGTTATGTACACACCAAGACGAGGGACTTCACCCTCCTCTAACATGTTGACATCTGATCTTGGGCTTCAGCCTCCTGAGCTGCATGGATGAATGTTATCAGGATCAGCCACCTTGATGTGGAAGTTGGTTATGCTGCTTGAGCTAAGACAATAATTATTTTCTTTCAGCCCCATTACTTAAATCTTTATACTTCAACTAAGATATTTTCTAAGCTAATAATAGCCACAATATAAAGAGAAAGTACTTGTTTTTATTCTCAAACTACCCTGAGAAGAACTTTCTTTCACCTTAAGTGAAAGAAAAAAGAAAAATAAAAAGCTCTTTGTTTTATCTTACCAATTCATATTTACTTTGATGTATAAAAATCTCCAGGTACAATAGAGCAGAAGCCCAGTCTTAAGAGCAATACATTTACTACTGTCAAACAATTAGCAACATAATGAAATATGAGCAGAATTCAAAACAAACACGTGTAGGGATTTTTTCCCCTTCATTTTAACACATGAAAAATATCTTCAATCTCTATTGCAAAAAAAAGATCATTAGACTTGGATAAAGCATTTCAGGTTGATGAATAAAATAGATACATATTGAAGCCCATGTTAAAAAACCTACCAGATGTATTATAGTCATTTCATTTAAAAGCTCATATTTTCACTGAAGTGATATATGCATATATAATATATATACATGAATAATTAATCTTTTTAAAAATATAGTATTTAAAGGGAAAGATAGTTATTATACCCATTAACATTAGGATTAAAAAAAGAAAATAAATGAGAATTCTATTAGAAACTTATGTTGCCTGGGTATAGTTGAGCATTAGATTGAAAAGTCTTCCTACTTAATACTCTGTAGTGTACTGTGTGACAGATTTTTGTACAGGAGAGCTAAGTACTTCAGTTGGCCTCATTTCTTTCTAAGGCTGCAACAAACTCACTCTTACCAAAGTGTAGTTGGTAACTACATTCCTGTACCCCTTCTTTACCAGCTTTCTTAACCTTGTCAAGTCTGTTGCCATTTAAGAACTCCATGGAATCATCTTTATAGAACTAACTTGGAGGAGCCAGTGTGTTCTTGTCAAAGAGAAAAGAGAGCAATAATCTTCAGGGTCAGGTGGTTCCTGTCCCAGCTCCTCCACCAATGAACTGGGGAAAGTTCCCTAATCTTTCTGTGCCTTAGTATCTTTGTCTTCATAGAAAATTAAAATTCACTTAGAGTTCAGTCTGGAATAGCCATTGTCAATGTAATAGAAATAATTTCAAATTGAATTCTATGGTTTCATGACTAAGCAATTCCAATATTGTTCTAACTTCTATTAATTCAAACCACTAAGGTTTGGGTTGTGTCAGGTGGCTTATCTATTAATATAAAATGTCTGGATAGTGGCCTGGCTTGTCACATTTCGGTCTGTAGACCAGCAGCACAGGGAGCATCTGGGAGCTTGGTAGAAATGCAGAGTGCCTGGTGCCACTCTAGGCCCACTGAATCAGAATATGCATCTTACCCAGATCCCCAGGTGATTTATGGGTGGATTAATGTTGGAAAACTGCTGCACTACATGGTTGACAAAATTCATGTGAACTCACAGGGATGTATTCACATCCCCTTGCAAAGAGCAGGGAGCCTCCCATCAGATCTCTAGATCACAGTTTGCAAAATCTTGGAAGAGTGAGCTACCCACACATGAGTTCACCTTTTGTGCCTCAGCTCCTTCATCTGAAAAAAAATGGGATTGTTGTAAGGATTGCCAAGCATGGCAGATCAGCAGTTTATATACTACTGCGCACGGTGGAAACTCACTCGATCACTAACCATTTACTGCAAACCCATTAAGTAGAGGTGAGACTCATGCTGGAAGCTCTGAATGCAGCACTAGATAAAAGAGAGTCCCTACTTTCATGAGAATTACAGTCCCCCAAAGGAAGTTGGCAATAAAATAGCAGACGTGTAAACAATAACAAAAAAGTGTCACTTATTGTGATGTCTAGAGAATAGCAGGGCTACTACAGACTGGAGAGGCAGCACTGCTTTCAGAGAAGAAAACAAATGTATGAATATCAGAACCAGCTATTATTGAAGTAGTTTCTGGAGCAAAGTTCCAGGCACAGTGCTGAGCATTTATATGCATTCATTTTTCTTTTTTAGCATCCACCATTACCCCAGAAAAGTGGATGACTTGCTTGAATAAAGATATTCAATGGACAATCAGATATTTAAAGCAGAAGTATCATGGAAAGATTTTTTTTTATATACTGAGGGATTTGAACTCATGGTGTTTTAACACTAAGCCACATTCCCAGCCCTTTTCATTTATATTGTTCATTTTGAGACAGGGTCTTGTTAAGATGCTTAGGGCATCTCTAAATTGCTGAGGCTGGCTTTGAACCTTTGATCCTCCTGTCTCAGCCTCTGGAGTTTCTGGGATTACAGGCGTGCACTGCCATAAAAAGATGTTTGTTGGTATTATACACATGTTGTAACAACCTTACTCCAATTAGGAGGTTGAAAAATTATTATTACTCTTTAGTCCAACTTAAAAAAAACCCACAAAACTCTTGGAACTACTGAACCCAGAATTGAAGGAAAAAAATGACTATTCTGTACATCCCACAACATAATCTTAGAATCCAGATAAGAACTAGAACTTGGAGATAATAACATGGCCTTGTTCATAGAATTTCTTTCCACACATAGAAATGAAAAACTCCATGTCCCTTTAAAAAAAAATACATATGTTTAACTATGTAGCTTGGCTAAATTCCAATTAATACTTTGCCTAAGAATTTCGCTCTCTGGGCTTAGTATATATTTTTCTTAATTTCCCTTTGCTATGCAATAAACAAGCATAAATAACTGTTATGTGGTATCAGTGGCATGAAATAGCTTCTTTATTCCAACACAGATGGGGTATCTTAATAATGGGAAGATGATCTCACACTTTAAAGTGCTTTGATATTAAAGGTGCCATATAAAAAGGAAGTTATTATTCTTAGTTATAATGCCCTAAAAAAAGGATTTGCCATCTAAATGGCTGCTGAAACTTAATGGGAGAATTGCTTATAATGCTACAATCAGTTGAGGCCAAATTCAATAAAAACTCCATCCGGCATTCACACTGAGAAGACCCACATGTGTCTTTAATTTTTTTTTTTTAATTTCCTGGGCTTCTGGCCCAGAAATTGAATAGAAATTTTATTTAAACCTGCTCTTGTGTATCAACTTTTGGTAAATATCAGGTTTTCAGTTGACTTACATTTTGCTTTACATTTTGGGCAAAGAGAGAACACAGAATGTTGCATCTCCTTCTCCATTCCTACATTTATACATCTTTTACCTATTACAACTAGGAAATTGCAGCATATGCTAAATGTTCATCATCGCTTTTACAAATTTTAGGATACCTCCACCTCCTTCTGCTACAACCACAGGATCTGAAATTCCATTAAATCCTTTTTCAGTACTAATCAGCTTTCCCCAGCACAGGTAATGTAATCTGAGTTTGGAAATGACTGATTATTTGGAGAGGGCTGTGAGGGGTTAGGGTTTAGATTTCTCTCTGTCTAATTTAAGGGAGCTTCTTTCCTGTCTTTCTCACTGTCATTTTGCTGCCCCTGGCCAGTTCTCCCTCCTTGATAAAGATGCTCTTTCCCTACCCATTAGACAGAACATATATGTGTATATTAGAAGGAAACACATTATGAGGCATCAATTTGAAAGTATTAAAAGAGGTAACACCTGTGATGGATGTAGTCATAGCAGTAATTGCACCTGCTAGGTGCAAAGCATGAGCATAATTTGCATGTAAAGTTCTCTCAGCTCCGTCCAGAACACACCAGTTCTATCCAATAAAACATTTTGTCACACTCAGGGGGTTTGCCAACGTGTTCCCAGATTGCAAGCCAAAAGATTATTTACAGTAACCAATAACAACTGAAAGGACCATAAACCACCTTTCTTTACCTCCTCTATTTTCCCTCCCCAACTCCCGCCCTTTGGCTAAGCAGAGAGACCTCAAGGAGTCCAAATTTACTGCAATTTAATTCTGATGGGAAAAGCACATAATTTTTATTTATAGCATTGTGCTGTATCTATCCCTGACCCCCCACCACCACTTTAAAACATAAATAACTCCAGCTTTTCTTTTTTTTTAATCTAGCCATTATTCTTACAGGGATGAGCAATTATTTGATCAGTGATAGACCCAAAGTGGCCAATATCAGAGGAAGTTCCCAAGTGTATTCCAGAACTCTAGTGTATATTCATGGGGTAAGACAGCATGTTTATTGAAATAGTTCTGGAATAGGGGAACTCACCTGCTCATTGAAGCAATTTCTTTGTGCCAAGGGAAAGGCTGAGGCTGCATGCTGGTTTCGCTGTAGAGAGCAATGCCCTGCATCTTAGAGCTGGGTACCACCTTCTGTCTTCTAAACTCCCTGAAATATTCCCATAAGTTCAAATTCTATTCTGAATTGCAGGAGATCAGATACTTATTTCTTGGGGAAATGGACAAGAATAAGAAGGTGCAATCCAAACAGCCATTTCCCAGGAAACCTCCTTTCAGATATGGTTCACCAAGGTGGGGGCCCTTGAGATGCAGCTTTGTTCTGCCTGTAGGCCTTGGGGGTGGGGAGTGCAGGGACAAGGCTGTAAACTCAAACAGGGAAGTCTAGCGACTAGGTTTTTTGTTTTTATTTTTTAGTTGTAGTTGGACACAGTACCTTTATTTCACTTATTTATTTTTATGTGGTTCTGAGGATAGAACCCAGGGTCTCATAGGTGGGAGGCGAGTGCTCTACCGCTGAGCCACAACCCCAATCCTAGCAACTAGGTTTTTAAGAAGGAAAATTAACTGGTGATACAGTTTAAAATTAATAAGAAATAACTATAAAATGGAAAGTCTCACTCACAAGGGTTATTGTTAACAGGACTCTGGAACATCTTTCTAAAAATTATGAAAGCATCCATAAGTATATGTGTTATGAGTAAGCACAAAACTATAATAATTTTGCTATATCAACTTTTTTCTCTTAATACCTCTGGAAGGTCATTTGTGTCCATGCCAGTAGATGTCCTAGCTCCGCCCTCTCTGTAGGAGCTGTGCTACATTCCTCTGTGATTAGCCAGTTCTTTAAAGATAGACAGATAGGTTGTTTACAACTTTTGCATACAAGATCCTTGGTTTGCACAGGTATGGGGGAGCCATGCCCAGCAGTTCAACTCAAATATTTGAGACTTCTGCAAGCTGTGTTCATCTCCAAATGACCATTACCTGTATGTATTTAGGAAAATAGAGTAAGATCTGTTTCATAGGGAACTTTGGAAATTCTTATAACTGAGTCACTGAAACCTTAAGCAAATTAATTTCCTCATCACCAAATCAGGCATAATAGATGCGCGGTTTTTCTGAAGACCATAGGAACCAATTCGTTTATAGCACAGTCCACTACCTGTCTATAGCTAATCCTTAACAATTATCTGCTTTAACTAAGGAAATTGGAAATTTCTGCGCACTTGTGTGAGCGCAGCTGCAGCAGGTTTTCTTAGAAGTGGAATTGCTGTCTTTAACCCCGTGCGCCCCAGACCCCAGCTGTGCGGCACTAGGCCACCCAGTGGTGACACGCTGACCGCCGTCCATCCCGCGCCACCGCCAGGGCCTTGCGGAGGCTGGACGCACGTGGGTGCAAGCGGCCCAGAGCAGGGTGGCTGGAGGCGCTGGGGGCGCGGCGGGAGCGAGGCGGGAGCCCCCCGTTGGCTGCTCCGCCGCGCTGCCCGCCCCTTTCTCCCACCCGTCTCTCCTCCCTCCAGTGCTCGCGCCGATCCAGAGCGGTGGAGGCGCAGGCAGCGCTTTCGTGGCGCCGGCAGCAGCCACAGCAGCCTGGCGCGCGACGACAGCGACAGCAGCGGCGGGCAGACGGGCGGGCGCCGGGTTCGGCTGCGAACAGCACTGACGGGGGCGCTGCGGCGGCGGCTAGCGCAGACGCGCACGGCGGCCCTCAGGGTCCGGACGATCGGCGGCGGCGGCGGCTGGCGGGCCGGCGGGGCGGGAGCCTGGCAAGCTGCGGGGACTAGGTAGGTCGGGATGTCCAGCTGCTTGTGTGGCCCCGGGCGCAGGATGAGCCACCTGCCTGGGAAACTTTGTGCACTGGCTTTATGGCTCCTCATTCCCAAAGTTTGTTTGCGGAGAAGTGCACCTGACGTGTCCAGAATGAAAGGTGCTTCTCCCAGCCAGTTTGCTGTGGAGGAAATTATTTTCCCCACCTCTAGGGCGAGGGTTGTTTTCGGGATGCTAGTCTCCGCTTCCCCACCTGGGGTTTGGGGAAATGCGAGGTAGGTCCCTCTGGCTTGCCCTTAGCTGCAGGGGATTTCCCCGGATTGCACTCAAAGTTGAAAAATAAAAAGTTGTGCACCCCAGGGCTGCAGAGGAAGAATCCTAGGTGCGTGGTTCAGGGGGCAAGAGCTGGGTGCTGATGTGACAAAAACTCTCCTCTTGACTCCTAGGTCTAAGGGAGCCAGGGTGCAGGGTTTTTCGGTTAACTGTCAAGTTTTCCGGGTTGCATTTTCTTGCAAGTAACAAATCTACAGTCTTATATGAAATCCCCTACCGTGTTTATTTTGCGGATTTTCTCTGATGGGGTGTAGTGCATGTTTCTGGAGCTTGGACCCCGGTCTTGGCTGCTTCTATGTTCTCTGAGGAGCCCTGCAAAGCTAACCAAGCAGAAAATACCAGAAACACAAAACCAGGAAGTGCCAACCAGGCATCCCTAGTCACAGCACCATCAGGAAATTTTTGGTTGCAGAAAATGCACGAAAGGCTTCTGGGCTCTGATTCTGCAAAGCTCTGCAGGGCTTGCTAATCCGCATGTCCTTTCTTGTATTGTTATTTCCTTACTGATTTACAGCAAGGAGATGCGCTCAGAGGAAAGATTTAATGACAAACGGTGCCTGCTATGGTGAGGATATCAAACCTCCCTTAAGAACCAAAGGGAAGGGAACAGATAGAGCTCTGGGGAAGGGTTCGCAGGTCTGTTAACCTCAATGGGCAAGATGTGGGGAAACAGAGCTAGAGAAAGCAATAGATTGGGAGATTTGAGATGTGAAGGAGGGAGGTCAGAAACCGCATCTCATGCCGTGAGTATGTAAATCCAGAAATAATTTTAAAATGATTAAGCAAGAATAACTTAAAAAAAGTAAGACTGTACTTGCTGCGATTTCTGTCTACCCCCACAGAGATGAATATTACACTAACTGAAAAAGAATCCTGATCTGTAAATAGATTAAAAACTGGAATTAATCAAAACAATGAGTCAGAACCTCCAGAGATTGAAAGGAGAAGTAATTGCCTTTGAAAGAGCTATTATATCTCAATATTAAAGTCAACTGTGTTAGTTTTGCTTTGCTAGCTGTGTTTACTAATGGAAACTGACTTTGGCTGCAGTAACCTAGCAGCTTAGTTGGTGGTCTTAACCCTTTGTGGGCCATGGTACTTGGGAAGAAGTTGTCTGGAGATGGAGATAGTTAGTATTCACATCCATTCGTGCAACATTTGTAAGATGCCTAATATGTGGAAGCCACTGATTACAATGGGACAGCTTCATAAAAGACAACTCAGAGGGCTCAGAGGTGCTAAATGAAAAGATGATTGATGCAAATAATGTGTAGAATCAGAATTTTAAAATGCTTGAGAGCCAACATGTGGTTTGAAAACACCCAAGGGAATCAGTATCCTCCAAGGAAATATAGCAGACTGTGCATTCTTTTATTAGAACAAATGGTAGGGCTGAATGTAAGCAAGTGACTCCTTAGACAGGAGGAATAACTGAGATACCTAGCTGCTTATTAATTTGCAGAGTAATAGATTCAGGAAGTGGCCACCTCTGATGGTGACATTTAGCCCCATGTCCTCCTCACTTTCTGGATATCATTAATGTCAGCTAGGAGATATGGAGGCATAAAGTTCCGTTCTCCAGAAGAACCCTAACTTTTGAATATTGTTCACAGCACAACCAGGTAGCCCAAGTGTTTCTTAAAATGACAGCACCACATTTAATAGGACTAAAATGCTGAGCAATTTCAGTTAGAGCAAAGATTAGCTGTGGACAACAAGCTGTAGCCTTTCAGTTGTTGATTTATGTACAATTTTATCACTGTCACATTTCATATATGCCTAGTTATTACAAACTAATAGCCTCTTTGCTCTTCCATCAAAATACGCATCGTTCTCTTTTATAAGTGCCTAATTCCTTCTCATTCATTCAGTGAACATCTTCTGTCTTTGTTTTTACTGCATAATTTAAGTGTCCAACTTGAAGTTCTCATTAACTTCTAATATGTTTTGTGCTGAAAGAGTATATGGATATAATTGCTCCTTTCAGACTTCAGGGATCTATATATTATTGAACTTTGGCAATGCCACAAAATAGAGAATCTATGACTGGTTCAATGTTCTATGTTTTCCAGTTCACCATTTAGTATGTTAGCAGTAAAATATTAGTTCTGTGCAGTGTAAAATGTTCAGATGGCAGGAGGATTTATCGCTGTTGTGTTTGTTTGCTTTCCATCTCTGATTTGAACATCACCAGCAGTCTAGCTTATCTTAGCCAGTGATTTTTTTTTCTCTTGAAAAAAAAGGTTCTCTAGGTGCTTGCCCATGATGTTGAATAAGCATATAAGAGTACATGTAAGATTTTTTTTGTATGTATGTGTGTGTGTATGTATATGTGTGTGTGTATGTGTATATATATATATATATATATATATATATATATATATATATATCACTTTGTGCTGATGAACTGTTACTTCTTATGCTTAATAATAGTGCATTGAGTAATATTTTGCAAAGATATTTGTTAGTAATGAGGATATTTGACAATAGGACAGTGAAGATAGAATTTCTTTGAAATTTAGGGGTGACAGTTCTCAGATTCAGATCTGACTTGTATAAAGATTTTAGAAATAGATCAAGTGTGCAAACAGTTTTGACTTTGCAGTTCCCCCATCTCCTAAACACAGTGGGGCATTTCTTTGGAAAATTTGCTGCATAAGTAATGCACTAGCTTGGTAAAACTTTGTATGCCAAATTTCAATCCGTAGTACATTTTTATTTTTTTCCTTTTTATGTACATGTTATAAACAAGAAATAAGGGTTTGTAATAGAAGTGCTGGCAGGACTTTATAGCATTTCAAACAGCTCTGCTACTTGGAATGTAAATATTTGTAGAATCTTTACTGTGTAAGAAGCTGCCTTGCAAAGAGTGAGGGAAAATGACTCTTTTATTAAGTAGGAAAAGATAATTCAGAAGATATGCATATTCCTTATTGCAGACATATTGGCATTTGAAGAAATAGATTATCTGTGTTACAGCAGTTCTGCAGCACTCTCATAGGTGTCTTGATAAATCAGCTTGGATATTTTCTATGTTCTTAGGCAGGAGACAATTTCGTCTAGTTTGTTTTCTAATTCACTTGACTTTGATTACCTTTCAGACGTTAAGACAAGGAATCCATAGCTCAAAACCTGCTTTGATGGTATGACTCTTAAGGGAGGATGTCAATATATTATTTTAATAGGATAAAGAATTCTTGGGGCTGTTACAGTACTTCGCATAGTCTTATTTTGGAGACCTGGAACAACTCAGATCTCATGTAGCCTTTCATTCTGAATAGAAAATATTTCTCAAATTTGTCCACGCCCCTTCATCTCCACCCACAGCATCCTGTTCCAAGTCACCCCATTTTCTCCCCTGGGACACCCCCGCCCCCTGCTTCCCTTTCTCCTTTTTCACTTCCTCCCCCTGGTCAATCCACACAGCTTGGCACTATTTTTAATGTAAGTTAAATTGATACTCCTCTACTGACAATACCTACATGGCTTTCTGTTGTACTTAGAATAAAATAAGAAATATTATATATTGCCTACAAAGCTGTGTAGGATGTAAATACTACCTGTCCCTTCAACATCTCATATCGTGCTTTGGGGAGCAACAGTGTCCTAAAGTTTAGCAATTGTGTTGCGTGTTTTTGTGCCTTCAGGATGATTCTGTCCTTTACCCTGGTGGTCCCCTAATCCTTGTCCCTAAACTCATATGTCGTGTGTCTACACATGTGGAGTTTTTGACTGCTGCTTGTGCCCTAGGTCTTGATTTAAATACCATTAGACAGTGTAGGTTCTGATTTCTGTTGTACTCACTGGTCGCACACCTCTCTGGGCTCTTTTTGCCCATTGTCCTCATAGCTTCTGTTGTAACTTGGAGCAGTCCATTTCCTTATTCCATGTGCCTCTCCTATAAGCACTTTGGATGTGGACCCCACCTCTGTTTTGCTTACCAATGAGGGCGCCACCTATCAGAGTACTGTTCATACTGAGTTTGATAGACTCATTAGATCTAAGCCTTTGCAGGTGTTGGGTTTGCAGCATGTGCCCACTGCACTTTGTGACCAAAGATCCTGCCCATGAAGATAGTCTCTATTCAGCAGAAGTCACTGCTGACTGTCACAGTGTTCTCTCTATCACATTGCCATGATCCTTGGACATCTGCTTCTTCAAACCTATTGTGTCTAAAATGGAATTTATCACTTTCTTCTGAAGCTGGCTTTAGCTTAGGGATCCCTTCTTTCCTTAACCCTCATCGTGGTTGTCAGGGCATGTGACCTGAGTGGTCATTGGGCCTTTGCTCTTGTAGTGAGTCAACTGATTTAATGAATGAGAACCATCCTGGGCCAACCACAAAACAGCCTTCTTAAACCTCCTTGAAAATGCAATGACACCCTTATGGCTTCAGGTTCCTTGCATGTGCCTAGAATACCATGGCTACCACTCCTCTCCCTTTCTTCCCATCTAGATGTAACTCCACCCGCAATTCACTGTGGTTTCTGCCAGGAAAACTCTGCCTTCTGACATTGGCTTGGGTAATACCCATCCATCCATTTCATCCCAGAGGCCTTGACTACCATCCAGACAGCTTAAACCACAAACACAAGGAGTCTCTACTCCCAACCATTTAAAAAAGTGTCTTCTTTTCTGTGAAAATGTATTATCATTTAATACTATAAAATTGTTTAATGTCAGCCTTTTCTAATAATCTGGGGATGGCATACACACATTAGGACTTTGATAAATATTTGTGGAGAATAAGAAAGTCAAATCTCTTTCATTGTCATGGAATTCTTTTGTAGTTATAGTGGAACTTTTTATTCTAGGACTTATAGTTATTTCAGTGTATAATTGAAAGACTTTATTTTGTACAGTTTCTGAGTAACAGATCATGGATTGACAACAGATTACTATCTTGATATGATCTGAATTTAGAAAATTCTGCAATTGGCATATTCTCTAAAGGAAACATAAACTCAAGGTTTTAAGTCCTGAGAGCTGGTCCTCCATATAATGAGCTAACTTCAGTGCAAAGAAGTAATTTTAAATCTTCAAGATTAAAATGTTGATATATTAAATAAGTCAGTAAATGGCATTACAACAAACCATGGTTAGGCTTCATTAGTGCATTAAGATACAAATAAACATTATTCAACATGCTGTTTATTTATTCATTTATCAGCCTATGAAACTGTTGACCCAGTGATTGGAGCTTATAATCACTGCCCTTGCATTGGAAGTTCCCTTATGCAGTTTTTCCTCCTTGTGATAGTATCAATCACATGATATTCCATGCAGATGGGCAAGATTGAAACATGGGTGATTATGAAATCTTTGATCAGCATTCTGTGAGTGTGGGGAAAACATTTGAATGTGAAGCATGATGCTTTGGGGGCATACTTTATTGTTGATACTTATTGTTTAGAAAGAAAATAAAAATATCTTGATGTTTCCAGAAAAAAAATAAAATAAAAGAGCATCCTGTACCCCTAGCTGGCCATTAGACTTATTGACTTCTTCCACCTTTCACCTGGCAGCTAAGGAATCAAGCTCTTATCTTGGTCTTTGACTTATTCATGTCTCTTTATACCATCCAGGCTTACTTTGCTTATTTATAAGATCCCTGGAACAAAACTAATATCCTCACCTGTCAGTTAAACTGGAGATAATGTGCTCCTTTTAACTAAGAGGACAATTTTAGTTAAAAAAATTAAAAAGGCAGAGGAAGGGGATGGGGAGGACTCCGTATACCCAGGATGAGCTGGACTCCAGCTTGTGGGGAGTGAACTTACAAGGTATTGTGGAGGAAGCTGCTCATTCCAGGGACCCATTGCATGGCCATTGAATACCCAGTATCTCTGTGGAAGGTAGCCAAGAGAGAACCGAAGGGCTGGTTCTGGAGAGTGTTGTGGGGTTGAACTATGAAACCCTATTCTCTGAACTTGATGATTCTGTCCAGTTTGTTCACCTGCTCAGCTTCCTGAAATCTGCTGAGCTGGAGGAATGGAGTATGCAGGCTGCCATTTTGAATGGCTCTGGTTGGTAATGCATCCTTTATTCCAATGGTGTGAACATTATTTGCTTCTCTAATCTTCACATGTAGGGAGGTGGGTGAAGGCTGCTGCTATTTTGGGGCATGTTACTGCTGTGTGGCATTGTTTGCTGTCACCAAGAGACATGAGGGCACTAATTACTAAGTATCATTGGATGAACACATAAATACTGGGAGTAGCATTTGCTTGTTCTACACGGCATCCTAGATTCCTTCTCCTGAGAACATTTTCAATCTGGATGTGCCATCCAGGGAGTTTTAAAGGTATATGACAAAATTGGTATTTTTATATGAGCTTTCTGTATTTGAAGTAGAGCTGCCAGCTTTTTAGTTTGCAAGTTGATACTATGCCTGACTTTGTACAGGAAAACATAACTTTTCCTTCTAATGCCATGAGTGTTAGTGTGGGTGTGTACATACACAAGAAGTATTTAAGTTCAAACATTTGCACAAATATAAAGAAATGGTAATCAGCATATAATTATGTAAGTAATTATGAAGCATTGACTGTTGAACTGTATACTGCATGGGTTTCTCAGTGAACATCTATTTTTCGTTAAGAGATCATATTTACTGCAGTGTATTTAGGGCCACAAATTATTTTTCCCCTTAATTATGCAGCTAAGTGAATTGATAATACTCAGTGCTGTGGCCATTATTCCTATTATGCGAGAAGAGAGAAAATGAACATTCAGAAAACAACAATATAAAGTAATGTGATATGTTTTCTTTCTGCCTGTGGGGTTTCGGAAAGCTCTTTGCTGCTCATGTTTTTGTGTTTCCCACTGATACAACTTGGGTGGGTAATTATTTGAAAATGTGGTGGAGAGTAAATACTTGCTGGGTAACATCCTCAAAGAGATTCATACAGTGGGCATCATAGAGATTCTGTAGATTAATAAGTACCTTTTGTCTTAGGCATAACACTGGGAAGTATATGTTCAAACCAGATGATTGAACGCAGGTACTAGTGTTTATAACCACTAGGAAGAAAGGACAATTCTGCACTATTTTCTCCTGCCATGTAGGCAAAGAGCTGTAATGGATAAAGACATTTGTTAGACAACCTTATCATAAATTGCTTTTGGTCAGTTAGATGTAATTAAAATTTTGATGCAAGGCTAAGCAAAAAAATATGCAATCATAATGTCGAATGCCATTTATTGCACCACTGCTACACTGAAAAAAATACTGATAATCCAACATTGAAAACTTATACTGTTGATATCATTGCATATTAACAGTAGAGAGTTCAGTGGCTTAGAGCTTGAGTGATCTCCCTAAAGCAATATGGAGATATTATGGGGAAAAGTCTTATCTATTTTTCACCAAACTTACTTTGGTTTCCAGTCAGTGTGGTCCTTCCTAATGCAGCCATCAGCAAACTTTTTCAAAAGGAGCTACATAGTAGATGCTTTTGTCTTTGTAGTCCATATAGTCCCCTCATAACTACTCAGCTTTATCACTGCAGGGTGAGAGCAACCATGGATAACAGGCAAACAGCGAGTGTGGCCTCAGTGCAGTGAGACTTTATTTACAGATGTTAAAACTTCAATACCAGGCAATGTTGAAGTCTCATGAAATATTATTCTTTTGATTGTCCAAAAGCTGAAGGTGGTCAGATTTGGCTCAGGGGCCTTAATTTTTCAACCCATGTCTTAAAGCATAGATATGTGTTTTAATAAACAGTCCCATCAATAAATGGGCAGTTGAAATGGACAGACATTTCTTAAATGAAGAAGTATGAACAGCCAATAATTATGTGGAAAGATGTTCAATGTCATTAGCTATCAGGAAAAGTGCAAATCACCACTACCTTGAGATTTCATCTTAGCCCAGTCAGAATGGCCTTTGCCAAGAATACAAAAACAACAAAAAATATTTAAATGTTGGTGAAGATATGATTGAAGTATGTTATTTGCATGCACAAGGATGCCATAGTGAAACCCATTCTGTAAAATTAAGATGCTTTAATTTTAAAAAGTACACGTTTTTTTAAGATCATTGTTTTTCCGCAGGTAGTTATCATGTTACCATTTGCAAGGTCTTTTGCAATGTTCTCTGAAGAAACACAAAGGACCTAGGCTAAGGAACAGGAAGCAACCTGCATTCAAAATACAGATGCTTTAGGAGATGTATAATTCAATGTACTAAATTGAATTTCTGATAAAGTGGGATTATTTTTGGCTAGACTATCAAAACAGACTTTGTGCCTTGAAGGATAAAGGGAAAAATCATTTGAGGAAGAAAAATGGCATAAATCAATCCAAGATAACTTACTTGATAAATAAAGTTATTTTTAAAGTAATTGTGAGTGCCCTGCTGACTGACAGCCAGGAATGTCTTGTTCCATGTGGGGCTGTGATCGGTGACAATGGAGACTACAGTCCACACTGCTGAGTCGAGGACAGCTGGACCTTTCTTTAGTTGTTTTTAAAAAGATGAAATTAGCCTCCGTGCCTAATATTTTTATATTTTGAAACCTGATTGCTTAAGGGAAGTTGTTCTACTTTGTTCTTCCCCTTCTGATCATTCTGTGGTCCACATGGAAGCCTTCTTGAGAGAGGTAGCCCAGTAGCCCACCTCTGCAAACCACAATCTCCAAGCATCTCTGATAAGTCTTCCTCGTTTTGTATGATCACAGTATTATTTTGGATTTGCAAAACCTTGAAAAGACAGTCAAGTTCAGGTCCCATCTGAAAAACAAACAGAGCTCCTACCCTGAAATAGAGAATCAGCATGTGGAATGTCACCAATGTTCAGAGCACCTCAGTTCACAATAGTTAACTGTGGAAGCAACCTAGGGGACCTTCAACAGATGAATGGATAATGACACTGTGGTATATATGCACAGTGGAATATTACTCAGCATTAAAAGAGAATTAAATCATTCCTTTGCAGGTAAATGGATGGATCTGGAGAATATCATGCTAAGTGAAGTAAGCCAATCCCAAAAAACCAAAGGCCAAATGTTTTCTCTGATAAGTGGATGGTGATCCATAATGGGGTGTGGCATTGGAGGAGTGGAGGAACTTTGGACTGGGCAAAGAGGAGGGGAAGGAGGGATGGAGGTGAAGGGTTGGAAAGGTAGTGGAATGAGACAGACATCATTACCCTAGGTAAATACATGGTTGCAGGAATGATGTGATGTGTACCCTACTTTGTGTACAACCAGAGAAGTGAAAAATGGTGCTTCATTTATGTACAACAAACCAAAGAGCATTCTGCTGTCATGTATAACTGATTAGGAAAAAAAAAAAAAAAAAAGAATTGCGGAGGGTTCCAGGAAGCCAGCAGGCAACTGAGGTACATGCTTACATTTTATTCTTACAGAAGAAGACTGAGCCTAAAGTCAGAATCACACATCAGTTACTTGTTAACTAAATCCCCAGTTTGTGTAAATGACTTCTTGGAGATTTTTGCATATTTTGCAAGATCTATGCAAATGCTCATTACCCTGAAAATAACTTTAACCACAGCAAACTTTCTTTGAGATCCCTGGAATGGACCAGCCTAGCAGATGCATGCCCTTCTTGGTGATGTTTTGTTTTAATGGCTGAGAAAGCTGGTACTTTCCTGCACATCATTAAAACCTAGATACATGGTCTTGCTTCAGCACTCAGAAGTTCTGCAATAGATTATCAGTGGAGTGCATTGCCCTTAAAAGTGCTATTTATGTTTGTGTGTTAGTGAAGCTACTCCTGTGTAGTACCATATTTATAGAACTCAGAAGAGAGTGGCTGGGGTGGGGGTGAGTAGAGCCTCAAAATGCCAAAATAGAAATAGCTACCTAATGACAGTAGGTGCCTCTGCAAGGACATAGTGGAGGTATTTCCTAAGAGTCATGGTTGTAGTCCCTGAATTAGCTTCTAAAACCATAAGTTGATATTTTTATATAATTAATTATTTTATACCTGGGTGACTGTTTTACAGTTAGAGACAGAGTATCTGCTTAGGCTGTCCTGTGAATAAACACGGGGAAAGAAAGATTGATTTCCTGTTTTGCTGGGCATGGTGGTGCAAGCATGTCATCTCAGAGAGTTGGGAGGCTGCAGCAGGAGGATCTCAAGTTCAAAACCAGCCTCAGGAAATTAGTGAGGCCCTAAGCAACTTAGAAAGACCCTGTCTCAAAATAAAAAGGGATGGAGATGTGGCTCAGTAGTAAAGTGCCTCTGGATTCAGAAACTATTAGAGAGAGAGAGAGAGAGAGAGATGATTGATTTCTAGTGTGATGTTAATTTACTAAATTTTCTAACCTACAAAATATGTTATAAGTGCTCAGAGTAGAAATGCATGTTTACTATCTTCTGAAAGTTTAAAGCCCAGGGATAGGGAAGTAGGAGTGGAAAAACAAGCAAAAGCAATATATAGTAGAACAAAGATACTGTGCTAAGTGAAATCCATGTTTTGCTAAGAATGCAGAGTGGGGAAGATTGTTTCTAGGTACTGGAAGCCGGGAGGGATTTCTGGAAGATCAGGGAGCAACTTCCTCATGTCCCTTGCATGGGTGTCTGTTGCCCGTGCACATGACCAGATGGTTCTCCTGAGGTGGAAAGTATATAGAGCTTCCCATTTACCTCATCCTTTCTAGCCCTGGGAATCGCTTACCTATCATCTGCACCAATATCAAGGAAAACAGCAAAAGCTAAAATTGAACACTGCTTTCTTACTCCAAGGGTTTGACATTCACTTAGAATTCAGTGATTCAATACACACATATACACAGTGTCCAGCACAGGCACAGGAGTCAGTGTCTATTTTCGCTGTACAGGTGGTTGTTCATTTTGGGAGATGTACACGTTTGCTAACCGAGTTTACACCAGGAAGAGAGACTCTTTTTCCACACTGTATAGCACTAAGAACCAACATATTTCAAGATGAGATAAAGTATGGGTCCTTATTGGCCAACATTATAAGAATGTTCAGTATTGCTTCTCTGCTTCTTGATACCACAGAGGATGTCACAGGTCAGCACATGTGGAGATGGGTTTCTTGTCTGTACTACATCTTGGGACCAATAATAATGCTCTTTCCATTTTGAAGGTGACTTTATTTTTGTTCCTTTATTGTCGAGATTGGTTATGTTTGTGAAGAACATGAAGGATATAGCTTCAAGTTATCCCCCATTCCCCTAAAAAATAATAATCTTGGGTACAGGTGGCAGGGGAGGGGTGCTTTTATACTAGGGTCATTAAAACAAAGTTAAGAACCTATTGATTGGAGATGATGTTAGAATAGCAGTTTTTGGTGAGATTAACCAATCAAATAGGATAAAGCAGATTTTATGGAATAGTATACAGTAGAATATGATGGAAAGAAATGGTGTGCTGAGGTCCAGAAAACAGCAAGATTGGTATTATTTCAAGAAGCATTTTTATCAGCTGAATGTATAATCATATACACATGCATGTAGTGTCTGTAGTAAGTGATGTGAAAAGTATTTTTTTTTAATTTTATGTCATGAAAAATGTAAGTCTAAGCAGTTCTGATACACCCCCTACTCCAGATGATATTTTGGGAAAGATTGTGCTTTGTGTCCTGCTTCTTGGATCCTTCTGCCTATCCCAGCTTAACTCCCCCCCCACACACACACACAGTAGTCTAGAAGTGCAAGTGCTGGATCCTTGCTTGGGAAGAGGGAGGTCAGTGGTACTTTACACACTCAGACCTGGGCAAACAGCACTGGCCTCTCCTGCATGAGGCAGGGGTAGGGAAAGACAGCCTTTTTCTACTGAATGAGATTACAGCTGCAAAATTACAGCAAAATTGAGCCACTAGATAGAATCGCTTCTTAGCCTCTCCATTACCACCAATTTATAATAGGAATTCTTTATTGTATAATTATGTTTTCATAGAAACAATAGCCTTGAATAAGAGTTTGATATGAAACATTCTTTCTTAAACACATGAAAGGAAGTGTGTCTGAGCCCAAAGAGCCTTGACCCAAACTCTTTGGCAAAGAATAGAAACCACAGTTGTAATCATCTCTTTTAGAACCTTGGAGAGCAGTGTACTAAAGAAATATTTCAAAAGGAGTTGATTAATGAACTAGTTTCCCTATCATTGGTGAGAACCATGTAAATTTGTATAGTTCAGTCATGCTCAATGAAACTCAGTGTAATAAAAGTGGGAATTTAAGTGTGTTTTCTTTTCAAATAAATAGACAATGGATCATATTCTCTTGGTGTGTTGTACACATCATACACTGTAACTCAAAATAACATGCCAACGTTTTTCTTTTTCTTTTTTCTGTACTGAGTAGAATTGCTAAGGAACCATCCAGCAAGAAAGGTACAGCAATGAGCGAGGATTTATGAAAGGACATTAGGCAGGTTCAAATCATGAGAGTTCAAATTTATAAGACAATAGCACAAATTTAAATAAAGCCACAAAGTCTCATGAAAACATGTTAATCTGCAAAAACTTCCACCTGTCTCCTCTCAGACTGTTTTTCACCCAAGGCACTGCTTATTTCCTGCAGTGTAACTGTGAATGGATTAACCTCTTCATTCAATTGTAAACATTTCAACCACCAGAAAAGTAGCCATTATGGGCTGGGGTTATAGCTCAGTGGTAGAGCACTGATCTAGTGTGTGTGATGCACTGGGTTCAGTTCTCAGCACCACATAAAAATAAATAAATAAATAAAGGTCCATCAACAACTAGGAAAGAAAAAAGAAATATAGCCATTAGATTAAAAATGTGAACATAAAATAGCATGCATTATGAGAAGTTCACCTATGTCTGTTTACTGAAATGCAGTATAGATTGAATATTAATCAGTCCAGTAGGATAGATCAAACTTTTCATCAACATCTGCTATTACTTTACTGAAGCAAAGGAAAATCCAGATATTTCACTGTATATGAAAACCCTTCTATAAACAGATGTGTATGGGGCATGAGCTTTTTTTTTCTTTTCCTTTACAAGTTGTAATTAAAGGATTTATGTAATTCTTGGTAGAGATTTATCACACTCTGAAAGGTCTCTGTCATTCCAGGAAGGAGCACAGCGTTGTTTGAATATTTATTTTTAGGCTCTGTGAAGCTTAACTGGTCCTTTTCAGTTCTGATTGCCTCATTATCAAATACTCTTCCCCATGTGGTTTCTCTCTGTTTTTGGACGAAGTAGGAAGTGCAGGCTGGGGAAAAACATACCTTGAACTATTAATTTAGCAACTTGAAGCATTACCTCTTTCTATTGTCCAGGTGTGTGCCAGGCTCTAGCATCTTTTTCTTTTTTTGTAATTTTTTTTCTTGTTATGTGGTACTGAAGATAGAACCCAGGGCCTCACATATACTGGGCAAGTGCTCTACCATGGAGCCATGACCAGTCCAGCCCTTTTTTTTTCTTTTAACCTAATTTTTGAGTAACATTTCTGGGTGTAGGAAACAGATAAATTGATTATTCCCAGTAAGCATTTTATTTTCCTTTATCATCCAAAATATGCTATATTGCTTCCCCCCATTTTTCTAGGTTGTGGCCTACAGTACAACTTTTGCCTGCAGATGGCAGATAAGCACTAGAGGCATAATTTTCTAACCCAGGATGTTTGGAGTTATGCTCAATTACCAGTTCCTTCCCATCTTGATTCATGAACTCAAAGGTTTTTGGGTTGGCTTTTCTGTGATATCATATATATAACCTACATATAATATATTTTACTATATAATCTATATCTAATACATATTACATACATAACATAAATATGTAGCATATAATATATGACATCCAATTAGGAACTGTGTGTGTATGTATATATGTATATATGAGGAGTGTAATATATCTGTATATATTCCACCCCTTAGTTCATAATTAAAATACTGAAGTGACAACTATAAGTACTTCAAAATATGACCTTATCTGGAAACAGGATCATTGCCAAAGTAATTAGTTAAGATATAATCATTAGGGTGCACCTGAATCCATTGGGACTGGTGTGATTATAAAAGGGGGAAGGGCATGGAGGGAAGGTAGCCTGAAGAGACACAGAGAAGTTGGCTGTCTCCAAGCCCAGGAGATAGATCTAGAACAGGTCCTTCCTTCCTGGCCCTTAGAAGAAATCCACCCTACTGATACCTGGATTTCAGAATTCCATCCTCCAGAACTGTAATCCATTCTTGATACAGACTCTAGCTTTGTGCTACTTTGTTTTGGTAGTCCTAACAGATTACTGAACGCTCTTTGGCAGTTTCTCCCCTGCCTTCTCTGTTCCCAGTCAAGAGCTGTGGAGTATTCTGGGAACACTTCCAGGCTGTAGCCAAAGCAGGCTCTGGAGGATATAAGTAAGAGTAGGCAGTAGACAGGGAGTGGACAACTGTGTCCACCATGGCCAGGTTTCAACATGCCGTGAGTGTCTGACCTTCAAATAAGGCTAAAAAAAATGAGTCTTTCCAAGATTGAACACTTTATCATTCCCTAACTTTGGAAGAATATAAGCAAATAAGAATATAAGCATCATCTCCTCCTCCTCCTCCTCCTCTTCCTCCTCCTCCTCTTGGGATTTTCTGGCTTTATACCACTAATGCCAAAAATGATGATGTCATATGATTTTAAAATGTTTCTGCATTTAAGAATTATTTGGGATGGAATGGTTAGGTCTGGAGTACAGATCTCATCTCTTTGGCAGAATATTTATTTTTCTTTCTTTAACCCAAGCTAGTGCTCCTTCTTTTTAGTTTTGACATCTGTATTCCATTCTAGAACCACTTTCTGGAGAAAATCATCTTCAGTAACATTACCTTGCCTTTTAGAATTTGTCCTTTTCTTTGCAAAATGCACCGTTGTTTTTTTCTGATGCAGTTAGGATGTAAATCAGCAAGGGAAAGTAAGATGGGCTGTCGGTTTCCCTAGGAATTTCATAGATGACATCACTTGTCTTTTAGGAATTCTGTTTATTTTAGTAAAAGCATTGCTATAGCCTGAGATCCCTTGTCTACATCTCTGTCAGTCTTCATGAAAATTGTACGGCATGTGACCATTAGAATTGATCGGCCACAGTTTGATCTTTTACATGGCATTACCTCAGGAGCCCATAAAGCTTGTACTTGCATTCAAAGGCAGTTATTCCTAGTTGCTTGTGGGTGTTTGGGGAAAAAAAATAACACCTTAGGATTGGATTTGGGGACTTATTAGTCCTGTTTGGAAATGTCATATACCCTTTATTTTCGGTCGTAAACTTAAAATGGAGTTTTGGAGCCAGGCTAGCATATCAAAAAAAAAAAAAAAAAAAATGCCCCTGTCACAAAAAGTGACACTTTGTATCCATCTGAATATTGCTTGGTATCCATTTGGTTAGTCAGGGGGCCCCTTCTGTCCTCACTCACACTCCTTTTTGCTGGTTATGAATATGTGTGTGAATTGCCAAGATTCTCCCCTTTTGAGGATCAAAATTCATTCTGAAGAAAATATTGGACGATTTCTTTCAGATTAGTGAAGACTTCAGAATGTATTCTCTTTAAGTTTATATTGCTGACAAGAGACTAGAACATTATGCCCCAGCATCTCTGAACACCTATTTTATTCTGGTTCTAGCAAGACTGAGTGGCTTTTGTCTTTTTTTTTCTGAGCATAAAGCACGAACTAGCCTGACACCTTTGATTATTAATTTGTACTTACTTTTTAAGACTCATTGGAGGCTCCCAAGTGCTTGCAGATATCCTGAGAGCCTCCAGGAACTGTAAATTTCAGAGTCAGTGGATATGTGCTTCATGGGCTGTTAACTTCAGTGTCATTGGGAAACGCTGGCTTTGAAAACGCAGGCTAATGGCTAATTTTCCCCTTTAACTGTATTTAGTGTGGTGTGGATTAGTGGAAAGGGAAACAAACCAGGAATGTGAACCCTGGGAGTGATTCCACATATCTCATCAAAAAACTGTTACCATGTTCGGGCTGTTTAATCTCTGTGTCCCACTTCTGTGGAGGCCAAACTACATATAAGGTAGGAGGTTAAGTCCAGGAATTAAAATCTTAGCTTTATCAATGACCAGGTTAAAAATAATATCTGTGTTTTGTAGAATTATTGTGATTCATTTATCTTATTTGGTTCAATAGTAGAAAAATGTTGGATATCTACCATGCTCTAATAGCTGGGGATACTCCAAGGAATGAGACTGATCAATAAATAACATGTATTCACCTGCCCCTCAACTTATGCCATATGGGATTAGGTCCTGATAAACCCATTGTGAGTTGAAAGTACTGTGAATCACAACTAGATTCACCTCACTTACCTAGCATTCTGGCTTAGCAACAGGTGCACTGTGGAACAGACTGTCAGCTGCTTCCTCTTGTGATCCTGGGGATTATGGGGCTTGCTATGGCTGCTCAGCATCATGAGAGAGGGTTGCCTCACACATCCCTGGCCATGGAAAGAATGGAATTTATGGAATCCAAGTATGCTTTCTGCTGAACACACACTGCTTTGACACCAGTGTAAAGTTGAAAGCTGTCAAGTTGAGGTATTGTAAGACAGCACCATCGGTACCCATGTGTATGGTGTTTGTATATGGAGATCCAGTGGAACTGTGAGTTGGACTTAGATGTGTGACTGGTGGAAACGCATGAGTAATGACTTCAGATAGGAATTGTCATGTTTTAGTAGAGAAGATGACATTTATGATAAATTCTGAAGGATTAAAAAAGAAAGAAACCACCCATGCGAGCTCAGAGGTGTCAAGAAAGTCAGTGTGACTGAGGAGGAGAAACACAGACAGCATGGCCCGGGTTGCCCTGGTCAGAGAGGCAAAGAGAGTGGTTGCTTAGGATGGGGTCACACCTGGAGAACACTCTACAAAGGTTAGCAAATTAGCTCTTGTCACAATTCTCTCAGAAGGGTCTCAGAAACCGTGTTTCTCATTACTTCACCTCTTGATCTAAAATTAATAGTGGTATCTGGAGGAGAAATGGAGCATTACCTGAGATGTGACTTTTATTAGATGATGACAAGGTGAACATTGGGATTTTTATTGTGGTCACTTGTAAAAAAAATTATATATAATATATATATATATATATTATATATAACATATATATATATATATTATATATAACATATATATATATATTATATATATATATTTATATATATATTTATATTTATATTTATATTTATTTCGGGATTGAACCCAGGGGTGCTCTACCACTGAGTCACATCCCCAGCCCATTATTTTATTTTATTTTTTTTATTTCTTATTTTGAAAGAGGTTCTTGCTAAGTTGCTGAGACAGGCTTTGAACTTGTGATTATTCTGCCTCAGCCTCCCACATTTGGGATTAGAGGCATATGCCATCATGCCTGGTTCAGAAAAATAAAATAAAATAACAGCTTTATCTTGTTCATTTAAAACACCCCTTTCTTATCTGTCCTTCATTTTTTTCCTGTTGATTTCTTTTCCCATCTTATCTATCATTTCCAATTTATCACATTATGTCAATATGCTATTGCTGTAAATCTAACATTTATGAATGTTTGTCAAAAAGATAATTCCATGTCATCTCATAAATGAATAAAATATATAAATCAGAAGTTTTCATGATAGGAGAATGTTCAGAAAAAGCTGCCATGTTCAACATATTTACAAACAGACATCAGGAGCATTTTCAATTAAGTTGACAAACTCCGTGAAAAGAATTAACTTGTGTATTTTTCTTGTCTATGTGGTAAGCTGGTTGAGGGTGGAGAAACTGAGAAAATGACAGTATCAATCCTTTTCCATTAGTGGGTATTTAAAAATCCATTTCTTCTGAAGTACATTGTTTTATATGTGGGAAAAATGAGTGCTGTTTCCTTGTCTCATTTTCCTTCATGGTCAAGGTCAAGCACAGGGGCTCTGGAAGCTAGCCAGCTGCCTTCTGCAGGTGGGGTGCATATGTGGGGATCCATGTGTGGTGGGGTCACAGGGAAGAGTGCTCTGAGATAGCTGGACTGTGAAACCTGCCCTCAGTTCTGATAGCCACTTCGAGTCAGTGGGGAGGAGCCCAGACCACCCTGAACTTGGATAAGTTGCTAAAAGGACTGATGGGACGCACTGAAAGCTATTATGCTCACAATTACACAGGGAATGATATATACTAAAATTAGTCCAAGGAAGAGACACACAGGGCAGGGCCTAGAGGATGCACATTGCTAGCCTTGTGTCATCCTCAGGACCTGTTACCCTCCCTGCACTAATGTGTGACAATACACCAGCTGTTTTGCCATCCAGGGAAGCTTTCTGAGCTTGATGTTCCCGGTATTCAGTGGGGCTGTGCTATGGGGGTATCACAGATGGATCACCAGTGGTTGAACTCAGTCTTCAGTGCAGTAGATACCCTGGGACCCCCAGTCTCTGTCCATAACAGAAGACTGGCATGTCTAGGTCACCAATCCTCCTCCCAAGACTACTGCTGGGTTTAGCTGGTTCCAGCATAAGACCCAGTGTGGCCATCCCTGCTTTAAACAAAGATGTCAATCAAATGTGAGGTAAATTACCTCCTTGAAGTCAAGGCAAAAAAACCTGAGTTAGGGTAAGGCCAAATTGTTTATGCAAAAAGGCAAGAAGGTGTCTTTGCATGAACCGGGGGATCAGTTTATTTTAGAGTGTATAGCACATTCTGAAGTGCTGTGTGAATTTGCTCACACCACCTAAGCATTCTTAGGCTCCACATCCTTTATCTGTGCCTTGGAATAATTGTGGCACTAACTTCAAGGAACATGCTAAAGACTGGAGGACAGATCTGGATATCTGTTGCTCTTTTCAGAATATCTTGGATTATTCTGATTATCATATTGTCACCTTATCGTGGATGTGGTGGTGATAAGTATTTTTATTCATGTTTCTGCTGTTTGAAGTAGCACAAATATAAGTTCATAGTTCTGGGGCCTTTGAGGCTGTTGATCTCATTTTCTTTGTCTCACTTTTCATGGGCCTTCCTTCTCTGTTACTGTTTACTCATTTTATTCATTCTCTGCTTCAATATAAACTCCTCTGCGATTTTGCTGAGCATTCCAAGAAAGGAAAGTAAAGAGCATTTTTTTTTCCTTTTCGCCTGTGAATTTGTTTGTTTTCAGAAATGTTATGGTGATGATTATACAACTGCCTTAGCATAAGCATTTGGTGAGGGCATTATCTGGTTCCTTTGCAAACTCAGTACAGTGGAGAGATGTTTGGTTCTTGTGTTTATGTGGAAATTCTCTTGAGGATGTTCAAATTCTCCTTATTGTAGTAGGAACTGTTTTTGAAAGGCATTTGCTTAGTGTTATATCCTTTTGTTTAACTTGCTAGTAATGAAATGGAAATCCCACCACATATTGGTTTTCATTCAGTATGGCAAAAATAACATGGTCAACCTCAAGATTTGCATACCCAGCAGAATATATAAGAAAAATCATACCCAAGTGTCCAAATGATTTTGAACTTTTTTTTTACAAGGAGGATTATCCAGAGTCTTGTAAAGGTATATTCCCCAAAGAACACTTAAATATAGTTTCTTGTTATAAAAAGTAATTGCTACAGCCTTATTTACAGTTTGAAGTCATATTATTTATATGTTGATGTTTTCAACATGCATTCTTTTCTTGGAGGTGTCTCTGCACTGTTAAGAGGGTTTGTCTGAGGCTCCTTAACAAACCAGTGCCTGCAGAGCATGGGACCCTGGGGGCAGACAGAAACTGCCTGATTTTTTGGTTTTGAAGAGCAAGCACCAGTTGCTGGTCTTCTTCAATTCCAGGATACAGCCTTCCAATACCTTCTACTTATTATTGTGATTATTTTCATTTCTCCCACCCACATAGGTGAGCTTCTCCTGCAAGGCCCTGTCTTTATCAAAGAGCCCAGCAACAGCATTTTCCCTGTTGGTTCAGAGGATACAAAAATAACTTTAAATTGTGAAGCAAGAGGCAACCCGTCATCTCATTACAGGTACGGTGAAAAGTTTCAAAATGCAAATGAAAAACAAATGTGGCAATTGTGAATTTTGTTGCTTGCATGTATTTATGCTGTCAGCAGGATGTAGTATGGGAAGCTGCAGTTGTATGACATGTTTCACGCGTCTGATTACATGAACATTTGAATCCATATGTGTGTAATTTGATTGTTCACCTTATGATAAGATTTATCAATTAATTATCAATCAATTATTATTTATCAATCAATTATCTCTTAAACATGCAGTGCTTCTTCATTTATTTATAGTGCAATTTAATTTATAAGCTTGAATTTCTATGTCATCATTAGGAACACATCTGTTTTGGGAGTAAAATTCAGTTTTAAAGATAATTTAAAATCATAGTTAAAAATATTTCAGTATCCCTCCTTCCACCATTTTATTGGGCATAGATTTGGAGATATATTCAATGAGAAAAAATAAATATGTAGTTAATAAACCATTTTAATTATTAATGTAGAGTAAGTATATTCTATTTGATAGTTTTTTATCATGTTAAAGTCTACATTTAAAAGACATAAATAGGGGCTAGGGCTGTAGCTCAGTGGTAGAGCGCCCGCCTTGTGCATGTGAGGCACTGGGTTCTATCCTCAGCACCACATAAAAATAAATAAAGATATTGTGTCCAACTACAACTAAAAAATTTTTAAAAAATAAAAATAATAAAAGACATAAATAATAACTTCACTGAAAACCTTCAAGCATCACAGAAAGGTAAAAGGAAAGACAAAAAGAGAATTGATTATCATCACCTTAATATAAAAATATTAGCATTTTGGAGATGATGGTGGGTTATTTGGATGGAATGGATATATTCTTGACGAAATGACATAAGATAATTGATTTTTACTTTTCGAGGGACCTAAGGAAACCCACTTAAATGAAGAAATTGATTATTTATAAAGAGAATGTTACAGCTTTGATGTAAGGAACTGCAAAATACAGCCAGGATGTCTTAGGGACAGCAGGTACTGGAGGTGCTACCAGTGTCCCCTTCAAAACTCTGTTGAACTATTCTTTTGAGGGGCACCCTCCACCCCAGAACAAGCAGAGCAAGCCGACTTAACCCTGTATGTGTAAAGCTCTGGAGGTTCACAGGAGTCCTCTGGATCTCATGGAACTTCTGCTGCTCATTGTTAAATTGGGTCAGGAATGGGTGAGAAGGTTGCTTCTGGAATTAATCAAGCTCAGTCTCCTTCTGAAATATTCAACAGCATACTTAATGAGCATCTCCTGTGTGTTTCCAACAAAGTAAACCTTAGAATTCCAGGTTACTGGTCTGAATTGGCAAAGGTGAGAGAAAGGTTTTCCTGCTTCTCCCTAGAGAAATAAGAAAAGAGGAGCTGATGAGAGAGAGAGAGAGAGAGAGAGAGAGAGAGAGAGAGAGAGAGAGAGAGAGAAACCATATTTTAGAGCTAGTTAAATTAAGCAGATGTATGCCCATATTACATTGGTAAATATTTCTTCTTTTGGTAGAAGGTGAACAGATTGATTTAACAAAACACTGTCCTGGAAGTATTTTCTCCAGCATATTTCTAAGGCATTCTGACACCTTAAAATGCATATTTGTTCTTTCTTTTCAATGGAAGATTGTTCTCATAGATGTGACTCTAAATATGATAAAGGACCCGTGTTAATGATCAGGTGTGGGTGCTTGTTCACTTGTCACTAAAATTGCATTTCATGACATTCATCTTATGAACATTTTGGGGATAAATGGGTTCAGCTGAAAAATTGTCAGGGTACAAGACTTAATCATATAGGAATGCATTTCTAATGAGTGGACTAATTGTGTGTGAATAGTTTGAGCAGCTAGCCAGATGTCTTGAGCTTAGAAATATAGAAATAGATTTCTTTGTGATGGTGTGTGTGCAGACCAGGTATTTATTGTCGCACACAGTGTGGGTGTTCAAATGCATTGCTTGGGTTTGTAAAATGTTGATGAAGAGGTTTTACATGTGCACACTTCTGTGTCCACATGGGATAACATCTTGACATCCATCTGTTTTAATTTAAACAAAATCTGTAACTGAGGCTAGAGTACATGTGACTCAGATTGATTTTTTCATTTTAAGTCTGATTAATGAGGAAATTTAACATTCTGGGTGTTGTTTTAAAACCATCCACTTGTAGCCAAACAGAGTGGATGCTGTCAATTGTAGCTTTAAAGGTTTTCTTGTTAAGATGTCTAACCCATGTAAAATTTGATTTAAAATAAAGCAGTATGATAACTAGAAACTGAGACCTTGAAAGCACAAGCAAAACTCTTTTCATTCTGATAGATGTTAGGCTTTCTTAGAACAGAAAACAACTCTTTGCTATTCATGTTACCTTTATAAGAGATAGATAGTGTCAGTGCAGTAAGTGGGTATAGAATAATGTGGTTGTATTGTAGCTTTATCTATTTAGATGACACCTTTATTTTTGGCTAGCTTTTTATTTTATTTTATTTTATTTTAACTTTTCCATTTAAGAGTCAAGTAGGTAGTATTCTATATTATGTTTACATTTTCCAAAAGAAGATATACTTGTTTATTCATATTTTTTACTATCCTTCAGATAAATAGAATAAACATATAATAGCAAATAACCTAAGAAAGAAGAATATGAGGAATTTTTTATGAAGTCAGAGAAAATATTTTTTTTATATTTGTTTATAAAAATAAACAGAAATATAGAAAGATGGATAGGTAGCCATCCCAGGAGGGGACTTAGGGATTCACATGAAAGCATTTGTTAAAAGCAATCCAAACATGCTTCCAAAGATTCAAAATAAAGTTTAAGAGTCTTACAAAAGAACATCCTTTGAAAATCCAGAGCCCGTCTTAGAGACTGAGGCTGACTTGTCTCATGAGAGATCTTGTCTTTGTTATTTTCCCATTGGGCAAAAAGAACTCTTAATTGGCCATATTAGAAATCTAAAAGTTCAGAAATTCTCAAGAGAAATGACTCATCTTAGGGTTTAATTGAGAATTTTATTCCTTCTCTCACATTTCTCCACCTGAGCCCCAAAGCCTGTATTTAAAGGTTAATTAATGTTCAGTCTCATAGAAACTGCTGGGGTGCTGAAAGAGGTTACCCTGAGGAAGGATGAATACTTTTTCTAAAAAGAATTTTTCTCCTATTTTGCAGGGGATTAGAAATGCCTGGCCTTTGTTGAAAGACCCCAAATGGAAGGATCTGTGGTTCCTTCCGCTGATGCTGCTCAGCATGTAGAGGGACCTCACATTTCAGCTGAGCTGGGGTAGAATACATAAGTACCAATCAGGGAGCAGGAGAGTCATAAATGTGAATGAGGTTGGCCTGCCTGAAGGATAGACATGCTGTGCAGATAGGAAATGCCCACGTTTAGTCACAAGCCTGTCCCGTGTTCCTGCTGCTTCTCAGAAACAGCCCCTTGCTACCATCCAGAGACTCTCAGCTTTTAGTGTTAACTCTGCTTTTCTATTTAGACATAAAGTATGATGAAGGAAATAAGTCCCAAGGTTTAATGTGGCTCAGATGGGTTTCAAGCTTTCCAATTTTAGTGTAACATAAGACTTTGGTGCTTTCTGTCCACTATGATGTTCCATAGCCACATGTGGCCTTTTCAGACTTTTAGTTTTTTATAAGTTGTATTAAAATTAATTAAAACCTCACTTCTTCAGTCACAGCAACCTTGTTTGAGGTGATTGGTAGGTATACATGGCTCATAGCTATCCTATTGGATGGCACAGATAGACATGTCTAATACTTCTAGAATGTTCTATTGGACACTGCTGCCCTAGATCAATATCTGGACCCAAAGCACTTCCCTTCAAATATTCTTCCTTTTTTTTTCTCTCTATAAAAAAGTGACCAGAATCTCATTCTCATCCTGCTTTAGAGAATAAGTAAACTGTTTTATTAAGTGCAAAGGGAAGAATCTTAGATAGTCAAGTTGTAAGAGCAAAATATGGCTGCAAATTGAGATATTTTCTGGCCTAAGTTTTCTTAAACATGGTTCATATCCTGGAATCACATCATACACAAGTTAAATTGGTAAGAGTCAACTAAAACAATTCACTATAACAAGAAAAATAAAAAGAATACATCAATTTCTGCTTACCATGTGTTATGCCAAGAGTGGATGGAAGGAACCAGGAATGGATGGAAGGAAGGGAGGTCTGAATTTATTTCTTTTATACACACACCCACACACATACACACAGAGTACTATACATTGTACTTTATATTTCATTCTGTTTTTCTGTGTACTATGTTGATACTATAAATTCTACATATGTGTTATATATATTCCATATATAGAATATATAGTACATACTTGCTGTATAATACATGTAACTTATATGGCTTATTTGCTACCTAGTGTGTTTCATGTATCATAACATCACATAATACTGAGTAACATTTTTAAGCATAATTTTGATTACTGGCCAACTTGTTCTTAAATTTTTTTATCACCATGTAAGATCTGCTATCACAGTTATTTTACTTTTATGGCCCCAGGCAAATAACAGTTATTGCTCCTGAAAATTCTCTTAGCCCTTAATGAAATATCATAATCCTTTCAGTCAGTTCTCAGTCCATTCTCTGCCTCATCCTGAGGCTCATCTTATTTCAGTATCCCGACTTCTCCAGCTTCTGAACACCACCCCCACACTCCCAAACAGCCCCTGAGAGCAAAGAAACATTGACAGGACTGGGATGATTGTAAAAAAATAAACAGTATTTATAGTTCCTGAGGCAAACAGCAGATGACAACCTGTACAGGGAGGGTGTTTTAAACTCGGCTGCAGTGTCATCTCTTCCAGAAAGCCTTAGTGCCCTCAGCTCTGGATGACCTGCCCAAGCATGGGCCTGGCCATTGCACCACATCCTACCAGTACTGAAACAAGCTCTTCCATGACCAGATAGGCCATAACCCTCCTAAAGGTGATGTCAGTGTGCCCCTCATCCTTATGTTACAAGTACTTTAGACTGCTCCATCCATAGCATAGAAAAAAAAAAAAATAAGGACTTGGGGACTGGCCCATATTTCAGGAGTCAAGAATGTCCTGGAGGATCAGAAGGTCAGAAGTACTGAATAGTTTATTCTTGAAGACAGAGTTGGGCTTGAGTTCTCTGTTGGCTCATTTCAAGACAGGTTTTCTGCAGGTGTCCAGGATCGCTGCCTAGAACTCCAGGTCCCTTAAATCCTCCCATAATCTCCACTGGTGAAAGAGGTCATTTTTCCTGTTAGTGTCTTCAAAAGCCCTGGATCATATCAGAAAAATGTGAGACAAAAACACAGCTAATACTGTCAGCAATCAATACCCAGCAGAAATGTAAAGGTTAGGTTTTAGACATTAAAGGTTGTCGTACAATAAATCATGTTATTTTGTTGTTGTTCTTCTTCTTCGTTGTGTTTTTACAGTGGGATGAGGAGACAGGATATAATCATATCAATCAAACACAAATATCACATTCACAGTCTTTTTGTTACACTTAACATTTTCTCATATAATTTTACTTTATTTTTATCACTGCATCAAATTATATGTAATAGTGGCATTCATTGTTACACACTTCTGAATGCACATGATAACATTTGATCAATTTAATTCCTCAGTACCTTCCCCTCCCCTCCTCTCTAACCCCTCCCTTTCTCTTCTAAGCCAACTGATAAGGCCTGAGGCATGGAAGGTTCTGATGGGCAGGACCAGAGTCATGTGAGAAGAGGCATTTTCAAAGAACTGTGAATAAGCTGCTACCAAGCAAAGATTAAATGAATGCAGTCGGCAAAAAGAGCAATCATTTTCAGGAACTCTGCTTGGAATCATTTAAAGACGATCCTTGATAGATTTGCACTAGTTTATAACCATGTAAAGTGAGAGTTGTTTTACATATAGTGTAGATGCATGAAATATTTATACATATGTGTATATATACATATATATACACACAATATATATTATGTATATACACATACAAGCACATATGTGTGTATACATAATGATTTTACAAAATTTATCAGTCATTGAGAAATGAGAATAAATGTCATAAAACAGATTTAAAAAAAAACACAGCATTGCAACTTAACTCATTTATATCTTCAGCAATTAGTGCTGAAGCCTAACTAGTTATTTTTGGATAAAGTATTGAATATGCAAATTCAGACATTCATTCTTTCAAGGGCTGCAATTATTCTCATCACTTCAGTAAACATATCAACAAACATTGCATTTGAACACAAATGCATTTGCTTATTAACTTGAAAGCTGCATCTAAAACCACAAATTGCTTCTGTGATTAAATTCCTAATTTTCCTGTCAAACCCCAACTAAAGTATTGCCTGTTGATTGAACGAGTGTTAAGGGTGGGCATATTTCCACAACCCAACCCTAGCTCCCCAAAGACTTAAGTGTTATTTACTTCTTTTTGCTTTGTTTTGTCTTGAGGTCTAAAATGTGATATTTGTTTTTCTTCATAATCTTATTTCTCCTTCCATCTTCCTGACCAGCTTTTGTGTGGTAGAATAGATATCCTGAAGGACAATAACTTTATACAATCAACCGTGAGTTGAATCACATCTTGAGATTATTTTTTAAATCACCCGAAGTCATTAAATTTATTTTCAGTTTTGTTCATTTCAGTTTCAAAGGGTGATGTTTCCTAATTGTGTTTCACCAAGTTCAAGTGAAAAGACTCACTTTAGAGCTTGGTGACTTAAATAATACTGACAACAAAATATATCTGTGTTTGTATTCACTGTTGTTATTCCATACTAGTGTGGTTTTGTGTAAGAGATTGTCATATCTAATTACAACTGAATGGTGAATAATTAATAACTAGTCAGGTAAATGAAATTCCCCATTTTGATATTATTTATTGACTGGATGACTTCAGTGAGTAAAGACTGTGTGAAATTACTTATGCCTAGGGTAGAGGAAAAAGTAATAATCTCATTCAGGAAGCTGATGGTAGAAATTCTGCAGGTATTGAAAATCACCATTCATCGGGACTTATATGCTTTGAAAAACCCCCTTTAGCTGGCCACGGTGATGTACACCTCTAATCCCAGTGGCTCTGGGCTGAGGTAGGAGGATCACAAGTTCAAAAGAAGCCTCAGCAGTTTAGCAAGGCCCTAAGCAACTCAGCAAGACCCTGTCTCTAAATAAAATATAAAAGAAAGGGCTGGGAAAGTGGCTCAGTTTTTAAGTCCCCAGCGTTCAATCCCCAGTAGCCCCTATTCTAAGATAAGTCCCTTTGAGCTCTGAAAATTTAGACTTTTATGCTGATTGAATTCATTATACATGAATTTGTGTTTACATACACATTCATCCCGTCTCTGTGCATGTTTCAGCTTGTTCTTTGTGTCTGATGGCAGTGATTCGTATACCCTTAGTTTATGTTTTTAGATTATTTCCTGGAAGTAGCAGTTATCATTTTCATCATTTAGGAGTAGTAACTACCAGTTTTGAAATATCTTCTATGTCAGGCACCTTGTGCTTTATATTCAAGATTTAAAACCTGTTGTCCCATGGACACACAGTCGTTTTAAAGAAATTGTGTTTGTGTTCTTTTTAGGTGGAAATCTGCATTAGACTTTACCCTTCTATTGTATTAGGTTTGGCCCAGTTTTCTTTTTCACTTCACATTCCCAGTCAGCATCCCACTTATGTAGAGGATGTGACAAATGTGGAAGTGGACATCAATTGTGTAGGTCCTCCTGTAGACCTGCAGACCAGGATATCTAATGCTAGTACTCCAAGTATTTGCTATCTAGTTATTGATCCAGACACCCATTGCCATGGAACCTCCACACAAACCAGTTTACGGGGATGAGAGCTCCTAGACTGAGATGCAATTGCTTGTGAAATATGCACTTGTGGATTCTAAAAGCAAATCCTAATTCATGTACGACAAGCATTTGAACTCTGAAGTCTGACAATGAATTCATAAGATCAATGGAGAGTGTTACATGATGATTATGTGAAGGTGCTTAATCTCCTGACATTTACCACTGAACTGAAGCTACGAGGTTAGCCTGCATCTCTAGTGCAACACAAATGTTATATGATTGAAATGCTGGTGTGCATAGCCCCAAGAGCCTTTGCCTCTGATCATTGGCTTTAAGCCTTCCTGAATAAAATTTGGGTATGCAAATATATATTTATGAAGTTTTAAATAATTTTCACATTCCAGAAAGATGGCGGTCTGATGGTTAGAGTTCATCCTACACTTTGCCATTCCTTGGTAAAAGCAGAAACCTCTAAGATGTACAAAGGATTATGAATGCACAAAAGTGAAAGCCAACTTCTATTTCTAAAAGCTTTCCAGATTTATGACCTGAGTGTGCCATTTACTTGTCACACTTAGTATTGAGTGTTGTGCTTTTAAAGCCTGAACAGTTGGATTACAATTTCCAGCAAAGTAAATGAGAATAATTTGCAGATTTATTAAACCCATACTCTGTCAAAGAAGGAACTGTGTATGTTTCAGTTTTCCAGAAGATTTTTATATACAGAAGAAGATAATGAGACATATTTAGAAATCGAGTCTAGCTACAAATATTTTGCCTTAGGAACATAGGCACACTATTTTACTTTCCAGGATAAAATTACCTTTGGAAGCACAGGCCCAGAGAATACATACACATTTTGGTATTTTAACAAGGAGAACTTTTGAATTCATGTATTTTCAGCAAGAGGAAAAACAATCAATATTTAATAAGATATTGAGATATTTTATATCACCTGGGGATGAGTTCCACTTAATGATGAATAGTTTTAGGAAGGATAAAAATAATTATTTTACTTTGGTTAAAATTGACATTCCTAAAGGTAGCTCAGGGATATCTTAACTCTGAAGGGTTTGCTAAAACAAATGCACCAGTGCTTTTGGAGTAGTAGAACATTTAAAAGAGAAGAAATTTTGCCTTTTCATATCACAAATAATCTGGTGATTGTGTCTATATGATGAAAACTGAGCTAAAGGAAGTGAGACGTGTTTTATGTTTAATGGAACAAATCTTTTCCATTTTGGTTCTTTATTTGCAACTTTGGGATGATAGCTTTTAGACAGCTTTGCCGAAATAAAGTATTTTCCCACATAGTTTGTAATCTCTTAAATCTTTCAAGTTTTAAGTAGGCAAGAAGAAGTGCTTCTCCATATTTTTATTTATCCCTTTCAATTTCCTATATAACTCCTGTGCCTTTATTATTCATTAGCTAAACACAAAATCACCATTTTCAAATGAAGCCATCAGAAGTGCTTAGTCAGGCCCATTCTAGCTCATTCTCTGAAATGCATTTTTTTTTCTCCTATACAAACTGCACTTTGCAGGCACAGAAAGCAAGCACCCTCTGTCACTAGGGTCTTCCATTCAGAAGGATGTGAAATTAACTGTATCTTTCTTGACTTGAGTTTAGAGGAGATTTTCTCACTCAAGCATTGAGTCACTTAGTATCTGACAAACCATTTACACTTTAAAAATTAAACCCACTCACTTGTGATTTGCTGTCAGATTTATTCTTTAAAGGTCAGGCCCAGCGTGTGTTTGCCTCTTCCTTTGCTAAATTTTCAGAGAAGATACAAATGCAGACTCACCATATGGGGAAAACGCCATCTGATCCCCATGAGGGGGAATGGCCAGAAGTATTGAATGGAGCAGGTGACATTTAACCAATATGTGCTTCTTGGGAATAAAATAGAAGCAAAGCAAAGGGGCAGTGGAGTTTGCAGTTGTCACTGCGGCCACCTGCAGCACTAACAGAGGCGTTCACCCATTGCCTATCTGTGGCAGCACAGGGCTGAGGGCCTTGCATGCATTGTCTAAGTAAATCTCTAGAACAACCCTACGGGAAAGATGGGATTGTCTTCATTCCTTTTTAATAATTTAGATTAAGGGGAGCTGAGAAATGGGCTCATGGACATGCAGCTGGTGATGAGTGAGACCCACAGATAGACCAATGGGCACTTGGATTGCATCTGGATCCCCTTTCTTTTTTTTTAATTTTTTTTCTGTTTTGCAGATGGGCACAGTGCCTTCCTTCCTCCCTCCCTCCCTCCCTCCCTTCTCTCTCTCTCTCTCTCTCTCTCTCTCTCTCTCTCTCTCTCTCTCTCTCTCTCTCTCTCTCCATGGAACCCAGTGCCTTACATATGCTAAGCAAGTGCTCTATCACTGAGCCCCGGGCCCCAGCCCCCTTTATTTTTGTTAGGCTGTTTCATGAAAGGCTCAGCTAGGGCTGAAGACTCCACCAGGTGGAATCAGAGGTTGGGTCAGGAACTAAGAATCTTGGAAAAATGTCTCTAAAAATGTTAGCTCCATGGAGGGGGGCAGGTTTTCCCATGATTTGGGAACTTTGAATATTTCCTGACATGGAAGCATTCAGTAAATGTATTTCACTGAATTAGAGGAAGGAAGATTTGTTGACTATGAAAGTGGCTGACTGGAGAGGGAGCACTCTTTCACCCTGTTGTCTACTCTATAGTCATAGCACATGTTGCCCAAGGTGCAGAATAGTTCTTCCCAAAGTTGAATATGTATGTGGAATTCTTAACTATCTCATGGAAACACAGGCTCTGATTCTGTAGACATAGGTAGAGACTAAGGTAGAGACGAGCAAACTAGGAGATGCCACTGTTGCAGATCTGCAGGCCCTCTTGTGTAACAGAGGATCAGGATGTCCAGATAATGCAGTTGACAGTTTTTCTTTACTTCCTTGTCTGAGTTTCTGGAGTTCTAGGACTTGAGGAGGAGGAATAGGAGAGAGGTTCATAAAAGCTCATGGTTCAACTTCAAGACTCTAAGTGTAGAGTATAATTCTCAGTAAAATAAAATGTACCAGAATGCTCATGCTAATATGGACTTGCCCTTGGGAAGAATCTTATGGGGAAACTCTACAAAAAACTGAAGCAGAGTTCTGCCAAAAATGAGAAGGAGGCTACTGCTTTTTGTATTTTTGTATATATATTTTTTCTTTTAAGTTCACATGAAAAGAATTGGGTCTTTCAAGTTTTTTTCATTACTTTCATTTTTCTGTTCATTAGATTTGTTGCCTTAGACCTGGCGAATTTGTATGTAAATACAAAAAGAAACATACACGCACACACAAAAGCATTGGTTTTAAGAAAGTGACTAAATGATAAAAGAATATTTAGAGCAATAATTGAAGAACTCTGAGCAAGAATTCAAAGGAGCAGCATTCCTGACAGTCAGTAGTTTTGGGAACAGCTAACAGCTCAACAACTGGTATACAGAAATTCTCGTATAGCAAGTTGGACATTATTTCAACAATCTCAATATTTAAATGAAGAGCAATTGAAATGATTGTTGCAATGTGCTAAAATTTATGGAACTGATGACAGTGTGATTTATTATATGAATTGGGTTATCCGGGAGCTACGTACCTTAATTCATAATAATAAATGTGTTCTTGAGATTGTGGGAGATGACTTTTAAAGATGAAACCTTTGAGGTGTCAAGTATATGTACTGTTTTAAAACTCCCATTTTTTCACTTAAAAACTCATTTAAAGGAAACATCTTTCTTCTCTCTTTGCCTTTTTCTGTTTGGCTTCTTGTTGATTACTGTTTCTCTGAGGGTAGTGCCTGGACTGTCTGGGACCAAACAGGTGCTGTTTAGGGTGTTTTACCACAGTGTACCATTTTGTAAAAAGCACTGTGATGGATTAGAAAAAAGTGTAGAATGCCTTGGAACAGGTGTTTACCCAGACAAATTGAAATAGATAGTTGAACACTTATCCAATTAATTTATTAAATGTGCTTAGTCACTCCAGATAAATCAAAGAAATGTCCTCTTTCCCTGGTTCATCCTCAGCTTGAGATTGGCTTGAAGTGTCTCAGATAATTACCTAACTTTCTACTTTATCTTTGCCTATACAGACCTAGCCAATTTCTCCCACTAGTGAAGAAACTAAATTATTCTCACCTCTTCAGGAAACCTTTAAAAATCTTTAACTTTTAGAGGCTAATTTCTTGTCCTTTGTTTGGGACTTTAGCCTTTTGTTTCTGATAGTTGTATGGACACATTTGCTCTTCAATTATGTAACATTGGAAGAGTGTACACTTTACCTTTCATTTATAAGGGGGATAATGTTTAAAGTGGGTTTTATGATGGAGAGTCTTTTAAATTTAAAAATGCTAATAGGACAAAAAACTTAACATTTGTTTTGCAGATGGCAGCTGAATGGCAGTGATATTGATATGAGTCTGGAACATCGTTACAAGTTGAATGGAGGAAATCTTGTGGTTTTTAACCCCAACAGAAACTGGGATATAGGAAGTTACCAGTGTTTTGCTACAAATTCACTTGGGACAATTGTCAGCAGAGAAGCTAAACTCCAGTTTGCCTGTAAGTTTATGTTCACACATCTTGTTAAATGGGTATTTAAAAGTATTTAACTTAATTTGTGTGGCCATTTTGAATTTTAATAACAATGTGTCTATTCTATTGGTTCAAAAAAATAGATTGAAAAAATAGCTCAATGTGATTCTTTGGACTTCTATGACATGTGCAAAGTAGATCTTAAAATGTGTGTGTATATGTGACTCCTTTATTACTATTTTGTATGAGTTCCAAATAGAGAATGCAAAACAAGGCAGTTAAGGATCCTGGATGGAACAGCTGCTCCATCCTGGAAAGAATGTGATAGAATAGTCAGGCGTGGTCCTTACTGGGTAGATCATTTAAATTACAAATATATCTTGCAAACCTGGAAACATTAAGGAAGAAAAAAGAGTGGGAAAAAAGAAGAAAATGACGTATGTGGTGATATATTTTTCACCTCCTTTGGGGAATTGCAAAAAAGGACCCTCAGCACAAGCTCCCCTAAGTTCCTAGCCTGGGAGGTCATGTTAATTGAACCCCCTTGAGGAGGTGACCCACATTAAGAAAAATCAGATTCTTCCTCCACAGAGTTAGGAATTGAGACCAGAGGCTCAGTGTAGTCTTAATATTTGTCTATTTTCTACTTTTTGTTTCTCTTCTCGTTTGTTTTCTATTTTGTATTATCATGTACATCACCATGACTTTGGTACTTGGTTTTCTTTTAGCTCTTCGTACCTCTCTAGTTCTGAAATTGGAATGTACATGTTCCAGCACTGTGGTAGTGTTCTGTCTCAGCTCCCCTCACAAACCATTATTAAATTAATGATGTGCTACTTAAGGCAGGCCCGCTGCTTGGCTCTTTTTATAACAGCCCTGGTCGGTTTGTCCCACCATTCCACTCCATACTTACTTGCTTCTTCCTTTGTTTCCCCTCGTCCCACCCCCATATGCATAAGTCGTTGTTTTTTAACCTGTATATTGTCTGGGTATTTTGAAAGCTATAGGTAGTGTTTATATTATGCAATCTGTTATATTTGAGATTAACAAAGTGTTTTATTTCGTAAATAGAGAAATTTAAGTTTAGAGTTTTTTCAGTGTCTTTCCATTTTAAAGAGTTTAGATACATTTATCCTTAGTGTATACTTTGCATTCTTGTATTTCTGTGATTATTTATTTTTAAATTATGTCATTTAATATACATGTTATGTATACATATATTGTGAAATGTGGTATATATGCATGTATGCACCTGTATATAGTGAAATATATGTAATATACATATGTGTATATATCTGTATATATAGAAATATTCTCTTCATGAATAGTAACATATGTGTATATAGTTTTCAAACAGAATTTTGCCAAAATCTTCAGCACTAACCACCAGACCTCTTTCCAGTTTTGCATTAATTCATTTCTTAGTCCATATTTAAACATTTCTAACATTTAATATATTCTGTATAAAAATTCAAATATGTTTCATGCTTTTCTTTTTAATAATGTCATCCTTTTGTCTTAAATATGAAGGTGGGTTTTGGTTGGTGATACATGTTGAAACTACTTGTTTAATTGGAGACTTCCTAAGGCACTGCCCAGATGTCTTCTGCAGTCAGTTGCTTGATAGAAGGTGGCCACACTAAGCACAGTTCCCTGCTAAGCTCACCACCACCACTGTATTTTTAGGTTCACTCAGTTGGACATGGTAGGATTACTTTTTCTTCATGTTTTCAGCTGAAAAAAGATCTATTTCCAGCACACAGCTAAATTTATATCTATTTAACTTGCATTGCTTAGAACTTGGAAATTTCTCTTGTGATAATTGGACATTTTGTATATAATTTAAGGATGTTTCCTCCTTCTATCTTTTAGTTTGGTTCATGTGTATTTTAGAAAGTCAGTTGTCATCTATGTATTAGATAGTTCTTGTCCTTTGTTTGGAATTATTTTCCTCTCAGTCTTCTCTTTCCTATCAATTTCTGTTCTGGATCCATAGAAGCCACATCTTTCTGTATTCTTTTAAGATAAAGATTATTCTCTTGAATATTCTTTCTCCACTACTTCCATTTGCTGCTTCCATTTTTATGTCTGAGACTTTTCAACAGATGGTGTCCATACTCAGGGTCTGTCACCAGGTGGTTTAGGTGGATTCTTCTGGCCCTACATTTGCCCCGTAGATGCTAGAACATTTACATTGATCTCTAGAAAGAAGAACCAGTTCCCAGGCTCCTTACTGTTTCCAGGAGCACTTCAGCAAGTGCACCCTTTGTGTAGTGGTATGTTTCTACTCAAAATTCTTACATCCTATAGTATTTAAGGGAGTGTAATTAACTTATGGATTTTTCCTCAGTCAGCCCTTCTGGAGACTATGGTCTGAATTGAAAATACCTCTAAAATTATATTGCACCATCTAAAGTCTGTCCCTGGTTCTTGGATAGCACTTTATAGGCAAAGCAACATGAAATTGTTGAGTCTATGATAAGATTTTAACAAGCATCCTCATTTGTAAGATACTTAGTAACTTTTTTGTGGATGCAAGGGAAGACATGAGAGTTCTGCGTCAGAGACAAAGGGCTTTGTTACTCCCATAACCTCAAGCACCATGAATTTCAGCAATTTGATTTCATTCCTCTTGTCCACCCAAGAGGAGATTCAGCATGGCTGTGGTGGATGGTATTTCCATAGCTGAAGAACAGTGAGTTGGGAGAATCTACCTCTTTTACAGAAAGAAGAAAGCAAATATGCTTTTTGTCCCATAGGGATACAGTATCCTATCTTCCAGGTTGCTCTCTGCAAACACATCCCTAGTTATGGGCCTCTCATTTTGGCACAGGCAGAAAAAAAATGCAGGAAAATAGAATTCTTAGTGGGTCACTTTCACCTGTCCCCAAAAAGGTCATTTTCCTTGCTTATTTGTGTCCTTGACTTTCTGGGTGAGGGTGCACCAGATCAAGACAAGTGGGATTAGAGAGGTTCAAAATATAAAATATCTCCCTGCCTTTATTGGGAAGTCCCTCTTTTACAAACCTAGGATGTGCCATTGAGCCCTGGGGCTTTCTGTCAGTCTGTTTTCCTGTGACTTACACTGTTTATTTCCTCCTGTGCTTTGAGCTAGATTGCTTAGCAGTCTTGGTGTACTCTGAGATTCTTTGGTATTGTTTTAAATTTCTTAGTGTTCTACTAAGAGATTTATTTGAAAGTTTCAAGAAGGAATATTGAGTATTCTTAACCTGGTACTACATTAAACTGAAAAGGTTCCAAATTTTTTATTTAATTAATATGGCTGGGATTTACATTCCTGATAAAGCCCCCAAAGAAAGTGGCAAATGATTAGAAGATATTTTATAACTGTTAGAGAAAAACATTGCTTTGTTTTGGTAACCTGAAAGAATGTAATACATTAACTGGAGAGGAAATAAGGATGGAGGCTCTTGTGTTAGTAGGATGCTCACGACTCCAGTTCAGAGAATCTTGGCTGTCTTTGCTGCAGGCAAATGGATGGTAAAGTGTTGTCATTGAAAAATGTTCTCTCTAGTTTTTCAATATAGCTTTGTCTCCCCTCCAGACTGTGTCTCCCCTCCAGACTGTGTCATGTTTGTATGCTTAGCAATACTTCTTTGTTTGTATCCACCACAGAGAAAGCACTTCTGTGTAGTTCATGAATGAGTGAGTAAATGAAAATATGGTCAGTGCACCATTTTAATGCTCATGAAAATGCAACGTGTGTGTGTGTGTGTGTGTGTGTGTGTGTGTGTGTGTGTGTGTAATAATTTCAATTTTTTAGTTGCTTGAAGATAGTTTTGGTCATAAAATGAATGTGAAAATCCCGTAGTTTAAGATGCCTGCTTTCCATAGACACTCAGTCCTTTTTCATAGATTTAGGGTGGAACAATTTTCAGAAGGAAGAGAGATGTAAAATGATTCAGTGACTGAGTTGTAGACATTGTCTCAATTATTTGCTGTTATGTTACATGGATATAATTTGGGGTGCTTTTTTAGTTTACTGGGATAATACTTCTGTCCACTTCTTAATTCTAGCGGCAGAAAGTTAAAGAGTTGCCTTTGGAACCCCCAGTGTCCTTGCTTTCTAATATCTACTTTTCTCTTAATCCTGAATTTTCTTGTATTCCTGATGAAAATATTTTTATTTTGACCATTTCTGAGGTGCAATATATGTTTTAAATCATGGCTTATATCAGAGGTCTCAATATAGTTCCTCAATGGAGGAACTATAAGGGATGTCTAAGTAGCTACTGTTTATTATTTCAAAATTTGAAACAATTGAAGTACCTTATCCTGGTGAGATTCCCTTTCTCCATAGATATTCAGTGTTTTAGTTAAATGTGTTTTACTTCCATGTGTTTTTAAGAAGTTTTGACTACATATGAATATATTCTGAGCAACACATAAAATCATTTTAAGTTTTTTAATTTCTTGGTTTTTTTTCTTTTGAAAATTGAACCCAGGGGTGCTTATTCACTGAGCTGTATTTTTTATTTTGACACAGAATCTCAATAAGTCACTTATATCTGACTCACTAAAGTTGCTAAAGCTGGCCTTAAAGTTGTAATCCTTCTGCCTCAGCTTCCTGAGCTGCTGGGATTACATGTGTGTGCCACCATAGCCAGCTACTTTTAAAATTTCTTAAACAGTATGCACATAACTATTTTTCTTCAGAATTATGCTTTAGAATATCTGTCAATCTGCAGCCTTGCCAAACTTGCTATTCTCTTATTTTTTAATTTGACCAAATCAGAAACATTACAGAACTGAATTTCATTGTGGTTTTTAAATTGTGTTTCTGTGGTTTCAATGAAGTCAAGCTCCTTTTCATATATTTCTTCATTGATTGTTTTTCTATTATCTATATACTTTCATACTGGATGCCTGTCTTTTTAATTATTGATGTTCTCTGTATGTTCTGCATAAATCATTTGTCATTTACATATGTTATAAATTATCTTTGGATTGTTAATAGCAAATTTGTTTTCTCCAATGCTGTCAAATGAAGTGATGTTCTTATTTTTTATTTTAGGTTAAATTATCAGCCATTTTCTTTATGGGTTATGCTCTCTTCTGAATTCTTTAAAATCCATCTTCCTCATTGTAAAATGGAAAATTCATTCTCTTAAATTTACTAATAAATGTGTTGGTGTTGCTGTTCCTGGTGGCACATGCTAGTAATTCCAGCAACTCAGGAGGCTGAAGCAGGAATATCACAAGTTCAAGTCAAGCTTTAGCAATTTATCAGGGTCCTTAGCAACTCAGTGAGACTCTATCACAAAACAAAACCCAGTCGGTTGAGATTTGGCTCAGTAGTAAAGTGCCCATGGGTTCAATCCCCATTACTAAAAATAAATAAAGTGTTGGCACTTTGCTTCTCATGTTTCAGTCTTTCTTTAATCACCTGGAATGGATACCATTTCCTTTATTTCATGATGTTCATTTGCTATAGCAGCTGAATTGATTGAAGGTTCTGCTTTTTACCAATTGGAACACAATGTGTGCTCCCTTTCTCAACCTTCTCTGGACTTTTCTGCTTGCAGAATATTATTTGCTAATAATGACAGTTTTCGGTTCCTTGCCAACCACTGTTCCCTTTGTGTATCTAACTTAATGGTATGGCTCTTTCTCTGACCTAGTGTGTTGATTCCACATATGGGGGTAGACTTCCCTGTTCTGCTCTTGATTTCAATAAGTGCAATGCAGCTTTCCCTGTGCAAAGCGATGTCTGGCCCGCTATATAGATACCCTTTATCGGGAATTTATCAGCTAGTTTAATTTTAATCATGGATGCTTTATTCCTTCATGCTGTATTACCTGCTTTTACTAAAATATATATGCGGCTTTTCTCTTTTATCTGTTGATATAGTTAGCACTTTCCAGTATGAAGTGGCCTTGTACTTGGGCTAGTCACATAGGCTGTTATGTAATTTTTAATGTCTTGGATATTATCTATTAGTGTTTTGTAAAATACTTCTGCAGATCAGTAATGGAGAAGATTTTCATTTTCTCATCTCTACTTTTCTGGCTTTGGTATAAAAGTTATATGCACCTCTAAAAATGATTTAAAGAGTATTCTTTATTTTCCTATCCCTAGAAAACATTGAGAAATGGTGGAATTTGCTGTTCCTTGAAGAAGATATAGAACACAAGCATAAAAACATGTGGGCCTGGAGTTTTCTTGGAGGAAACTTTTTAATTAATAGTTAAATTTATTGAGTAGCTATAGGATTAATCATACTATTTCTTTTTGACAGGTTTAATATTTTTAGGAATTTTATTTATGTTTTTTAATGTATGGACAAAAAATGTTCAAAAACATTTTATATCTTTTTTTCTCAATTTGACTGTAGATGGCCATCTCCGGTTCCATTATGGATATTATTTTGGTTCTCTTTCAACATCAATTTTTTTCTTAGAACTTGATCATGTGAACCTTTATACTTTATTCATTTATTTTACTTCTACCTTTACTGTTCTTTCCCAGTTCTTGGTTTATTTTCCTATTCTATTTCTATCCAGTTAAGTTGTGTGGGGATTAGTTCATTTTTTTTCCCCAACTTTTTTCTATTCTAATATAAATACATATGGTTTTAAATTTCCCAGAGAGCACCATTTTGGCTGTTTGCAGTGAGTTTGACATACAGTAAGTTTATTGTTTCAAATCTGTAAATGTAATAATTGTATTATGATTTCTCTTTGGTACATCTGAGTTGATCAGATACATAATTTAAAAATTTCAAACACATTTTCATTAGCCCTTGTTTGTGATTTCTAAGCTGCAACCATTGACCACACAGTACATTTTGAAGCTGTTACTACTGGAAATTTTTCTTACTTGCTTTGTGACCCAGCATTTTTTAATGATTCATGTGCTTGGAATCATGTATATTATCCAAATACTGGGCACATTTTTCTTCATATGTTCATGGAATTATACCTTCTAATCATTATGTTCAAGTCCTTTTGTCATTACTGGTGCATAATCTATTAACCTTATCTATTTCTACCTCAGTGATGGTGAAATTCTGTTTGTGCCTTTATTGCTGTACATTTTGCTGTATGTATTTAGCATATTATTGAGCTATAAAAATTTAGAATATTTTTGTCAACATTCAGTAATTCTCTATTTAATTAATTACTTTGCCTTGTATTTTAAATGTTAATATATTAATATTGCAATTTTATTCTGATTTTTGTTTTTTTCCTTCCCTATATCTATATTGAATGAGAATTTCTTTTCCCTTCAAAATGTTGAAGATTGCATACACTCTTTTTCTTATAGGAGTTGGCCCAGAAATTTTAGTATTCCTTATATCCAGCAATAAGGATTTTAAACCATATTGCCTAACTCCAGGATCCTATTCTGTTGTTATCCAATGCTGTGTTAAATTTCTTAACCCTATGATTAGACATGATTGTTGTTGTTCCTTTTATGTTCTTGTTTTTCTTTTACATCAGAAATGATAGTTTGTGCACACTCCTACAGAGCTTGTAATTTTTCAGGGGGACGTTGGACTTTTGCCTGTATCCTTTCTATTTTTCCTTTTCTGGAGTAAGCTCCTTTTAGCTTTTTTGCCTGTTTCCTTTGATATTTGCCTTCGTGTTTCTAAATAACTTGCTGACGTCGCCACTTCCTGGGTCAAGTTTTGGTTGTGAGCATTAGACTGACCCTTGGCTCCAACACCTGAGGCTGACCTTCTCTGCCACCTTAGCAGCATGGGGTTGCATTGTTATGAAGTTTAAGAAAAACAGCATGTTTCAGTCGTTACTGTCACAAAAGTACAAAATTAAAAGCAGTTAGCAGCCCAATATGTGCTCCTGGCTATGCCTGGAGTTGCCCAAGTAACTATAAGCCTCTGCTTTTCTATCCAGACCTCCACCGAAGATAAAACCGCAGCCTTTGTGTCTGAAGCTGGGGATTAGGAAGAAGGCTGGTGCTGATTGTTAGTGGATTCATATGTGTCATCTTAGGCCATGTTATTATAAGATTTTATTGGACTGTAATTTCAGTTAGGTCAATATATTCAGTGATGGCATTATTAGAACTCTGTAACTGATATTCAGAGCTGAATTTGGTGGCAAATGATTATTTATTTTTTCATGAACAATTTTTCTTTCCCCCCAAATTAGTAATCTTGTTATACTTTTTTACTTCCTGGTTTTGCTATTGTCTTATACTAAAAGCAGGCAAAATGTTGGCCACTTTTCTGAATCTCCTATCAGATACAGATGCCTCACTCATTCTATCAGTTTCACCTTCTTGGGGAAGTATGTTCTAGAGCTATTTGGAGTGCTCCAGCCTGGGCTGGTCTTCTTGCATATCAGGGGATCTATCCCTTTGGGTTCTCCCTTCTACATCACTAAGGATCCCTGCATTATCTGTGCCATGTGTATCTTCTTAAACCTGTGTTCACTGTTTTACTCTTTCCTGGAAGTACCATTTTAGAGTACCAGGTCTTCAACTATCCTACGAAGAGATGTATAATGTATACAGTTGTTGTAGATCATGTATCCTAAAATTTTTATGCTAGTAGACTTGACTGAAATATGTGGCTTTATCTGAATACTCTGTCAAAATCTTTTCCTTCAGTTTTTTGAACACACTTGTCTGTATTCCAGTGTTGCTCTTGAGAAATCTAATGCCATTTTGGCTCATGGTATCTTGTACAGAGGATCTTGTTTTTCTCTAGAAAAGCTTGTTGGATCCTATTTTTGACTTTAGTGTTCTTCAGTGTCACAGTGACTTGGTTTTCTATGAATCTAATTTTGTTTAGCCTACTGTTATTACTTTTGTTGTCCTGTAGTTTTGACACAGGAGTCCTTTAGTAATGGGAGAGTATTTTAGTCAGCTATATTGTTGCTGTGATCAAAAGACCTGACAAGGACAATTAGAGGAGGAAATGTTTATTTTGGTGCTCATAGTTTCAGAGGTCTCAGTTTATAGACAACCAGCCCCATGCTCTGGGCCTAAAGTGAGGCAGAGCATTAAGGCAGAAGAGTTTAGTATAGGCAAGTGGCTCAAGGCACTGCACCAGGAAACAGAGAGAGGGAGAAGGAGAGAGTTCCACTCAACAGGGACAAAATATATACCTCAAAGGCATGCCCACCCTGGCTATGGTTACCACCCAGTTAATCCTTTCAAACTAATCTACAGATTAGTTTAAGATTCTCTCAACCCAATCATTTCACCTCTAAACTAATTTTCTTCATCTCACAAATGAGCTTTTAGAGGACACCTCATATCTAAGCTATAACATTTTGCCACTGGTCCCCAAAAGCTCATGTCCATTTCACAATGCAAAATTCATCTACTCCATTTCCCAAAGTGTGCACAGTCTTAACAGTTCTAGGATTTTCTTAAGTCCAAATTAAAAGTCTCCTTTGAGACTCAAGGCAAACTCTCAATGAGAGCACCCATAAAAAAAATCCAAAACATGTTGCATATATCCAGTACAGTAAGGCACATACTATCCATTTTTCTTTTACAAGGGAGAAATTAAGGCATTGAAAGAAGGGATGAGACAAAAGACCAAAATCCAACTGGGCAATTGGATTCTATAGCTCTGTGTCTAGCATCTAGGATTAGTGGCATCCTGATATTCTCTTCAAAGGACTTTTTTTTTTTTAGTACCACCCACTATGGCTTCGCAGCCAATATGGCCCTTCTCTTGTCTTACTTCTCTGCTCAATTCCTATAGCTTTCTTCTGCAGACATTCCACATTATTGGCATCTTTTAAACTTGAGGGTCTACACTGCAGCTTTGGCTTCCTTCCCACTTTTCCACACCTTGCCCTATCAGGAATGTCCACAGTTTTTCCAACCCTGGGGTACTTTGCCTTGCCTCCCCAGAATCTCTTTTTGAAATCTCAGTGGAAGCCTCCATCACCCTCCAACTGCAGCATACTGGATTTCTACAGAACCAGCACTAATTGGCCAAGTTCTGCCACCATTTCAATAAGTAGTCAAATATCCGGAGACCTTAGTTGCAGCAATTTATGAGTACCTGGGCAGCTGAGCATGGTAAAACAGCTTCTTAGGTACCCCTGTGCAAGCAGAGTGCCCCACTGGTCTCTTCTCAAAGAAATTTTTACTTTTATATCCTTGAACCTGAGATGGATGTGGTCTTGCCAATTCCTGAGATGCTTTCAAATCATATTTAATAGTATTTCTTGGTGAAGTATTTAGGATTTATTTAATGGCTGCAATCTCTTTAACAACCACGCCTTCCGTAGCCCCAGTTTTACTTGCTATTTTCTGCCCAAATTGCAAGTTTTTAAAAAATCTTTTTTCTTTTCTTGCCTCTCCTGATTATCACAATGAATTTGGCTAAAAGCCACCAGCTATACCTGTACCACCCCATAAAGGCTCTGCTGTCTTGAAATTTCCTCTGCCAGATAAATTAGTCCATCACCTTTAAATTCAGCCTCACAGAAAGTCTCAGAACACTGACAAAATGTAGACAGCGTTTTAGCCAGAATATAATATGATGACCTGTAGTCCAATTTTCAGAAAAGTTGCTTTTCTTCTCTGAAACAGCATGAACCCATTCTTTACTGTCTGCAATCCTATTAGCAATCTGATCTTCTGAGTACCCAACGTAATTGCCCATTAAGCTCTGCTTATGACATTTTAAAGATTTTCTATCTTGCATCTGTAAACTTTTGAAAATTTCACCCACAAGTTCCAGAAAGCTCCAAAAGTTTCTGAATCACATGTTTAGATTAGTCACAGCCAGGATCCTATTTCTCAGTACCAGTTTTTGCTCAGTAAGCTTTTCTTCACTGTGTGACCAAAAGACCTAACAAGAACAGTTTAAGGGAGGAAAAGTTTATTTGGTGCTCATAGTTTCAGAGTTCTCAGTCTGTAGACAGCTGGCTTCATTGCTGTCTCTAGTAGGTACGGCAGAACATCATGGCAGAAGATTGTGGCAGAGGAAAGTAGCTCAACCAATGCACCAGGAAGCTGAGAGACACTCAGTTCCCCTCATATGGACAAAATATAAACCCCAAGTGCATGCCTCCAGAGACCCAACTTCTCATGCTACAACCTACCTTCCTACAGGTACCACCCAGCCAATTCCAATCAGCTGATTAATGCACTGACTGAGTTAAGCCTCTTATATTCAAGTCATTTCACCTCTAAACTTTCTTATATCGTCTCACACATGAGCTTTTTGGAGGACATCTATTATCTAAATCATAACAGTGACTTTGTATGCTTTCCTTAGTTTTCTGTTCCTATTTCATTCATATTTTTACTTTTATCTTGAGCAACCCAGATTGGATTATTCCTCTCACCTCCACATTGACTTCCAAGCTTACTCAAATTTCCTTTTGTTGACATTTACCCCTGCCTGTTGGTAGGTAAATTCAAACCTTGCTTAGAAAACTTCTATTGAGTTTTTAATATCTATTTATTTTTTTAGAGGCTTTGTATTTGAAATATTGCTTTTATATCTTATTCTAGGTTAAGAGTTGTAATATTTTTTCAACTAAACCTCAAGGATATAACCAAACTGAAAACCATTTTATGTCATGTATTGGGCTCAGTGTGGCCCCGCATGTATAGTCAAATTTCATACTTCCTGTTAGTTCTATTCTATAAGGTCATTTCTAACACTGGAATTAAGAAACAGTGAGCCCTTGAGCTCAGTGGAACACAGGACTAGGTTTCCATGAACCTCACACAGCATTCTTATCAACCAAACAATATATAATGTGCATTTCTGCTTAAAGACACTTGGTCTATTATTTATTCGTTGACAATGAATTCTTGGCCAATCATATTGTAACCCATGCCTGAATGAAGCTTATCTAATATCTGTATTTTCTCCATGGGGCACATGACAACCTTTTTGCATATAAGAACACTAGATAGCACTTTAGCACTTACTTGGGGGTTGTTTTAAAAAGTGAAATCACCAACCAAACACAAATGTGTGATCAATGTGGCACTAAATATATTGGAGAAAAGGACAATTTTTATATATTCTAGACACAAATCATTCCTTTGTTCAGCATATTCACACTGTATGTATCATGTTCTGAGTAGTAATTTTGTAGCTGTCTTGGTTATTAGATTGACTGTTGCTTGTATTCAAGTTACCCTTATCTTACTTAATTATATAATTATTTCTCTGGTCCATCTTGGAGTCTACTACTCCTTATTGCTTACATAAACTTTGCCTCATTTACTAACATTATCATCTGAAGTAATAAAAATCTAATAAGGCATATAAAATAGCTAAAAAATGATAGAAGAATTCAAATTCCACAAACTGCCCAGCAATGTTGATAAAGTACAACAAACTTACTGCATATCAAAAACATATAGCTACAAAGTAGATTAGTAAATTCTAGATCCATTCTGTGAAAGGGTAGTGATGCTGGCAGTTCATATATGCTAAAAAGAAGTTGTGTCTTCATGTAAGAAGCTGAGTTTCTCTTAGGTATGTATACCTAGAAAACAACATTGCATATTGAAATTTTAGTACTTTTCATGAGTTAGGCATCCACTGTACTTTTTCTACCCCTTCATAAATTCATTATAAGGAGAAAGAGATGGACAAACATGTCCTAGCCCTCCCCCAAGTCCACAGCTGGTTTGACCATGAGCACAGACTTTCAGGGATGTGGGATGTGTGCAGAAGTTCTTAATTCCAAATGCTCATTTCCTAGCTGAAGACCTTATCTCCCATTTCCACGTGGGTGAATTGCAAGCTGATACTATGGTGCTTCACACCCTCATCGCACTGCCTGGCAAACCCAGTCTAAGTCCTGGAATTCATGAGTTTACTGTACTACAAAACTTTCCCTACTTATTCATCCTGTTCTACTCAACTTTCCACTTTTTGACATTTGGTTACCCCTCTATGTGTACTTCCTGGATTCCCCTTCTCAACTAATGTTAGGCCAGCTCTGACTCTCTTGATGTCTGTAGGTATCTCTAGCTTCTCTTTCCAAATCATAACTTTTTTTTCTCATATCTCTTCCATATCTGGAGTTTTCTGACTTAATGAGAGACACATTTTGTGTGTGTGTTGTTCAGATTCAATCCTCTAGATCACCGCTGAGTTCCGTCTTTCTCTTATATTCCACAGGGCTCTCATCAATTGATCTTACTGCTTTTGTCTTCACACTGTACCTAGAATCTGACCACTTTTCACTCTCTTCACAGCCACCACTGTGTGGGAGGCAGTCTTGCCTGAGGAAGTCTTGTCTGAGGAAGGCTTGCACGTAGAGGAATCTCTGTCTCCACTCTGGAGAGAGAGGCCCGGGCACCTCCAGGCCATCTGCTCACCTCCAACACAGAGCAGTCGGGGCTTCTGAGGCCGCGTGGCACTACGCTCAGCATAGTTTCTGCCCTCAATAAGACACTGACTTCTCTAGGACCTTGAGGTACTCCCGACAATGCTAAAGGCTGGACAGGATTTCAAGAGTTTCACCTTTCAGAGCAGAAGGGCTCTTAATAGAATCTGGGGGAAAGGTGGCACTTCCCTTTTTGTTCAAACTTAGGAACACAGGATCATTGTCTCCAAATTCAGGTCTAAGGAGAACTGAGTCAACTATGCTCTCAGATGCATGTTTACTGAGTTATTTTCCTTCCTCAACCCTAAAACCTCATCTTCTCCCAGGACAAAGCCATACATCCTTTTTTACTTCTCTTCTCCCCTCTGGGGAGTTCGATTCTACCCAGGCTCTTTTCCTAGGTGGGATTGCCAGAGCCCAGGACAAGTGTGTCCTAGTTTTGTTGACCTTAATGGAAATTCTAGAATCTAGAATTAATTCAAAATCTGCTGTTTCACTTGAGCCCAGCCTCTCATTTTCCTGAATGTGGGAACATTAATCAGATGGGAGCAAAAAGGAAAAAATACCTAGTGGATTGCGAATGTCCAATAGTGAAAGGACAGCGCCAGGCTAGGGATCTACCCCATTCTTTGTAATAGTGCTTAGAACTCAGAGAGGAGACTGGAAATCCTATTGGGGATGCGGGCCAAAAAGAACCTGGGTGCACCTGTCCCATTGATGGAGGTGGGGTTTTAGCCCAAGAAATGATAAAATCTAGCACTCTAACTTTTATAGAACAGTTGCCAGCCATTGGGTTCCTGAGCTGTGAAAAGGGGGAATGCTTCCTCCCCAACTGCTGCCAGTCTCAGCCTCCTGATTGGGGAGTAAAAGGGTGCAAAGCTACAAAGATGCTCTCCTTATTTAAGTGCTCAGTGTCCTTTGAGAGTGGAGAGGGAAAGGGAAGGGCTCTCAAACAGTCTCAGGGTTCCTAGACAAAACTGTTAGGATACTCCAGGTGACACACCTAGTTCAATTAGTAGGCTAACCTCCAACTCCCTTGGGCTTCTTCTCCAGCAACTGCCAATGGTTCCACAGAACTAACAAGGACCTCCCAAACTCCAACAAATCCCTGCCTCACCCCAGCTTTCCACAGACTTCCTGCATTCACTGAACAGGAAGAATCCTGGCAGTTCCCTTCTTTATGGGAAGTAGCAAATCCCACTGGGCGCTGGAACATACAACCTGAGTTTTACAAGAAAGAGCCATCATACCTAGGATTCAACTGTGAAGCTGCTTGCTGGAGGTGCTCTGTCCTGCCTGTAACTAATACATGTTTTAAATATATGTGTTGAATAGATGAATGAGTGGATGATTGGAGGGCTTGCAGGACTTCTATGTTTGGCGTCCCTGGAAATTTCACAAAGTTCTGACTTTTTTTTTCCCAGGAGTTGTTAAGCTTTTCCCTCATGAAGTCTTCAAAGTTTGTCTCTTACAAGAGTGCCTTGGTATTTCTTTTTTAATGTTCTTGCTGAGCAGGACCAAAATCCAACAATAAGCAAACCTATTTCCAACTACTCTTATTTCAAATGGGAAGGGATTTAGTGCAGAAGCTAGACAGAGTGGGTTGAGGTTCTGCATTTACTTTGTTTGGAGATTCCATGGGTTAATTGAAGTTCTTCTTCTGATAGACCCCTCCTCTTTCTCCTCCTTCTCAGGTTCTCAGTCAGTTTAACTGCTGACTTTTGTAAGGCAATCTGCCCCTTTGTGAGTGGACCTGCTGTCTCTGAAAGGGCTCCTGTGCCCAGCCCCTCCTTGGGGGCCCTTCCTGTGTGCACGTGGGTTTGAAAATCTCATTGATTTCCATCCAAAGGGGCTAATTACATTACTTACAGTAAATAGCTGCCCTGCTGTCAGGTAGGGCTGCCAAAGTAAGGGGGTGTCTCCAGCTTAGTTCACTTGATTGGCTTCATTTTTTGTGTGAAATTGTGTTTTATGAGCTGTATTCTGGCACCCAGAGGACCTTAAAAGTGTCCAATCTGCAAATAACATTATTTTGGACCCTGAGGAAAAAAAAAACTGAAGGGAAGCAGCAGAGTCTTGGATTTCATGGAAGAGGTAACTCCACCAGTCTCAGATGGTGGTGCATTGGGACAGGAAGTCAGGGTGCCGCTGAGGGTGTTTTCCTCCTTTTCTCCATTCCTTTCTTCCTTCCTTCCCCTCCTTCCTCTCTTCCATCTTTCCTTCTTTCCTCTTTGTTTCCTCCATCCCTTTCTTTCCCTCTTATTCTCATGCTTGCTTTTTCTTTCTTCCTCTCTTCCCCTTTCCCTTTCTACTTCTCTCCCTTAATCTTTCTTGATTTGGCTACAGTCTATGTCGGGCTTCCCAGGGTGATGGGATGGAAGTGGTTGGCTCTTCTAAAATCTCCAAGATGTGTCCAAGACCCAAGCTCTGATGTTCCTGGGCAAGTTGGTGGGGAGTGGTGGGAAACCCAGGCTAGCTACAGGGACCCAAGGAGGGAAGAGCGGCTGGAGTCCCTTCTCTGGTTAAGGCGGGGTTGGTTCCTGTCGCCGCGCCCCGCTTCGGGCCCCTGAGGAGCCTCTAGCCTTTTGAATGAATCGACAATATATTAGTATTGTGGATACTTTTTAATGGGGCCGGGGAGAGGCCGCTGCCAACAGGAACAGAGAGCCACAGAACAATCCCACCTCTTGTGAGGAGCAGGTCTGCCATTCTGCTTGTCAGTTCTCACCTTCCCCTCCTCCACAGCAAGGAGTCCCTTTCACACCCTCCTGAGTGTGCGGTGCGCCCAGTTTTACAAGTGCCCCTGTCTTGCGAGGATAGTGGGAACAGCACGCACAGGGGCCGGCGGCGCGTAGTTCTATGGGAGCAGGCACCCAGCTCGCCTGAGTCCTGCCCACGATGACAAGATTCAAATGGGACATTAGAATCTCAGCAGTTTTCCTTCAGACTTGAATAGAGTAAGAGAGTAAATCATCCTGTGTACAAGTTTATGCCCTGTCCCATACACTCTAATGTTTCAAAGAAAAAAATATATATATACATTTTTGCCGAAAGTAAACTGCAGAAAAATTCCCTAAGCGCCTTTTCACTTTAGAAGACGCTCCAGTGCCTGGTAGTGTCAGGTATCCCAGGAAGGTGAGGCAAAGATACAACTGCTTCTAAAAGATGAGCTGAGGAAAAAGGGGTTGGGAAGAAAAGAAACATGCACTAAATTCTCCACCCCAGTGAGGGGCTTGAATTCCTGCCTAATCTTTATATATTGACAGTTTTGTAGACTGGGGATGAAAGTCCACAAGAAGGAAACCCAAAGTTTTGAGCTGGTTTTCTGTGTGCCCTGAGCTGGGGTACGGTCTTGAACTGAGATCAAATAGGCCGACTCCCTGCCTTCTGCGTCAGGACGGGGGACAATAACAGCTCCTTTTCCCTCTTTTAAAACAAGGACTCCTTTCCTCTTTAAAACATGACTACTGAGAACTCTTGGAACATGTGGTTGTGTGTGTGTGTGTGTGTGTGTGTGTGTGTGTGTGTGTGTCCTTGTGCACGCGAGTGTTATGGGGAGGTAAATGCCCCCCTCCTACTGCCCCCATCCCCCCACCCCTTTGTAATATTTGTCCCTGCTTGCCCATCACCAGGGGGTTGAGAGGAGTATGACAGGTCTTTGTTGTCTGAATAAAAATCTGTGGCAGCTCCAGGGAGAGAACTCCTCCTACTAAATTATCAAAAATGGGCTGGCTTTAGTCTCTTAACAAATTGGACACAGCTCCGGCAGGAGCAGTCCCCAACCCAACCTACAGGCACTGGGAACTTGCAAGCAGCCAGGGGCCGCTGAAAATAGCACTTCGTCTTCTTTCTTTGTGTTCAAAACTATTTTCTTTCTTCACCAGATTTTTGTTTTCCTCCCCACCCCCCCACCCCCCCACCCCCCCACCCCCCCCACCCCCCACCCCCCCCACCCCCACCCCCGCTGCAGTTGTTTCCCATTAGTAACTCGATCTCTCGGAGCAGTAAGATTCGCCTTCGCCTTTCCCCTCCGCCCATGTTTGTTTGTTTTCTCCACATCTCCTTCAGGGAGACGCCAGAGTCCCCCCACCCCGCCTATTTTTTCCCCCTCTTTCCCTCTGCAAGTAGGCCTATTTTCACTTTGTCTGACTCTTTCTTCTTTGTTCTCTGCCTCTTGCCCTCTGTCCCCTCGCACCTCTGCGTTCCAACATCGCGCAGCCCTCTGTGGTCCCTTTTGCCCCAGCACTCAGATGAGCTGAGAACCCCAGGTGTGTGTTTATGGAAATAGTGGGGTGCCGAGCAGAAGACAATTCGTGTCCTTTCCGCCCCCCAGCCATGCTCTTCCATGGGATCTCCGGAGGCCACATCCAAGGCATCATGGAGGAGATGGAGCGCAGATCCAAGACCTAGGCCCGTCTGGCTAAAGGCACTCAGCTCAATGGCCTCAACGCGGTAAGAAACTGCCCCTCGGTGGCGGTAGCCGAGCGCCCCTGCGCGCTCGGTTAAAAGGAACTTCCATTCCCTGGCCTGGCGAGATTGGGAATGGTGCGTCTTAGGGACATCTTGTTGAAGATCTCTGGGTTTTCACTGGTCTACCTAGCTCTGCCGGGATAAGAAAATTCCCATTCTGACTTGAAATGCCTTTACTACTAAACCCCAAGCTCATTTCCCTCTGTCGCAGCTGCTCCCGAGCAAGTAGGGCGGTCAGGAGTGGAAGGAGAGGGGCGTCCTCTTCTGCAAACTACAAACTCCTTTCTCTAGTCTCCCTGAATTCCCGGGCGCCTCCCCAGCGAGGATCCCACAGCCCCCAGGGCAAATGGCGCAGGCAATAGTCAGACCGCTTGCTGCCAGGCGTCCCGGCGAAGAAGGAGCCCGGGTGAGCTTAGTCTCTGGACCAGAGACAGACCTTTGGAGTATACTCAGAAGCGACAGGTCCCTTTCCAATTCTCAGTACTCTCAGGGTTTGGCACCCCAAACCCAGAGATTTTTGTCTTCGGCATCCTGGCTCAGTTCCTCTATCCATGCAGAACTGCATTTGGTTCTCAGGTGGGCGGGTGTCGTGTGTAGGGGAAAATTTAAAAATGCAGAGGAGAGAGGCACCCAGTCCAAAAGCAAGAACTTTCTAACCCTTAAACGAAGTGATCAAATACCACTGTTATTATTATTGGTAATGATAAAAGTCATGTTCTCTTAAAAAATACCAGTAATCTAAGTGTTTCCCTTTCCCATTTATAAACCGAAGAAAGAAAACTTACTTTAAGTCTCCGGAAATGATTCCAGCCAAACTGTGCTGTGTAGACCTTCTTGTATCACACCGAGAATTGTAGCTAAAACTTCCCCAGGAGACTGACTGCTCATGCCCGGCCAGTGGTGTTTTTGATCGCATCAAATAGCCGAGTGTGTGCATTTGTCTACATTTGCAACACTAACTCAGTGCAGTCCCCAAATTGGAGTAAAGGGGGAAACTTTATTTTTCCGGAAAAATATCATGTGGAAGTCCAATTCATTTCTGCTAGTATTGAGGAAAAGATCCAGATATAACTCTTTTTTCCTTCTGTGGTTATTCTATTTAAAACTAAAAAGCAGTAACCAAACCCGAGGCTAGGCTCCTCAAGGTGAGCTTAACACCTTGGTTATCTGAGTTAGATCCAGGTGGGAAGCTTAATTTGAGCACCAGATTTTCAGGACAAAGTTCTCTTGTGTTTATGCTGATGCCAGGGAAAGAGGGATTGTGTATAGGAAACTGGACATTGGTCCTTCTTTAGGAACAGTCACTTCACACTCTTAGCAGGAACAGGACCAAACATTCTGAAAATGGAGAAACAGCAGGATCTGCTAAATATATCCCAACCAAAACAGAACTGACCAATTTAACAGCCCGGGTATTATATTCTCTCCCTGGCTTTTGATTTCAATGTTAAGTCTGTACAAATTTAGAGAAACTGAATAGCAATATTATTGTTTTGTGCAAACACAATCTGTGCTAGTTTAAATTTCCTCTTCACTTCCTAATTATAAGTTCTGTTTGATTTTTTTTTTGTATTTTCGAAAGCCACTTTGTAATTATCTCTAATTTGACAACACTCACCAAACTATAGTAAATAGGCTCTCTGTTCTTTTAAAGCTAGGATTGGGATGGTTGGTATGTCTTTAGTTTTGTAACAGTAGGAGGACCAATGCCAGTTCATGCCAACTTGGAAGATAACTGAGCTGCAAAGGTAGAAATTGCAAATGTTTTTCCCAACTTTTGCCGTTGAGCTGTGGCCCCTGACCCTAGCCTCTCTCCGGCACTCTGCACTCGCTTGCGCCCTGGATTCGCGCAGCCTAACGGGGAATCCCGCATGGTGCGGTGACGCCAGGCGCTCTCCTCAGCCTTGTGTGTGCTTGCTTTGCAGGGCATGCCCCCTCTCAGTCCCGAGAAGCCGGCTTTGAGTGCTGGCTGCGGTGGCAAGATCTCAGACAGGTACTACCTACTGGCCGTGGACAAACAGTGGCACCTGAGGTGCCTGAAGTGCTGTGAATGTAAACTAGCTCTGGAATCTGAGCTCACCTGCTTCCCCAAGGACGGTAGCATTTACTGCAAAGAGGATTACTACAGGTACTCCCCGCAAGTACACCTTCCTGACACCAAGTACGGCTGGCTGGCGAGGGGCGGGGTCACCTGCTGGATTCTGGAGTCCCCTCTTCATCCTCCACATTTTGCCCCTTCAGGGTACTGTTATCTTTCTCCAGACCCGGGGGAATTTACAGCATATGCCTTTAAGCTGCACTTCCCTGGATGTCTGGTGAGGATGGATGACAATAGACACCTAAGGTCTAGCTAGAGCAGTTATCAGTGACTACCATGCACTCCCTTCTCTTCCCAGATCTGTTGACAGAACAGGGAAAAATCTGGGATAGAGTGAATGGGCTGGTCTCAGTTAATTATCTGAGACTTGAGTGGTTTTGTTTTTTTGTTTATTTGTTGTTGTTTTCGATTTTTTCCGCTTACTACAAACTGAGTAACTTGGTGCCTTGGAACTGAACTGGTGGCCCTGGAAGCAGCAATTGGATAGGTGGCAGATGACCTTGTAAATGACTATGAAAAAGAATAAACCCCACTGCCAAAACCCAAGTCATTCAGTTGCCGAGTTCCCTTTATGGCTATTTAACACTAGACTAGAGAGAAAACTCAGCATCAGGCATGCTTATTGATTCTTTCTAGTTGTTTCTGAATTGGAAAAGACAGAACTATGTATAGGTAACCTAGCTCAACACTTAGCAGATGGGAGGTGGTTAAAGAAGAATAACCTTTCTCTACAAAATTGTCATTTCCTGAGGCTGGCTGTATGTTTTCAGGCACGCTCAAATGTGCAGGCATAATAATAATACCTTCATTCAAGACTATTTTGTAGTCAATGAAGCTGTTCACTTGGATTTGCAATTTAATATTCTTTCAAAGTGCTGTGAACTAGCTACTGCAGGTTTTTGTTTGCTCTCTCTTTTTAGATGCAGAGAAAGAAACTGAAGCTTAGTACCCAATTTTCTGACTTTAATATATCAGTCTTTGTCCTGGTTCACCAGAACCAGAACAGGTAAATGAGCAAATAAATTGATGTCGGAAGTGGGCCCAGTGACTTGTCCTACTGGAGCCCTCCCAACTCTCAGTCTTTGGCTACTGCAGCCAAACCCAGGTATTGCATGTGGAAGTGGCTTGTCCTTAGATCAACAAGTACCCTGACCCCTCTGTTTCCTTCCAGAAGGTTCTCTGTGCAGAGATGTGCCCGCTGCCACCTTGGCATTTCTGCCTCTGAGATGGTCATGCACGCCTGAGACTCTGTCTACCACCTGAGCTGCTTCACCTGTTCTACCTGCAACAAGACTCTGACCACAGGCGACCATTTCAGCATGAAGGACAGCCTGGTGTACTGCCGCGCCCACTTCGAGACCCTCTTGCAAGGGGAGTATCCTCCACAGATGAGCTAAACGGAGCTGGCGGCCAAGAGTGGCGGCTTGGCCCTGCCTTACTTCAATGGCACCGGCACAGTGCAGAAGGGGCGGCCTTGGAAGAGGAAGAGCCCAGCGCTGGGAGTAGACATCATCAATTACAACTCAGGTGGGCCGGCATCCTTACACAGTGAAGCTCAGGTCACCAGGTTGTCAGGAGGATTTAATAAGGCCCCTTCCCTTTTCAAGATCTGCCTGCAAAGAGGGTACTTTGTCCAAAATGCCCGTGTTCTCAATACAACTTCCTCTCAATCTGAAGGAAGAAAAAAAGGGAGAGAGGAAGAAGGAAGGAAGAGTAAAGGAGTGGGAGAAGAGACACAACACTTTATTAAGGCTGCAGCAAAAAAAAAAAAAAAACACATTTATAACTATGGGGCTATAGTGATTTCCCCCCAAACAGGCAGAACCAAATCCTTGTTGCCCATTAGTTAATGAGCCCATTAGTTTCTGGCTCCCAGTTGGAGCAAAACAGCCCCAAGGCAATTCCTTTGTGGAAGCCAAATTATAGATCATGGATGAGGTTTTCTTAAATACTGAAGGCGGGGAGGGACCCAAAACTTCAGAGCCTAACCCCAGTCTGTCTAGAGGGGGCAGAGGCTGTGGTCACCAGCCCAAACTCAATCAGCAACACAGTTGGCAAGTGTTGAAAAACTGAATCCCTGATTTTGGCAAAAAGCAGCTGTAGGGGTAGGAAGCACTCTCCATGGCTGAGCTGGCCTGAGCCTCTGGTAGGTCAGGGTATTCATCCAGCCTACTCATTTCCTGTGTGATAGACCAGCCAGATATCCAGACCCCAGACCCCTGCCAAATGAAAGAAGCTCCAGGGCAGGCCCACTGGGGAGGCTTAGTAGTATCTCAGGCTGCTCCTTTGTTCTCCACCAGCCCCCCCTCTTAATTAAAAACAAAGTGCAGGCAACAGGCTGAGAGCACACTTTCCTCCATGCTTTAGGGGCATGCCTATCATTTATCAGTCTGTCTCACACACATACATCAGTGTCCCATTTTTGGTAGCCTTTCCCCATCCTCCATCCCCCAGGTGACTATGTTGACAGGACTGGAAGACCATTATCTTACACTGAGTATCACAGAAACTCCTCTCGTGAGTCCCAAATGCTGGGAAAAGGGATTCCAGAAAGTCCTGGCTCAGTTTGGGGGAGTTTAATGACCTTGACTCTCTGACTTTGCTTTTCCTTGACCCTGGCCCTGGCCCAGGCCCAGGCCCAAACCTGTCTGGGAATCTTGGCAAGCAGGAGTCTCAGAACAGGGGAAACCATTCTCCTGGGAGGAATCTTGGGAACCACCTAACTGTGGCAACTCTATAATCACGACCACCCCAGATACCCTGGCAAACCATGAAGCAAAATCACACCTGTTTTTTCTCTTCCAGCCCTTATATCTGGTGTGATGCTTGATGTTGTTGCTTAATGATAAAGGAATGATGCTCAGCCAGTTAGGTGGTTTGTTTAAGGTCACACAGCCAGTGTGAACATGGGAACTAGTAGAGTTTGCAGAGGAAGCCACATGGGATTAGCAGGCATTCTTTCAGCTCTCTCCTAGCTTCTCTCTTGGGGTTTCCCTCCCAACTGCAGAGGAGAAATGTTTTTGGGCAGGTGCAGTGGGTGTCATCTCAGGGATAAGGAGAATGCAGAGCCCATCCAAGCTGCTTTTGTCCCTAGCGGGACAGTGGGTCTGTGGACCAAGGCAAAAGGGCTGGCAGTCTCCCGGGACTCTTTTCACCAAGGTTGTTTTGCATGAGGAATGTGGGCATAATACTAGGTTTCGGCAATCTTTGGCAGACACAGCCCACAGCACCCTTGCTCTGGCCCCTGCTGCGCTGGGGCAGAGGTTTTGATTAGGGGCCACTTTGCCTGGTGCACACACTTCATGTCCTTTGATGCGTGGTCCCTGGGGCAGGACAGGCAAGGCACTAATTGTTCTTTATTAATTGAAGATGACATTGGAATCTCAAGCCACTCACCAAGGCCTTAATGCCCTAATTAGAGAGAGAAGAGAGAGAGAGAGAGAGAGAGAGAGAGAGAGAGAGAGAGAGAGAGGCGCTGTGGGGTGGTGGGGGGCAGCTAGAGGAGAGAGAGATGGACTCATACATAAATAGCTGGTCCCTTGGACAGAGGAAATCTCTCAGCCTGATAAAAGTACAGAAGGGTGGAGATTTCTAGCTAAACTTTGGGCAAGTCTGGCTTTTCTCTAGTTTATTTAATCTAATTAGCTAAATTTGATTTTGCCTTGAATCTTACTTTATGTTGAAAGATCCAAGAAACTTTAGGAACAATAGAATTTAGCTTCTCTTACTTCTCTGAAGAGAATTAGAATACATATATATTTCCTAAGAAGAACGAAAACCTTTCTGAACTAATTAGATCTTTAGTTTGCAAATTAGTGCTGGTATACATTGTTGAGAAAGTTGACAGTCTTACTCATGAAAGAGAAAATTTGCTCAGACCCACTAACCTGAAGAGTTTGTGCATCACTCACTCAACTATATCCACTCCATCTTTACTGGACTTTTTCCAAGAGATGTGAGTAAATAGTATACATTCATTAAAATTAGTTAGAAATAAATCTAGAGGAATTTTAAGATGCCTGATCAGACATTACCCACTCAACACACACACAAAATTTAAAATAGTATTTATGAATCTAGTGCCAGTTTGTTACAAAACTAGGGAAAGAAACCCCTTAGTAAGTTAAAATTATGTGAAAATGTAGAAAATAAAACAGACCCCACAGTTTTAACTCACTATTTTATTCTCCTTTGAATTTTAGATCCCCATTTCTGCTTAATTATAAACAAGCCTAATTCAGGGCAACGTTGATATGAAATGCAATATAATTTAGAGATATGTTTTCAAAAATATGTATGCAAAACATATTTATCATTCAGAGATTCTTAAAGAAGATATGAAACTTGCAGAGGTCAGTTAGTTCTTGACATAAGACAAAGTCCTTTTAATGAGACTTTTCCTAATTTAGTTTATTCTTCTTTGTGCAAATTAATTGGGCAGATATTTTTGAAGGAGACATGGAACATTTATCTGGAAAACTGGATTGGAATAAAGTCCTCCAGGGGTGAGAAGAATTAGTTTAGGATAGACAGGTCCTGTTTGGGTAATTTATCATTAATGAAGAGACTCATTTCTTGGTCACTCCTTAGAAACTCTTTTCCTTAGGTTCTTTCTACCTAAACTTCTGAAGTTCCTGATTGTTATTAAATTAGCCTGGCACTGACCCCTAGTGGTCTCTCAGGAATCAGTTAATTCTCAGAAGGCTACAAACCTTCAGAAGAACATAAACTTACTTGATGTAAGTGACCATCTCATAAGTGACTGAAAATAAAATATTTATATCTTCTCATAAATGTTAGCAATTCTGGATGTGTATTTACAGGTGGAAGTTTGAGGCAATTTTTAATCCAGAGAGGAAGGAAAATACCCCTAAAACTTTAGAAACAGGCTATGGGGGGAACCCATTCATTTGCAATTTACATAATATATTTGTAGTTAAATGCAAATAATTTATGGAAATGAACTGAATTACTCCGTGGAAAAATATATTTCTCTATTAAGTTGTATATGTAAGTGAAAACATAGTCATATGAAAGTTGTATGTGGTAATATATGTTGAAGAAAGACCTGACAACCTATCTTTTTTATACCCTGAATTGTATATTTCATGTGAAAACAAGCTCTACAATTATAATTAATGCACTAAAATGCTCTGTTGAGTTTTAAATCAGCAATAATGGACACAGAGTACATATTCAGGAAAGCAATTTCATCAAATATTACTGCAATTATTTTTAATAAAATTCATTTTAAAGACTAGTGATTGTATAGCTAAACTGGGAATCATATTTGTTTCTAAGAAATATTACCATGTTGGAGGAGGAATGGATAAAGGAATTATTTAAACACCAATTTAAGGCTTCTGTCCCAAGTGTAATTTTCAATTTGATGTGTCATTCAGGAAAAGTTACTCACGATAGGAATGAAATTCTTATTTGAAGAAGCCATGGATGATATTGTGTCCCTCTTTGTCCATTTTGTTGTGGGTACATTTATAATCTGGCTGTGAAATATGGCTCAGTTTACTGAAGATAAGTATGGTTTTATAGTAGGTCATGAGTTGCTGTTTCATCCATTTGAGGATATAAAGGTACAACTCTATAGACTATTTGAAGCTGACATATCCCCACTGGGCTGAAATAGGGTAAAATGTAAAGTATATTCTCTCTGCTATCTCTGGGTATATGTTACCATTTCTGGCAGGCTTAAGAAGTTTATGTTTTACATTTGAATGTATATATCAGAGTTGCATTCCATCCAGATAATTTTGATTTTGCATTTGCTTGAAATTTTATTGATGAACAAAGCATTTTAAATTTTGATTGAATCTTGTTGAGTTTCTATCCCACTGTGTGACTCGGGAGTTCCAGAAGTGAATGTGAGACAGTCTTTTCCCAAAAAGAACTCACCTGTGATTTGCAGAGTGTGTCTTCCCATGTATATATCTCATGGAAGTACAAGTCTAGGATACATTGGTTCCTGCTTAGTCTTATTACATCAGGGATAATTTCTTGTCAAATGAGATTTGTACGCAGCTGGTCTCTGTTGATGACTGTTCAACTTGATATTTTCAAATGTGCTAGATATTGTTTTAAAAAAAGTAGTTCTAACCAGAGCAAGCAGGCAGATAACATTTTGGAAAGCTGAAGGAAAAAAAAAACTAGTATAAAGAGATGCCTCACTTTTTTTTGTTTTTGTGGGTACTGGAGATTTTTGGAAGGATTCTGGTACTCCCCACCCCCTTCAATTTTTTTTTCTCTTCTGAGTGACATGATCAGGTTGATTTTTAAATAATGCATTAAAATGCAGAATGATGAAATTTGAATATGTATCAGATACATACATGAAATAAGGGCTTAAGGAAAAAAATTACCATGTGCTTGAATTTGCAAATTTGGCTGAATCTGTAAATATTTAGCAAAATGTTTTCATTCTGCAGTCGTATTTCCTATACAGAGCCAGCAGGTTTTTGGAATGACCTTTTAAGTGTGCAGCTTTACATCCTGGGAATGATGACTTTTTAGCTGGTTTCAAAGACTGATTTGTTTTGCCCTTGGTGCCAAAAAGAGCTTCCCAAGGGAAGAGAAGATGCCACCCTCTCTCTGCCAGCCCAGCCAGTGGTACACATCACATCCCACACACACACATCCAGAGCACAAGGAACCAAGATGTGAGATTGGAAATATGCACTATCAGTGCCTCTCAGCTGTGAGCTGTGGGGCATGCTTCAGGCATAAACTGAGTGAGGAGAAGGCTGGGCTCATTTTCTTTCAGAAATATTTATTAGAATAACTCCAACGGTACAGTATTTTCTTCCTAGCATAGCTTTATGCTAATCAGTTATAGGTGAAAGCCCTCAAACATAATATTCTTAGGATTACATAAAAAGTTTGCAAATATTTATTTTCTAACATCTCCCCATTTTAACCACTTTCCTCTTCCCCATTTAGAAAGCTCTAGGAATATGAAAAAATTTAAAAATTATAAGTGACTTAAATTCTTTCTTAGTTGGTGGGTTCTCAGAAAACTTCAGACTTGATGGGTGAAATACTTGTTTTCCATGTCTTTTATGATAAAAAGCTGTGCCTTCACATAATTACATGTCTTTGCAGAAAGAAACAAAAAATGTAGAGTCTCAAATTGTCCAGTCTTGAAGATATAGATGTGGGCAGTGAGGTGCTGGTATATGTAAATATGTTTCTTCCCTTTGCTCTTGTCTCTCTCTCCTGTGCCCTACTTAGGGTTTATTCATTTCCCCAAAGGTTTTTACCAACCATCAAGCAAAAGGGAGGATTTATCTAATATTTTTTCCTCTTAGGTAAATTTTTATTTTGTCCACATTAACAGACAAATTTGGCTGATGGTAGCAATTAAGTTCTTTCTTTTTGTCTAGAGATTGTTCATAATTGAGTTGACAGCCATTTTCTTGGTCACTTTATTATCATAACAGTGTCATTAGCCCACCGTCATTTCCATTAATGCAGGAGTTTGCACTGAATAGTTGTTTTCCCCTGTTACTGTAACAGGTTGTAATGAGAATGAGGCAGACCACTTGGACTGGGACCAGCAGCCTTATCCACCTTCTCAGAAGACCAAGCGCATGCGAACTTCCTTCAAGCACCACCAGCTCCGGACCATGAAATCCTACTTTGCCATCAACCACAATCCGGATGCCAAGGACCTCAAGCAACTTGCTCAGAAAACAAGCCTGACCAAAAGAGTTTTGCAGGTAAGACACTTCCATCATTGGCTTTGCATACATCTCCCATCCCCTTGCCAGTAAATAGTTCTCTTCCCCGCTTGGCTTGATGTGGCTATTTCCTACTCTGCTTCTTCTTAGTTTATCTTAGTTATTTCCCTAGAGGGTAAACTGAGACTTGCAGGGGCTTCCTGGAGGGTACTCAAAGAGAGATCCAGGGTCTTACAAGATGCAACCACGTTCTCCCTACAGATAGGTAGATGGGTCTCCAAAACCAGCTCAGCTTGCCTCACTCCTGTGCAAATGCAAGTGTTGTCATTTTCATAAGACATGGCTCTGGAGATTTCCATTCATGTTAGGCTCAGTGCGCTGATTTGTGAGGAATCTGCTAGCACTGTCCTACTCCATTGAGTTCTTGGCAGCCTCTCTCACATTACAACTTTCCAAATTCAGGCAGGCTTTTCCCCCAACTGCCCAAAAGCTAAAAGTTATGCTAGTATCTCAGCAAATATTGGAGCAAATATTTTTTTTTTCATTTTAACAAACCATTATTTTTTTAATAATAATTAGTTCTGCTAATTGCTTCCTCAAATTCATCATGGTAAGAATATAAGGCTATGAAATTATAATGGGTTGCCGTGAGTCTCCTGTGATCTTCTCTCATTTCTCAGTGATGAATAGCAGACAGTTTTAATTCTGGTACATAGTCTCTGGCTGTTTGGGGTCTGTGGCCCTGGAAGAGTTTTTCCTATGTGAAAAATACTTACTGGAAGTCAGACTCAGGGATATCTTAAACTCTATTTCAAATGACGTTCACTTCCTATGAGTGGTTCTTACTTTGCAGTAGTTTTAGCAGACCTGCTTCTCCTCATTCTCATAAGACAACAGTCGAGGAATGAGGGCATATCTTCCCTGATTTATCTCTGTGCTTTCGTTACATGGTATCTCCATGTGAGCATCAGTTGTCCCAAGTGGCATTGGTTAATGCTGGGAGGAGACACATGCAGTAGAGAGAACTATAGTATTTTGAGTTACTGTCTTACGAAAGAATGAGGGAAAAAAAGAAAGCACCCTTTCCCTCTCAAGAAAAATAAACAATTATATTTAAAGGAAATATATCAGGAAAAAAAGAGATAAAAGATAAAAGTTAAAACAAAAAAGGAGAGAAAGAAAGAGAGAGAGAAAATATATATATATATATATATATATATATATATATATATATATATATATATATATATATATAAACATCGGTAAAGAAATCAATTGGGATTGGTTTGCAGGTTTGGTTCCAAAACGCACGAGCCAAATTCAGAAGGAACCTTTTGCGGTAGGAGAATGGGGGTGTTGATAAAGCTGATGGCACGTTGCTTCCGGCCCCGCCCTCAGCAGACCTGACCAATCCCACTATCACTGTAGTGACATCTGTGACCTCTAACATGGACAGCCACGAATCCGGGAGCCCCTCACAAACTACCTTAGCGAACCTTTTCTAACATTGTTTTTTTTTTCTTTTTAAATTCTTCCTCTTCTTCTTCTTATTCTAATTATTATTATTTTATTATTTACAAGCCCTTTTTTTTTCTTCCTTCTAACCCACAAAATATTTGGGGAATAAAAATAACAGCTTGGTGTGTAGCATCTGCAGCCACTTGGCAAGTGAGTTTACAGTATTGTCTCCTTTAAGTGAACATATTTTGTCTACAAAGTATATTTGGATTTTTTTTTCCTTTAAGCAATTAGGTCTTTCAATTGGTAAGGGGAGCTTTTGAATCATTCTAATAAGTGCCTCTTAAAATTGTATGTTACTTATTTCCAGAATCTCGAAGAAAAAAGTTTAGAGTGATATTATGTGGGTAAATAATCATATTCCTGCCTAAGTGATTAGGTTAAAAATGAACCAGGTAATTAATTAGTTATTTTTAAAATCTTGCAATTGTATATGTGATTATGAAATTTTGAAAACTTCACATTTTTAAAATTTTATAACTGAAAGAATTATTGAGTATTGCTATTTCTTACCTGAACTCTTGATTCAAATAAGGAATATGATTAAGCAAAAGCATTAATAAGAGCAATTTTAAATAGCATTGATTAGTTAGGTGGGAAATTACTCCACGAATGTGACTTTTCCTTCTTGTAGGGATGTACCACCTAAAAACCTTCTTACTTAGTTCTTTGTTTCTTCAATATTTGAAAAATACCTAAACTCCCTGTAAAACTCCTATGAAAATTCCACATAGAATTTGAAATTCTATTCTTTTGATCTCCGAAAGCTAAAAGAAAAATCAACTGACAACAGTAAACACAACTCTGAAAATATTCTTTCTACCTTACCTTTTTTCCTAGGGAAAATGGAAATAAGCAAAATATGATTTTTTAAGAAGTCAAAAAATTGGTATGATTTAATTAATATCTCTATGAATTGGCTTCAGTTGTACCATGATATTGTATCTGGCATTGTTTATGAATAATGCTTAAAAAAACTCAGTAAATTTAACACCAACAATGAGAATTCTTTGGTTTTGTTTTGCTTTATTTTATTTTTGCATAGTTTGATTACTTTATCTCTCTCTCTCTCACTCACACACACACACACACACACACACACACACACACACACAAACTTTTCTGGCATTAGAGATTTGAAATTAGTAGTCTTAAAGTAGATAAACTCAGAAGCCTTGTGGATGCTGATCTGAATATATTTCCTAGTTTACAGTAGCTTTTTATTTTCCTTTAATTTAAGGTAAAATCTTAATGGTCTGGGCAGTGGTGAATGTTCATCTATATGCTTCTGTTGTAGTTAAATACCAATTAGATTGTGGATTTCCTAAAAAAATAAAAAAGAAGTCAAGATATATGTCTTGCTTTAGTGGATTGTTAAGAATAACTTTGCACATATTTTCCACTTTTTGGACCCCTTAAATCTCCCCTGGTGGTCTGAGTTGCTGTTTAATAGATTTTAAAGGTGTCCTTCTGGCTGTATAAATGTGTGGTTACATATTGACAGTTCACTGCCCACATTAAAGTGCATTATTGTAACTTTTGCTCAGGGTCTTTAGAAAATTAGCACAGAGAGTAGCTTATTTTTTAAAAAAAGATGATGGAAGATAAGTTAACACTGTAACAGAAGAAAGGTGTGATATCCATTATATATTTAGCAAGTGTGGTTATCATCTTATATGGAGCTTAAATCTTGACTTTTCATATTTCTATTACATTTTGGGCATTTACCACTAACCAGACCAAACAACCTTGGTAAGGCTGAGATCTTATTAATACAATTTTACAGGTAAAATATTGATACTTATAAATTTTCTTCTTTGACAGAACAATATATGATACTCTAGATCTACTTTATTAAGTAGACTAATTATAACTCAGTTCTCCTATGTGCCTTATGATATAACTTAGAAGTAAGTTTGTGAAAAATCAGGATTATATGTGTTGTTTGTTAAATTAACTGTTTTAAGCCCTTTTGACACCTCACTAGTTTTGTACTGTTTTACCTCTTATTTCTGAAACTCTTTTTATGGTGTATCCTGTTAGAGGGGACAAACATGTCATAGAAAGCAGTTGTGCACTCTTTCAAATATAGTTGATAAATTCAATAATCTTATATATTGAGCTTCGTGTTTATAGTACAGTAAGTGGTCTAGCAAACTTGTCCATGTTTCTTTGTTTATTGATAAATGCATTGTATAGAAACTATTTCCCCTAAATATTTATGGACCAAACAATTGTGATATATCCTATTAAATTTGTGTGAATAAACCATTTTGAATCTAAGGAGTTTTATTTCCCATAAGTTTTATTTAAGTTTACCTGTTCTAGTGTGTTTTCAATATCTGTATGTAAAAGGCATTAAAATGGTAGTGGAAAAATTTTTAAATATTCAAATATACAACTAGTTTTTAAATTTTCAAACTTCTGATTCATATTAAATGCACACACCATTGCATATGCAGTGTAAATCAATCTTGAAGTACCTTTAAATATATGTGCTTATAATACAAGTAATGCCCCATGGATTTAACTCAGTCCAATTTTCAGAATAAAAAAATTAGCAGATAAAGTAACTGCATGAAAAGAAACCTTAAATATGATTAAGATTTAATGTTAGGTCTATTGAGCACAAATGGATATTTGTAAATCTAAATAGAAATTGCAGACCCCTAAAAGCCAAGTTGCTCTGTAGTTAATAAATTGTCGCTATGATTTTTCTCAGGGAGAACAAATCTTGGGGCATTACAGCCAAACATCCCGACGTTTGAAAATTCCCTAAAGTATTAAAAGAAGGGGAAAAGTTTGATCGGAAATCCACTGCAGTGAAGACAAAGACACTATTAGGTTATGATAATCATACTTTTAAAAACTTAATGAGCCAAGAGAGAGAGAGAGAGAGAGAGAGAGAGAGAGAGAGAGAGACATAAATGTCATTTATTGAATGTTAACAAAACTTCTGTTCTTTATGATGTCTAACACATATGAAGGCTTAAAATTATGTGATTTAAAAACACTAGATAAACCTGTATTAACCAGAGCAACCTGGCAGTAATATGCCCACCCCATATTGGAAGAAAATTATTATTGAAAAAATTCCCACACATTTGTCGAGCATAGTTCAAGATAATTATGATATTACAAACAAAGGAGCAAGTGGGAAGTAAAACACATATTTAGAAATGAGGTTTTTTTAATTGTTAAAGAGAGTATTTGAAGAAAGAATTTTTTAAACTATTCCTATTTAGTTGTAAATCCAAAGCATATGTTAAACAAATTAACATATAAAATACTTTCCAGAAAATTTTTCATTATGATGAAATTTTTATTATATACAAATGAACCCTATGTAAATGATGTAACATTTTACAAAAAACAGACATTAAATATTTCACTTACATATATTCTCAGAATTTTGAATGTTTTCTTAAATGCTTTCACTTCCTGAATACTAAAAAAGAAAATAATTTAAGAGAAACAGTGACTTACAACAACTACTACTACTACTACTAGTACTACTACTACTACTAATAATAATAATAAAGCAATGCACCATGACAAGCAGACTATTTTGAGTGATCATGAAACATGTTGGTTTTGTCAGCAACTTGAATGTTTATGCCTCATTGAAACCTCACCTATGGCTCTAGCAACCTAGATAGATTTCCCAACACATTTTCAGCCAGTTAATTCAAAATTTTATCCTATAAGCTTTGCCTTCTTTCCCTGCTCTGTCACCTATAGCAGTTTCATTTAGAAATATTTTGGAAACTTGCCTGGTTTTACAGACCTTTAAATATTTGTCTCGAATGTGAAATTCGGGAACAGACCAAAGAAGGAAAGAACATAACTGAAATTAGACATCTGAAAAAAATAATACAAATTTGAAACAGGCACATTTTTAAAAGGGAAGGAAAGGAGCACTAATTATGTGAGTGGGAAAAGAAAAGAGCATGTGATGCCGAGTTGGGAGTTGTATCATGCTTTCCCATGATGCTCAGCAGTCTTTGGGGCTGGGCACTTGCAAATGCCAACTAATTGTTTGGCATGGAATGGGAGAATGTGGGCTTGTTTGATGCGGACAGGGTACCAAGTTTTTATGGCTTCTACCTCTGCAATTCGTGGGTTAGTCTAACTTCTGGTAAATTGATCTTGGGCACCAAAAGCTTTATTCAGAGTTGGTGTCTGTGACCTTTGGTTGAATAGTCATTTTAATGCTGACTTAAAAAATATATAGGTTTTTGATACCTCAAATAAGAATAAAACTTCATAATAAAGAAACCAAAGCAAATATCCTTAAAATTTTGAAGACTTTTCATCACCTAAAACCTAAATAGCTTTATTGAACAAAATCCCAGTGAAATCCGCTGTATATTCTTTGGAGTCAATTTTTTTTTATTAGACATATAAAAATCTCATCTCATTTTCTATTGTAGTGTGCCTTCAAAGGGCATTGTGATGGAAAGTGTTAGAAATGGGAAGTTCTGAAATTGAAATTTGGAGTCATGACATTCTAGGTACTTAAAGAGAATTTTGGGGATAATATTGTTGTTATGAAAGATAAATATGAACATCTGATTTTGTATGGAGTTCTGCTGTTTAATTTTTAACTATGTTATAAACAAAGTTAGCTTTACTGGAAGAAAGATTGTGTGCTCTTGAGGTGATTCAATACCTGCTACATCTTGTGGTCTTTAGACATCAGGGGAAAATAAGGACACTTGGACTCAGCTCAAGTTGAAGAAATGCACTGTAAATACACAAAGCATATGCACTGAACATGTAGATAAACTCTGAATTGGCCTGTGGATCAATTTTCTATTTTTCTAAAGGGGAATTAATTCTGAATATTGTAATTAAAAGAAGCCCCTCTGATGCACAATACTTTGTTTTATAGACAATGTCAAAATAGAAAGTTACGTTCTTTATGGTTTGTTATTGATTTAAAGCATTTTAAAAGTCATACCTACTTGTCCTTATAGCATTTTTTTCAGAATAGCACTATGATTTTTCTTATTTTCAAAATGATTTAAAAATTTAAGCTAATATGTTATTTTGAATAATTTCTGGGAAGATATCTATTTCATTTTACCTGGTTCTATAGCAAAAAAGATTTTTTTAGAAGTTCAGAACTGTGCATGATACTCAAGGAAAAGTCTCTGAATATGATATAAGTAACAATATTCTTGCCACAACTCATTTTCTTTTTAACTGTTGCAAATAGATACATTTCTCTTTCAACATTTCTCTGTGAATATTAATAAAGTTAATCCTCCATGTTATGTATCACATTGGCAAGTTTCTCTTTTCTTGGATTATTAATTTTTGCCTCTTTGCATTACATTTTATCTTGTGCTGAAATGACAAAAATCAGGCAAGAATAAGGATCCAAGTATTAGCCATATGTAGAAAGTTCCTGGTGTGCAATTCTGTGTGCTTTTCCCTCTCATATTAGAAAGGTCAGGAATGTTTCTTTCCTTTGGAACTTTCTATTTACATCTTGCATGATCTTATACATTAATCTGAGGAGTAACTGGATACCTTTTATGGTTATTTGAAAATAAAATTTGCTACAAATAAGATGCTTCAGTCTCTGTTTCCTCATATAATGTATGCATATATTAACTTTTCCTATACTTTCACACTGAACCAGAAAATATTAACCTCAGAGGATATTTAAATTGTTATTTATGACAAATATACAAAGATGAAGAAATTCAAATGTGAGATTGCCTTTACTTAAATTATTCTTATTCTGTTCTTCTACTTCTTCTTTTTTTTTTTTTACCTTTTCCAAAGCAGGAAAAAAATACATATTATGAATATCATGAAGAGCTATCAGCTTTAACTCTGACATTCAAGGATTTTGACAGTTTGCATCACTTAAAGTTGTATTTATTATTCAGTAAACTTTACAGAATAGATGCCCTTTACGAAATGTGAATTTTGAAAAGCACAAAAGTGTTTCAGGATTTCAAGCAGCTAAAGTTGTTTGAATTCTGCAAACAAATAAGAATAGTTTTTCAGAAGAAAAACTATTTTACATATAATATTTGAAGAATTTTACCTGATTGACCTAGATATTGTATGGGAATTTTAAAAGAGCTATGAAAACCTTAAAAATGTTCCAAGGTAAATAATTAATGGATGGTATTTTTCTAAAACATAAATTGAGACAGCTTATTTTATAAATACAATTACATGGTTACTTTATTATTTCAGTGCAGATTAAGCTCTCTTCCTGAATATTTTAATGATGAGGAGATGTTTATATTTCCAAGGGTTCTGATTTAGCTCTCTATTCAGTTTTCTTGTTAAATTCAGCATTGCGAGCCCATGTGTGTGTTGTTTATTTTCTTCCTAACACCCATGAGAAGATACATACCTTTATAAAAGAAGACATATCTTTTAAAACCAGTGAATGATCAAAAGCAAAACAAAAAAGGCAAAATGATGGCAATTTTTCTTCAGTTGAGATATTGCTGTGGGCCCACCTTTCATTAGCCTCTGAAGAAGCTATGCTCCCAAAAATTTCCCTGCTAATGCAATAGTAATTCTTCCAGGTTCCTTGTAAATTACTGACTTTTTTGAGCTTGGCCATAATTTTTCTTTTTACTGGAATTATGTTGCTGTTTTGAACTTTTTTGTTCAAACAAGTTTGACTAATGCTTATATTTCAACATAAACCAATAACAGAAAAGGCATTCTTTTGTTGTTGTTGGAATGAACCATTTAAGTTAGTTTAAGAGGCACAGTAGAAGGCCAGGAGCAGTGGAGCATGCCTCTAATATTGGCTACTTGAGAGGATGAGGCAAGAGGACTGAAAGTTCAAGGCCAATCTGGGTAATTTAGCTTGCTAAGGCCTGGAGATGTAGCTTAATGGTGGAGTGCCTGTCTAGCATTCATGAGGTTTTGGGTTCAATTCCCAGTACTGAAAAGAAGAAAGAGGCATGGTAAAGATGAAATGTTGTTTCACAATTCCAAGATATTATTTAAATTGAGTATTATTAGTATATTAAAGTGACTGGCCCTCAACAGATTCATTAGTAAATATGAAAGATAAATTTACCTGTTCATGTATAGGCACACACAAGTCACCATTATGGCACACTGTATAAAAGATAGTGCTAGATTCTGAGATTCACCAAAAAACACATACACAACTTCAATAGCCTGAATAACAAACACATGCTGCATTATGAAGCATTTGGTATAACACTGATGTTTGCTATTTTCCTAGAGTACCTAATATTAGAATGCATCACCAATAAAAGTTCTTACTAGGGACTTTGCTAGTGTGTGTATATGTGTGTTTTGACTTAGATATAAATAAATTCAGAATCATTCTTTCTGCTGGAAAGAGCCAAACGAGGTTGTCTGGTTCAAATTTCCATTTTCTTTTTCAGTTGAAACAGCACCAAGATAGAAAATTTATTGTTTTAAGTACAGAGACAATTGTGGACCTTCCTCAGAAAACTATGGATGTCCAAAGTTTCTGTTTAGTCTTTAGATTTACTTTTTTTTTCATTGCTGAAATAATGTGATTGCAGCAATATGGTCACTACTAATACCTTTTATTCAATGCTTCTGAATTATTGTTGCAAATTGCATTGCATTTAAAAAGATGGCAATTATTACAAAACATGGATGGTTATTGATTCACAGAATTTTCTCCAAATGCTCATAGTTTCTATCAGTACATCAATTGCTCACCACCATTTTTCCTAAATTCTTTCATCTTACTTTTATTCCTGTTACAATATTAAAACCACCATCCTTATAGTTAGCAATGATATTTTCCTTTCTCAAATCATGGCGTTTTCCCTGCCTCTATTCACTTTGTCTTTTGTGCCAGATTTTACACCCCTTGTGACTTGCTTCTCTTGAAAACTATTTTCCCTGCAGGCCACACACCTGCTGCTTTTCCCTGTGGTTCCACTGATTCAGAGCCAGCACGCCAGGAGCTCCTCTCTACTCATGCTCTCTTGCTTCCCTGGAAACGACATTCTTTTTTAAAGGTCCAACTTTTCAGTGATGACTCCAAATATATTTCTTGGGACATTTCCATCTGACTGTTACTGCTTGAAGTGCAGTATAAGTGAAATTGAATTCCCTTTTTCTTCTCAGCAAACATCTGAACTTTTTTTTATTTGTGTTAATGACATTACCGAAGTTTCTTCCACTCATCCAAACTAGGAGTCATGGATTCTCCACCACCATTTCCTCTTTCTTTAACATTTTTTATTGGTGCATTACAAGTTATATATAATTATGGGATTCATTGTAACACATTGATACATACATATAACATGATTTGTTGAATTTCACCTTCTCCTCTTATTAATTACCTTGTTACCAAATACTCTATTCTGTGTCTTTGGTGCAGTTCTTGGTCTACCTCTTTTTTCCATTCCTCTTTCACCTTCTCCCTAGAACTAAGTCTTCTTAACTTGGGGGGAGATATTCTCAGGAGGAAGTCATATGGATTATTTCAGATATTAGCACTTCCTTCCACATCCATACTCTCTACTTCCCCTTAAGAATTCAATTAAAAGTTGGAATTTTTAAAGGATTATATGTAAATGATATGGAATAACTTTCTTAGTAACATAGAACCATATGATCTAGAAGATTGCGAACATTTTCTGTGGGGATTTACAGGAGGATAGCTATCACTTATTTGGAAGATCAGGAGAAGAGCTTTCTTATTTCATGTATAATTGGAATAGAATATACTTGATGGGGCTGAGGTTGTGGCTCAGCAGGAGAGCGCTTGCCTAACACATTGGAGACCCTGGGTTCAATACTCAGCATCACATAAAAATAAATAATATAAAGGTATTAAAAATTATCAAAATCCAATTTAAAAAAATTTACTTGATGAAAATTTAAATATTAATTTCATATTGCAACAAATAGGAATCTGTAATATAAGAAAACAGAAGTGTTGCTTGACATGTAAAGATAAAAAATCCGCTACTTCACTGAAAGTTTTGGTTTGCAGGGAGACCTCCTAGAATTGTGCCCCTGGTTCTTAGGAACACTTTTCTGGGGAAGTTTGAGAAGCTGTGGAGTAGAATTCAAAGTTATTGCTGTTCCAAGCACTTGTTAGACGCTATAAGAAGCAGAAGAATCATGGATTTTTGAGAGACAGACAGATCTGTGGTCAGATCCTATGTCTTCTGCTGAGATTCTAATGCAAGCATGTCATTCATACTGCAGTCACCTCCAAGGACTAAGCCCTTTCTCTGCTCAGTTCCTTCCTGTAAAATGCAATAAGAGCAATATTTCTAAATGCTGTCTTTCTACTATACTTTATTTCTCAGGAATTTTAATGGTTTTCTTATTGTAGATTTAATTAAATATAAATTCTTCTCTGAGATACTCAATGTTCTTTATGATTATCCCTCTTTTCTACTTTACTTTTCATTCCTTCCTAGCACGAATTCGTCAGTGTCCGTAGAACATGGTATTAATTCCAATTGTCATGTTTTCATACATAACTTCTTCTCTAATTATAAAACATTGCATTGCCTATATGCCTAAACCTTACAAATTCTTTTCTTCCTTATTTACTGCATACATAATATTAATAAAGAAAAAATTAGAAGAAATAAAATCTCCCACAATCGCCAAAACATCATGCAGCATCTGCATACATTTTTTTCCAGGTTTTTTTTTTATTTTTTAGTTGTTGTTAGACCTTTATTTATTTATTTACATGCAGTACCAAAAATCAAACCTAGTGCCTCACACATTCTAAGCAAGCACTGTACCACTGAGCCACAATCCCAGCCCTCCAAGTTCTTTTTCAGTAAAATTATGATGATTTTGGCTGAAGTAGAGTGCTTGCCTCGCATGCACAAGGCCCTGGGTTCAATCCCCAGCACCACCAAAAAAAAAAAAAAAAATTATAATGATTTTGTTAACGTATGTGGTTTGGTATCTGGGACATGATAAGTACTCAAAAATGGTTTGAAATCTCAAAACTATTCTATCATTTTCATTATTCTAATTTTATTTCCATGAAAATTGTCTCCATTAACATTTTTCTTAATTGATACCATCCTTCTTGACCTGTAACTCTTACTGTGCATCCCATACACTTGACATGAATAATAGTAGGCACTTCTTATTTATATAAGTCTAATAATTTCTTATATATTATAAGTCTAATAATTTCTTATATATTACACTTTTTTGAGAGTAGGGGTGGTGTCTTATACTTCCCTTATCTTTTTAATGGTATGAGGATAACAGTAAATTGTTCAGTAAGCATTTAAAAAATGGAGTTGTGAAGCAGTAGAAGAAGACATTCTAATCAGAACTCTGGGGAAGAGGACACTTTCATCATGCCCATTCCCTCTTGGTACCAGCCCTGCCTCATGATGTAGGGCAGGGTACAGGCTACTGACATGAACCCAGCAGGCCCATTGAAGTCTTACTTTCCTTCTTGAAACCAAGAACATTTTCCATAGGGCAAACCCACCCAGAATGGAAGGAAGAGTGCTCCACCATATTTATTCTACTTTGTTGCTAAAGTTATGCATTATTGTTATAAATTTCTGATCTGGAGAGCATTCCAGTGACTAGTCCTGGTACCTTGATGGGAAGGGCAGGTCCTTGAGGCTTAAATCTTTGAGTTCGATTACTGTAGTATTTTTTTGAATTTTAATTTCATAAGAACATTTACCTCTATAGAGGTTTTGGGGGTAAAATAGAAAGGAACTAAAGACTTCAAGGAATATTAGGTAAGTCACCAACAATGACAATCGCTTCTTTCACTATTGACAAAGGCATTTAGTAGCAGCCTCTTTGTTTCTCTACCCTTCAGTTATGCATTTTGGGGAGAAATTTTTTTGTGTGTGTGTGTATGTGTGTGTGTGTGATGCTGGGAATTAGAACCCAGGGCTTTGTGCATGCAAGGCAAGCACTCTACCAGCTGAGCTGTACGTTCTTCATCTTTGTTTGAGTTAAACTGTGTTCTTCCCTAAGCAGAATTTCTTAAATATTTGTAAGGCAAAATCTCACATTTCAGTAAAAATAAATGTTTTTGGGGTGCCAGGTTACTCTTAAGCTACATATTCTCCTCCCACAGGCTACAAGAGTATCTGGCTCCACACTACCTCAAACTGACAGCATTATCTTATCAGTTTGTATGCTCAGAACAAAAATAAATTTTACATATTAATCAGTATTTGGCATCAAACTTCGGAGGTTTTCACAGCTTAGCTCTGAAGTGTTTACAGTACCTCATGGGCTTCTTGTTCTGGCTGAGAATCACTGTTAGAGAAGGTTCTTGCTGTGTTCTCCCCATGCTGCTGCCCACTGGTTAGATGCCTTATTGTTTTCTAAGGATGGCTGTTGTTTTTACATTTTTCATGCCAGAAAACAGTCATCTGTTTCCTCCACCAAATTGATGATACTATTACTTATTAAGAGTGACCTCTTTGAGATACAAGGTGACAAATAATTGGTCATCTCTACATTAATAAAATAAATATGACCTTTAGATAAATTTGTGTAGATATTATAAGCAGTGAGAATTAATGAAAATTGGATGAACTTTAAAGTAAGAGGCTCTGAAGATTTTTTTTTCTTTTGAGACATATGAACTTTTTAAAGAGGCCAGTTTTGCAGATGAGAATATTTTAGATGAGTTGATCTCTAATTCTCTTTTTAAGCAACAAGCCTTGCTCACTGAACTTTTTTGTAGAACTGAATATATAAAGCAGATAAGAATAAGTATACTCTTGTGGGGAGAGGAGGGCATGAAGAGAAGAAACCCACAATTCCACAATTCTGTCTCCAACTTCTTTGCCTACAGCAGCCTCTGAAACATTTTGTGGTGTCTGAGGCTTCTAGGTGCATGCTTAGAAAACCATAATTTTGGATCTAGTCCTGAGATTCTGTTAAATATTCTGCTAAAAGTATATAGGGAACAAAGGGATACTCTTGGCAGCCATTTGATGTTGGAAACATAAACATGAGAAAATAAAGCCATAACCTTGCATGAATCAATTTGAACCATGTTGGTTTTA